>NW_020173204.1:3768264-3885653 GCF_003031525.2 Neophocaena asiaeorientalis asiaeorientalis | reverse complement strand
ATATATATGGCAGCCTGAACTAAGACAGTGATTTTTCCCCATCACCTTTACCTCATGCATAAATGATAGAAATGTCCAAAGGTTTTGCTGTCCATATCCTCATTTTTTTTCCCTCTTCCTGCTTTCTTCTCCCTACTGCTCATCTAGCACCTTCAGAATTTCAACTCTAGTCCCTATGCATTTAACTGCAGAATATATACCTACAGTTCTATTTCCCTCCCAAGCACCAGTCTTGAACTTCGACTTCTAGTGAGGTATCTATGTAAATGTCCTATGAGCAGTTTAACTCCTTGGCCTCATGCTGCCTTTGTTATCATTTGTTCATCAGTTCCATAAGTGATCTTGCTATGATGCAGACACTCTGCTCACCATTCAGGATACAAGGACGAGTAGGACAGAGCCATGGTCCTTGTGCTACTCACAATGGAGAAACATGTAAATAGATACATATAATAGAATATGACCATTAGTGCAATAGATCAAAGATCTGTAAGGACACACAGCAGTTCTTTCTTCTAATTTGCTCATTTCTTCTAATTGTATCACATTTACCAGCCCTCTAAACTCAAAATCTCAGATTTATCCTTTATTCCTCCGGCTGATCATTACTTTTGCATCTGTATCTGCTTTGTAGAAGCCTCTTGCTTTATGTTCCTTTCCCTCTGGAGTGCATCTCCTCCTGTAATACTCTAATAATCTCAATTCCTTCTGCCTCTGGTTTCCTTAACGTGCATTAAGGACTCTCTACAATTTGGTAGCAACTTATTTTCTGTTCCTTTTTAACACATTCCAACCCTCACAATTGAATTGGGCAACATACATTTCCAAAGCAAGTCTTTTGGCTAACAGTGTCTTTCCTCCTCACGAATTACTCTTATCACTGGCTCAGAAAATTAAATCCTGATACGTTATCAAGGTTTAGGTCAAATCCCAACTGCCTGATAATATTTGCTAATCCTTCTACCTAAACATCACTTTCTTTTCTAAATTCTCAGGGACCTTTGTTTGCACAATGTTCAAACTTAGAATATTCTGTCACGTGCTGCAGTTTCATGCACATACATGCACATAGTTTTTCTCCTTATTAGATGGGGGAGATAGCCTACTGGAAAGAGCAAAGTTTTAGAATAAGATAGATCTGCCATTTACAAACGAATAGCTTGTTCGAGTTACTTAACCTCTGAGTCTTCATTTTCTCATCCATAAACTTAAATGTGATAAATAATGTAAAGTACCTTGCAGGGTACATGGAATATTGCAGGTACTCAATAAAGGCTAGCTATAATAATAAGGAATACTGTAAGTAGAAACTTATGGTAGAAAGGAACTATGCTCTTCTATTCCATTATTTTTGATAGGGTCTAACAGAGCCCTTTGCCTGTACCTGACCCTCAAGAAATGCATTTTCTAAGGATGGATATATAGATGTTATACTTCCTCACAATATAATTTTCTTTCTTAGAACATTATCAGTGCTGCTTCAGAACTAAGATTACGTTCTTCACAAGAAAGTCTCTGTACATTTCAACTATAAAACAAAAGTTTAGCACACACGTGCTTCATCATGTATGGTTTCATTCACGTTTTTAAAGTAATTTTGGAAATATTTGTACAATTTAAAATGTGTACAAGGTTTACTTTCTAAATGAAGCATAGGAATATAACACACATTTGTATTTTTTGTACAATGTTGAGGCTATCATCTTGAAATGGTCAAGCTCTATCACCAAATGTTCTATCAATATACTAAATATTTTATATAGTTAAGAATATACTTTGACGTAACCACTCAAACGTGGAGGTGGCTATTTTCTCCTATGCTCTGCAAATATATAATGATGTTTCATATTGCATTTTAAAATATTTTGGTAGGAGGAATATCTTCCTATGTCCCTCTGCAGTTAAGATATACTTTTTCAAAAAAGGCAAAATCATAACTCTTATATGACTTTAAAGGAAAAATTGTAAAATTTCTATTCAACTTGATTATTGATGGAACAATAAGATGGTAAAATTGGCCCAAAGAGCATTTGAGAAACTAGGGATTTTATCCCTAGGCAGTATTAGGATAACATTTCTGGGTTGGATATGAAAGTTGTTGATGTCTAGCAGGGCCATGAACTGGAATCTCTGGGGTTCATTTGATAGAAATATCCACATCTCTACTAGACGAAAATCTGTAAGTTAACTTCTACAGAGCTGTAAAGCAGGTCTTACCAAAAAAGAGTCAAGCCCAGCACTGCTCAGAAAGAATACTAAGGGATATCTCTTCCCTTTGTCTAAATTTCAGATAATATTTCTGACATAGATATTTTTGATAATGAAGTAATATCTACTAAGATACATTGGCATGTATTGGCAACACCGGAAATATTTATTCCTTTCACTAGGATCCTCTGTATCTTCATCTGTTTTGTTTACTTTAATGAACTGAAGGCAATGTTCCCACAACAAACTCCCCTAAAATGCTCATTGGAGAAATTCTAGAATGTCTGTAAAGAATGAAAACTGTCTGAAGAGCTGAGAAAGAAGAGAACACAATCAAATATACTCGTGGAAGTGAATCCACATGAATCAAATGAAAACATTTCTACACATAACCCACTGCCACCTAATAATCCTTATTTCCTGGCAGTTCTAACAATTCATCTAAATCAATTAATCGATCACCTATATATTTATAATTACTAATAACCACAGATTTTTACCTTATAGGAAAAACAGCATACACATCAACGGCACTACATTTTATTATAAAATGTGAACTAAAATAGCACAAATAGAAAAAGTTTTCAAAGTAGTAACAAGCCTATTCTTATACCTATTCATTAAGGTACAGTGCAAAGAACTGCATTATTCTATTTATAAACACATTATTGTGTATTTTTGTATTTCCAACAGTACCTGTCTTGAATAATATTTTACTATATCCACTCAGACATGTAACAGGCGTTTTGAATATAACCCGTCTAAATCATTCCTGACCTCACCATTCTTTTGTTTTCACTGTTTTCTCTGTCTCAGTAAGAGGCACCCCCATCTACGCAGTTGCTAAAACCAAACACATAGGCATCATCCTCTAGTGTTTTTGTTTTCCACCCTCAACACTGAATCCATCAGAAAGCATTATGATTTCCTCACTTCTCCCAACCACTGCCCTGGTTATCACTGGCTATCATGAGCCCTTCCCTGCATTAAAGAAATACATCATCCCTTACGTCACTGCTTCAGAACCTGCAACCAGTATCCTTATTCAACAGGCAGCAGCAAGAACTACTTTTTTAAAGCACTATTAGATCACTCCCGTGCTTTGTACCTTCTAATGACTTCCCATCCCAATAAGAGAAAAAAAAAAATTAAAAACCTTACCATGACCTAGAAAGTTCTACATGATCTGATCTGTGTAGTTTCCTGACCCCACCTTGTACCCACTGGTCAACAGGTCTTGCAGTTTCTCAAAAATGCCAATCTCCTTCCTTCTGAGTCGTTTTTTATTTTTTTTCCCCCAGATTTTTCCATAGATAGGTCTTTCACATTATACATATCACTTCTCAGAGAGGTCTCTGATTGCCCTGTCCAAAATGTATCCTCAACTTTTTCTATACCTTTAACCTACTTTACTTTCCCTTGTGTCACTATCCACTCAGTAAGTTTTAGTGTTTACTTTTAGGTTTACTTATTTATTGTCTGTTTTTCCCACTACAATGAAAGTTTCACAAAAAAAGGGCTTTTAAAAAAAAATATTCCCAGTGCCTAAGACAATGCTTGGCACCTGGCAGGTACTGACTAAATATATGTTGAATTGATAAATTTAAAAGCAAATGGTTAAGAGGATGACCTAGAAAATATTAACTTAAAAATTAATTTAAAACATTTTCACTGATATATATGATTTAAAAATGCTGAAATACAAACTTTCTATATAATTTTATACAGAAATAAAGCTCCTGTATAACTCAGGAGCTTTATTTCTGATATTTACATGAAACAACTGTCAACAGGACCTATTTATCCTATTAATACTGAAGAAACCAATAGTCACAACTGAGCCATCATACTTTCTGTACAATGTTAATGATAAAGCAAATAATTTAATAAGATTTAAGAAATACACGTTATATTCAAATTCATTTGTCTCTATGTCATTTGTTAAAATGTTGACTTTTCCTCTCTAGTTCTCTATTTATAAACATAAGCTTCTAATGTTAATAAAATTCTGGTAAAGATGCAGTTCTAAAATTTATGTACCTCTTTAATTTTACATATTCTGACATTAGGCAGAAACTCTTAAGGTCCTATATTTCAAAGCTGACTCCCAAAAATAACCAAATAGAAATTTTAACACATATTTCAAATTTTTTAATGAGAGCTATTTTAAAGAGTCACAATATTTGTTCTAGAAGTTAGCAAAAAAAACAAAACAAAACAAAACAGAATCCTAATATTATAATTTGACAAATGGAATAATTATTCTAATGTTAAATAATCATACCTTACAATAATTAACCCTATGCCTCATTTAGTTTTTATTAATGTGGATCCACATTGTATTGTTACTCCCGACTGAAGGACTACATAGAAATTAAACATTCTATTCAGCATTTTGAGAAGTGTGATCAAAGACAAGTAAGCTTTCATTAGAACACCATGCCATACCAACAACTTCTCCTTTCTGATGGACTCATTTGACCAGAAGAATAGCCATAGACCTGGCTATGAGAAAAAGCTGAGCCAGAACGGGTTTATTCCAGGATTCCCCGTGGGTAGGAGGGGCTTGAGTCCTTGGGTGGGTGAGACTACAGCTCTGACTCATCATCTTTTACGACAGAACTTCTCACTTGCCACTTTTAACCTGATAACCAAACCCTAACTCACTTAATCTCCAAGGTTAACAGAAATGACAGGCACACCTGAGAGCCTGAAGATCACGGTCTTCACCCATTTCTTGGCTTCGTCTAAATCCTGTATCTTGACAGCTAATACGACCTCCTTACCTTAGTTTCCTGTAAGGAAGTCATGCCTTAACTTGAGTTACCTTCTAATTATACATTCCTTCTCCAATTTCTGGAACGTGGTGTTTTAACTTTTTTAATGTTGTCCAGTGTTTCTTATATAAAGTCTGATGCAGTAAAGATCTTTAAAACCCATTTTGGTGCAGGGAGTCCTCTAACCAAAGAACTGACATATATCCCTTCAAATAACTGATAAATAATCATGGAGTCCATTTTGTTTCAGACGCCAGGAATGTCAGCTCTAAATAAAAAATAAAATATACATCTTTAGCCTCTATTTGTTGTTATGCTTGAAATCTCCTCCTTTGACATGAGTTGGGGCCCTCTGTTTCCATTTTAATATTTTCTGCATAATTTAATTCAATCTATTTTCAGTTGCCTCCAGTAATTTACTGTGCAGGCACAAAGGCTGTTAAAGTCAACAGATTTAGGCAAAATGTAACACCTAGTAATAGTGAGGGGATCAGATGAGATAGTATGAACTGCCTTCCAAACTGTGAATCTTACCTAGAAGCCTTAATTTCTTATAATGGATAGTTTTGGTTAATTACTTATCTATTTTATTCAGGTGTTATACTTTGTGTGGTTTAATTATCTTTTCATCTTCATTATTAAAAACAGTTAGATGATCAATTCCATTTTACAAATGAGGAGACAGAGATTCATGGTGGACCACCCAACTTGCTAAAGGTCGTGAAATTGGTAAGTGAGCCAGAAACTGAACGTAAATCTAACTTCACCCCTGTATTCCATCCACTGCACTTCCTCCCAGTGCTTCTAGAAAAAGAGACTGCTCAATATGGGGTCATATGTTTTAAAGGTAAAAAGCCCCGTTATTTACTAATTCTGCTGAGTGTGGCAGGTATAGAACAATTGGCACCATGGATAGATTTCACCTCTAACTTTCCTAAGGTAGACATGGATGTTACAGTTATTTTCTATTTGACTTGGTACCTCATATACTGTTTGAAAGTTTAATACTTTAATCATTGGGAAGATGTGCTGCTCTCTCGACATTTCTACAAGTAACAGCCAATTCTTGGCGAAATAGTTAATGAATGCCTAGGATTTGCAGGTACTGACCTAGGACCTTTGGGATGCATTAGAAAACACCCTAATGTGGCTCACAGAGTAGCTGGGAGAGATGAACAAAATTTAATAAACAATAAATAATAAGTTATATAACAAGTCAGTAGTAAGTGTTATGACAAAAGTAGAACAAGGTACGAAGGATCAGTAATGCAGGGAAAAGAGAAGGAGAGCAAACTGAATTTTAAATAGAATTGCTCAGGAAGACTTTGTTGAGAAAGCTGTTTGATCAAGACTGGAAGGAAGTGTGGGGTGAATTATATGAATACAATAGAGAAGAGTTTGGTGGGCAGAAAGAAGATCCATAGCAATGGGTTTAAGCCCAGCATGCTTAGAGCAGAATAAATAAGGGGAACTGAGATGGGGGCGGAGTCTGGCAAATTATGAGGGGTCTCATCTGCCCTTACAAGGACTCCGTCTTTTACCCTAAGGGAAATGGGAGCCACCAGGAGTGCTTGTGTGCAGGAATGACATGGTTTAATAACGCCAAGGTCTAATCATTTTATAGTGATCAATCTGGCTGCTGTACTGAAAATGGACGTTAGGGGAACAAAGAAATAGGGTATCATGGAGACTAGTCAGGAGGCTCTTGTGTTATTCCTGGGGAGAGACGACGATGGCTCAGCCTAGGGTAGCACAAGGTGATGAGAAGTGCTGGGATTCTGGTTTTGGCTTTTAAGTTACGGCCAGCTGGACTCCCTACCAGCTGATGGGAAAAGCTGTAGGGAGTCTAGGTGTGAGGGGGGATCAGAGAAAAGCAGGAGTCCTCATTCAGCTACGTGGTGTCCCAGACACCTACTAGGCGTCGTATCTCACCACTCTCCTGGATTTGTTGAAGTCATCAGTAACAACCGTGGCGCCCTTTCCTTGAACCCAGGTACAGACACAAAGTCTGTCCTGAGAAAAGCTGGCACTAGAAGAGGGAGCCATACGCCATCACGATGAGTTGCTGGTCAGCTGAAGCATTTACCAAGTGCGTAATACAGGTGTCCCTTCCACTCTGACAAATACTTAAAATGCATTTATTTTACATATGCATTTCAGGTATAGCTTTATTTAGGGTGCATTATTCAGACCATAGTATGGTCACTCCAGAGTTACATTTCCTCTGAAAGTAAAATGCTTTCTTCTTGACTTGGGATCGTTAAGAGCTTGAGATAATCTGCACAGTTTTTAAGCTGTAAATTCAAAATTATCATAATAGTATTTCTGCATCGCTTGTTTAGCAAAAACAAACTCAAAGGTAACCTATTTTCGTTTCCACTTGTACTTTATGTCACATTTCTGATAAACTATAATTCTGGGTCAACATCTTCTTTTAAGAGCATTTGAAGGTCAGTACTAACATGCTTTCTTTCTTTCAAACAGGGAGCTAGTTCACAGAAAGTATGCTCACATGATACGTCTGTGTTAATAGGGGGAAGAAATTAAGTGAACCGGCAAGCGAGCGATTTGGTAAGTATGAAAAACGTCCAGAGAGTAGAAAGTAAGAAAACAAGAATTCATTAGCTTGTTGTTGTTCCTGCTGTTGCAACAACCATATCTAGGAGAGTTCTGTTTATACCTCTATTTATAAGAAAAAAGAAAGACGATACATAATAACAGTTACGCACCTCTAAGCACCATGTCAAGGAATGCACTGCGTGTAAACATTAGGATCCTAAGAGATATCGGCAGATGGAGTGACGGGCAGAAACTAATGAGGATATCTAATAGGGAAATTACATTCATAATTTAAGAACTTTTATTTCTAAGGATATATAATCTTGTGAAAGCATCCCAATATTTTAAGGATAGGCAAAATCTATTACACTTTAATACAGCAAAGGACAGAGAGCCTGGACACCTAGAATACTGTTCTATATCCTTAGAACACTAAGGATTGGCATTGGCAAATCACTGCTGGAGCCCTGTTTTCATCACTCTCATAATGATGGAGGTTTGCCTTGATCTCGAAATCCCTTTTGTTTTACATCCAAAAGCTTCTATAAGTCCAGATACTGACTAACATGATGTCAACACAATGTAGCCAACCACTTCTCCAGCTTTTAATCGCCCTATAATATGTAAGGTAATACAATATATGTACATCAAGTAAGTTCATACTGCAGAAAACTGAAAAGTTTTAATGCATCTGATTTCTGGGTCTTAGGAAATTTTCCTACACATTGTCAGAATCTAATTTCATGTGAAGGCAAACACAAGATTATATTCTTAGAAAACATTGCCTAATATTTACTTAATAACCTTTTTGAAAATCCTACTGTAGAAGAGAAATCATGCAATGTCTGCTCTCAGACCACAACAGAATTAACAGAAAGATAACAGGAAAAATCTAAAAATAAGTAGAGATTAAATAATATGTTTCTAAATAACACACGAGTCAAAGAAGAAATCGAGAAATTTTTAAGTGTTTTGAACTAAATGAAAATGAAAACAACTTATCAAAATTTGTGAGATGCAGTGAAAGTAGTGCTTAGAGGGAAATATATAGCATTTAATACATATATTAGAAAAGAAGAAAGATCAAAGATCAATTATCTACATTTCAACCTTAAGAAACTAGAACAAGAAGAGCAAATTCAATCAAAGTAAGCAAAAGAAAAGAAATAAGAATTATAGTATAAAATCAATGAAATTGAAAACAGGGAATCAATAAAGTCAACTAAACCAAAATCTGGTTCTTAGAAAATAAAAATAAAATTGTTAAGCTTCTACCCACGCTAATTAAGAAAAAAGAGAAAGAACAAAACTTGCTAATGTCAGAAATGAAAGAGGGGACATCACCACAGATGCCATGGACATTACAAAGATAATACAGGAATACTATAAACAACTCTATGTCCACAAATTTGATAACCTAGATGAAATGAACTAATTCCTTCAAAGACACCACCTGCCAGAACTCAGAAGAAATAAACAATCTGAATAGGCCTATATTTAAAGAAACTGAATCAATAATTAATCCTTCCAAAGGAGAAAACACCAGGTTGAGATGGGCTCATTAGTGAATTCTACCAAACACTTGAGGAAATTACACAAATTCTCGACAATATCTTTCTGAGGATAGGAGCACAGGGAAGACTTCCTAACTCACTCTGTACGCCTAGCATTTCCCTGATACCGAAACCAGACAAAGCTGTAACAAGAAAACTACAGGCAAATACCTCTCATGAACATAGGATTTATCCCAGGTATGCAAGGATGGTTCAATATTTGAAAATCAATATAATCCATCACATCTCATGATCACATAAATAGATGCAAAGAAAATATTTTTGACAAAATCCAATACCCATTTATGATAAAAATTCTCAATAAACTAGGAATAGAGGGGAACTTTCTCAAATTGATAAAAGCTATGTACAAAACACCTACAGCTAACATCATACTTAATGGTGAGAAACTGGAACCTTTCCCACTAAGATCAGGAATAAGGCGGGGATGTCCCCTCTCAACACTCTCTTTCAACATGGTACTGGAAGACCTTGGTAATGCAATAAGGCAGACGAAGGAAATAAAAGGTATACAGATTAGGAAGGAAGACATACAACTGTCACTGTTGACATATGACATGATCATCTATGTAGAAAATCTGAAAGAAAATTGACAAAATACCTCCTGGAATCAATAAATAGCAAGATTGTAGGATACAATCTTGAATAAGTGGAATTTGAAATTTAAAACAGAGTAATTTATATTAGCACTCCCCAAAATGAAATACTTATGTATAAATCTAACAAAATATGTACAGTATCTATATGAGAAAAACTACGAAACTCCAATGAATAAAATGAAAGAATTAAATAAATGGAGAGAGATTCTATGTACTTGGGTAGAAAGACTCAATATTGTCAAGATGTCTGTTCTCCCCAATTTGATCTATAGATTCAATGCAATCCCAAGCAACATCCCAGAAAGTTATTTCATAGCTATTGACAAACAAATTCTAAATTTTATACACAGGGGCAAAAGACCTAGAAAAGCCAACAGGATAATGAAGGAGAAGAGCAAATTGGAGATCCGATGCTCCCGACTGCAAGACTCATTATAAAACTACAGTAATCAGGACAGTGTGGTATTGGTGAAAGAACAGACAAATTGATCAGAATAGAGGGTCTAGAAATAGACACACCCATAAATACAGTTGATTGCTCTTTGAAAAGGAGCAAAGAATGCAATGGATCAAAGATAGTCTTTTCAGCAAATGGTGCCTGAACAGCCGGACATCACATGCAGAAAAATGAACCTAAGCACAGTCCTTACACCATTCAAAAAATGAAAATAGGTCAGAGATCTAAATGTAAAATGCAAAACCATAAAACTCCTAGAAGATAATACAGGAAAAAACCTAGATGACCTTAGGTATGGTCATCTTTTAGATACACACCAAGGTCACAATTCATAAAATAATTGGTGAGCTGAACTTCATTAAAATAAAAAATATATACATGTATCTGTTCTGTGAAAGACAGTGTCAAGTGAATGAGACGATAAGCCACAAATGGAGAAAATATTTTCGAAAAACACATCTGATAGAGTACTATTATCCAAAAAATACAAATAACTCCTAAAAACTCAACAAGAAGACAATCCACCATTTTTTTAAAAAATGGGCTAAAATTCTTTACAGACACCTGGTGAAAGAAGATGTGCAGATGGCAAATATGCATATGAGAAGATGTGCCACATCATATGTCACTGGAGAAATGGAAATTAAAGTAATAATGAGATATCACTACACTGTTACTAGAAGGGCCAAAATCTGAAACACTGACACCACCAAATACTGGTCAGAATGAGGAGCAAAAGGAACTCTCATTCATTACTGGCGGGGATGCAAGATGGTCCAGCCACTGTGGGAGGCAGTCTGGTGCTTTCTAACAAAAGTAGACATACTTTTACCATACAGTCTAGCCTTTTCACTCCTTGGTATTTACCCAAACGAACTGAAAACTTACGTCAATACAAAAACCTTCATACAGATGTTTATAACAGTTTTATTCATAACTGAAAAAACTCAGCAGTGCCTAAGATATTCTTCAGTGGGTGAGTGTGTAAATATGCCCTTTAGTGGTCCAGATGATGGAATATTACTCATCACTAAAAGAAAATGAGCTACTAAGCCTTGAAAAGACACGGAGGAAACTTAAAAGTATAGTACTAAAACGAAAGAGGTCAATCAGAGAAGGCTGTATACTCTATGATTCCAACTGTATGACCTTCTGGAAAGAGCCCAACTATGGAGACAATAAACAGATCAGTGGTTGCCAGGGGTAGGGGGTGAGGGAAAAATGGACAGGCAGAGCATAGAGGGTTTCTAGGGCTGTAAAAATACTCTGATAAAAACTGTACCATTCTGGTGAGCGATATTGATAATGGGGGAGGGCCACGCATGTGTCAGGGCAGGGGCTATAGGGGAAATCTCTGTACCTTCCTCTCAATTTTGTGGTAAACACAGAAATGCTCTAAAATATAGTCTTTTTAAAAAATCATACTACATTAAAAATAAAGTTCAAGATACATTTTTATTAAAAATTGAAAATTTCTTTAAGGATAATTATTTCATAAGATTTCTTTTTCCTTCAAAGTCAATGGCTCTCATTAGTTTTCATTAAAAAAAAATCACAGATTGTTATAAGATGTGCCTCTCTTTCGGTTCTCTATGTTCTGTATTACACCTCACATTGTCTTTAGTCAGAATAGAAGTCATGCCTGTGTAGTCATCAAAAATTTCTTCAGAGAAGTCTTAAAATTAAGCTTTAGACAGCTCCCCCCGCAGTTATTTTTAACAGTAAAGGAAACAAAAATTCTGTCTGAGTAAACGCTACAGCTCAATGGGCCAATTACTGGACATTAGCTGTAAAATTCTTCTGGGTATGTGAAGAGCATCGTTCTTTAGAACCCAGGAAGATTTTGTCAGCTTTCTGTTGACAGTGCAAATCCAGAACTAGTGATAGTAAGCAAAAGAATCAATTAGTAGTAGCCTTTGGCCTTCTGACCTTCTTAAAAACCCCACCAACACCCTGCACAGCAACTGCTGAACTAAACTGTGATCTGCAGAAACTTCCCATGAAGGAGAAAATAGACGGTTTCTGTTGTGATCCTATGTCAGATTTATCATCAATGTGCTAAACAATGTCAACTCTTTTGACAGCTGATCCAGTAGGCAGATCTAAAGAGCATACGTGACAAGGTCTTCATAGCACTTCAATATTTCCCTTACTGCATTAGAGAGTAAACGTGAGACTATGTCTTTATACGCTTTTGGATGAACCTAGAATGGTTGAGTCACTGGGGCTTGAGAAATCTAAACCTACACTGTCCTAGATACAATGGCAAAGTTGACTTATTCAAGATCAATTTTGAGCCCAAATGGTATGCTAGGGTTAAAAAAAAAAAAAAAGCTAGGAACGGAAATGACTTAATGAAGCACAATTTTTCCCTATTTTGTATGTGCCACTTCGGCCAGGAAAAGTCTGTCTGGAAGGACTTCATTGGGCCACAGGCAATGGAAAGGAGATATATATTTGTAGAGTAATAGTGGGGACCTAACTAGGGCTGATGGCAAAGTTCTCAGAAACCCTGCAGCTTTAGGAGTTTATAAGATAAAGTTTCCAGGACCATATGAACCTGCAATTCCACTCCTGGTCATATATTTGGAGAAAACTATAATTCAAAAAGATACATGCACCCCAATGTTCACTGCAGCACAATTTACAGTAGCCAAACCATGGAAGCAACCTAAATGTCCATCAACAGACGAATGGATGAAGAAGGTGTGGTGTGTGTGTATATGTATATGCTTATATATACACGCATATACATACTGGAATACTACTCAGCCATAAAAAAGAATGAAATCAGGCCATTTAGAGCAACATGGATGGACCTAGAGATTACCTTCCTAAGTGAAGTAATCTAGACAGAGAAAGACAAATATCATCTGCTATTGCGTATATGTGGAATCTGAGAAATAAAAAGATATAAATGAACTTATTTACAAAATAGAAACAGACCCACCGGCATAGAGAACTAACTTATGGTTACCAGAGGGGAAGGGGAGGAGGGATAAATTAGGAGGATAGGATTAACATACACTGCTCTATATAAAATAGATAACCAACAGGGATCTACTGTATAGCACAGGAAACTATACTCCATATAATATAATAACCTATAAGGTAAAATAATTAAATAAATAAATATATATCTGAATCACTGTGCTGTACACCTGAAGCTAACACATTGTAAATCAACTATATTTCAATTAAAAAAGATAGCTTCCACAGGTGTTTTAGAAATAACCTCACAGCCTCATGTACCAGTTTTCCCTCAGATCTACTGAACCACTGGGACAGAGGAACTGGTTTGCAGATAACTGTACTCACATGGCAGCTGTGTACTTTGGCTGAATCCAAACATTCCCACATCCTTTGAGCATCTGCTACATACAAGTGGCACCATTCACAGAGGACATTACAGCTGCTGACCCTCAAACCTGTCTGGCCTGCCCCTTTCCATCCCACCCTGGAAAATGTAGTACTTTGTAATCTGGCTATAATTGATACCAGAGTGAAGCAATCATTGCTTCAAGATAGAAACGTCATATATACATTCTGCTATGTGATACTTAGAAAGTGATTTTATGCCACTACTTTACGCAAGACATTTTTCTGTCTTTTATTGTAATAAAAGTGTTTCATAGTTTCAGTGTGTTTGAGTTTTTTACGAGCCTAATGTTACATACATATGGATAAATGTATCCATATTAGTAAATACTTAGTGCAAGCCTAAATGAAAATGCTGTCATAAGCCATCCAATGCTCCCTTTATCGCACATTATATATGAACGAAACATGTATCTTACATCTAGACACATAATTTCATGTTTTGCCCTAATGTCAAGTCTACAGGCACGCTGTCATTGTTTTGGAACACCCTTCCTCTAATTTTAATTTAGGGGCAATTAATTGACCTTTGCTGAAGGAATTCATCCCTCCGTGATCAAAACAATGTCGCCACACATCGTAAAAGTTACAACTCAAACCAATCGACCAATGAAAACAACCTGTAATGTTTTAGGTTTATCAGTCTATCTCAGTCTCCTTTTGACGTAAATCTTTTGTTTTCTATAATCTCCCTTGATTTTTAAAATACATATTTCAATCTTCTTACAGATATAAATCTCATCATTTTAGGTATCCCCCTGTATTCACCATGTATTCTTGAATCGCTTTTCCAATGTACCTCACTCGATTCTGAAATGCATTTACTCAACGAGTCCAAAGCCTCCTTCCCTTGTGGATCCCAAAACAATTCCTGGCATCTGGGGGCTAGGGGAGTTCTTGACGGATACTCGAGAACCTTAAAATGGCTGTGTTAAGAGCAGAGATCTAACCGCTCCCCGTATTCTGTCTGACCTCCTTCACGTCTTCCTGAATGCAGATCTTAAAGAAGCAGCAAAACCCCATTTCCACATGTGCCGTATCTGTGTTATACTCATATCACACTTTCCAACTTTATTTCAAGAGTCACTTCCCTTGGCGCGGCTCTCCCTTTCCTTGGGCAGAGGAATTGACTGCCTCTCTCCACTCTTCTGGCATTTTTCTCTTAAATTTGTTGTAACTCCCACTACTTGTTATATTGCAGTGATGCATGTATCTCTCTGTCGCCCTCACCAGACAGTGAGTTTCTTGTGGGCAGGAAACACATCTCACTGTACCTGACATACTGACTGCTGGGAAATCTGTATTGACTAAATCATTACAACATGTAATCTCTTTACACTTCTTGCCTGGGACAATATATACTCTGCTATAGGAGGTACTATTGCGCTTAATTACAACTCTGTTGCCAGCTAATATATTACACCTGAACTGAATCAGCAGCGGAGCCATGACCATGCATGACAAGAATCAGTGAATGGTCATCAGAACATCCTTTTGTTTTAATATGTTTTTCTCTGAATGCCATTTAAAAAGCTTACATGTTGTGCTTTTCAATCCCATCCAATTGCCTGAGGGCTCTTTTGTCCCAATCTAGAAATAAGGGGAAGCCTCCTCTGGTAGGATAGCAGCAGGTTTTTTAGGTTTTGAAAATCCTCAATCTTCTGCTTTCCGCCCAAGGGTCAACGCCAGAGGGACAGGAAGCTCAGATGCTTGCCCACCCGTGGTCCCTGCATCTCCCCATGGCACAGGCCTTTATGTTACTCCCTTTGTGGAGGTCAGATGAATCCTTACTCACAGACCATTTCAAATATCTCACTTTCTTCTCTCCAGATTTTCCCTTCTTTCACGAAGGATTTTTTATTGTTGTTTTCCACAAAGTAGGCATTGCCTACATCATATGGTACAGACTTTCCATTCTATAACTTAGAATAAAACTCTAGGTCCATCCCTCCAATCTTGGGCCATAACGTATAAAGAGATGCTTTGGGAATGGAAAGTCTGACTTTCAAGAAATGTTTCTGAAAAGAGCAGAAAAAAACCTATCACTGAAGACAAAAGCAGACATAGACTTTTGCTTTTTCTTTGCAGGTCATGTATCCGAATTTTAGCGACCACTGAGCCCTCTGACTTAACAGGAGGAAGACCATACAAGGAAATGTGGATAAACAAAAACTCTTTAAACACAGTTGAATTTTTCATCTCGATGCAGTAAGAAGTCCCCGTAAATGTCTATTTTGTGCCAACTCTAGCACTTACTTTTCCCGTATATAATTCATATATGCCCCTCCTCGTGACCATACAAGTTAGAAAATGAGGCTCCATCTTGCAAGAGTTCACAAGACTGTTCAACCAGAAAACGAAGGGCGGCAAACCTTGTTGATTTGCAACGAATCTCTAATATCAAGCATGTGTTTATGGTTTATAATATTTCCTTGTCTTAAGTGTCTGCTGTGAGATGAATACGATCTTAATTACTTTAAGAATGATATGGGAAAAAATATCCTTTTACGCCAATAAATCACATTTCAGTTAGGGAAACTAAACACACATACATGAAAAACTTCAAAAATTCTATGTGAAGCAACACATCGAAAAGTGCCAAGAGTTTAGATGTTTAAATAAAGCATTACATTTTTAGTCATCAAAATGGCTAAATTTTAAAAATACTTTCAAAATACAGGATACTTCTGTACTTACTTACATGCGAAACTTACATGTGAGATTTTGTGGAAGTATCATAAAATGTTAGTACCATTATAATGAAATATTTAAAACAGTTTTCCAAAAAAACCATACATTTCAATTTTAGATATTAGAATTTAATTTTAACATTTCATGGTTTGGAAACACTTTAATTAGAATTCCTGGGAATAGTTTTTTTTAAATCCTAAACACATTCAAGGAGAGAGGATCCAGCAGAAAACTCTGAGGAGAAGGGGGACCCTCAGGAAGAGAGCAAGCACTCCAGTGGAAACGCCACTGTCTGGCACAGAGCCAGGCTGGGGACCTGACTCTGGCACATGCGTCTGAGCTCTGTGACCTTGAACAAGTCACTTCACCTCTCTGAGCCTCAACTTTGCCAACTGTTTAAGAAAACTGAACAGAATGATCTCAAAGGAATCTTCCATTTCCAAGCTGCATAATCACACCACCTGATAAACTGTTTCCCAAAAACCTTTAAGCAAGAGGCTTGCAGTGGATGACAAAAATGGGAAAAAAACTTCCAGCTTTTGGGTCAATTTGTTTAATTTGATAATGAGCTTTTCTCCAGCAGTTGAACGTAGGAACCTGAACTTGCTGGTGCATTAACCCTCGAAGTTCCTCAGGAATATTGTATTCTCTGCTTTTCTCATGCTCGTCAATTTCTGAGGTGATGGACATCCATCCTGGATACAGCGTGATTGAACAGAAGCAGGATACACCTAATTTATGCTTTACTTCCAAATTTTTATTTCAAATACTATTCTTGAAACAAGTCAATCTTCATCTTAATATGCTTTCCAAATTTAGCAATGAAGATGATCAAACTTCTTTCTTCCACCCAAAATTTGAGAAATAATGACAGTTAGCTAGAGTTTAATGACACACTTGCCTTTCTGAACGTGTGCAGAAACACAGCAGATTCTGTGGACATGTCAAATCTGTTATATGAAATGAAGCTATTTAAAAAGAAGCCTGACAGGATCAAGTCGAATGATGTAGCCTGGGTCCCCAAACCCAAAATATGTATTGAAGAAGTGAGAGTTTGGAAAAAGTTTCTTCTCATTTTCTTCTCAGATTCAGATTATTTCTCTGTCCCCACATAGAGTCAAACGAAAACCACAACTTTGTTCTATACGTTGACAGTTATCTGAGTCAAACCCTCTTCTTCTGAGAAACAGACTGGAATGGTAGTTATACCCACAGACCGGAGTCAAGACTCTGGGTAGATCTTTACAGAATGTCTATGTGATGCAGCCTCTGACACCCAAAGGTTGCAAACATACAACTAACATCACTGCCCTCATGTCAACATTTGCCACTACAAAGTTCAGTAATAATACATCCAATATGATTAAAGTGATAGGCCTACCAAGTGAATAAAACCCCCTTAAAATCTGACTTGGACCCGGTACTTAATCTAAGCTGCCAAAATTGAAGGAAACGCCATTCAAGATGGTCTTTCCCCAAATGTTCACCAGACCGTTCCAACTCCCCTTCAGTATTCAACCTCACAGAGTATTCTCCCAACATTTACTAGGAGGGTTGGTCTTGCTTTCCATGGACTTTGAATATTGCAGAACTCCTTTGGTTGGAAAATACTGGTTGAGGTCCTTATTTCATATTTGGACCTTTCTATACTCAAGACTTTTCCACGGGTTTTTCACTGTCTTCCCAAGGTCAGGACTCTTTTCTCCTGGACAGTCTCAGTACAATAACTGAAGTCACCTAGACTATTACAGCTGGTTCAGCTTTTATCCTTTGCTGCTAATTACTGCCAGATGCAATCTAATTAAACCCACCAGGTGTCTCCCCTCCGGTTAGAGTAGCTCCTAGAACCTTGTTATGAATAAAATATAAAAAAAAAAAAAAAGAATGCCAAGCATGTAATGAACCTTTCGTGGAGAGTTTGATACGTAGGGTTTAAAACAGTTTTTTGGATGATTATAATAGAAGGAATGAAAATAAATTCACTAAAAAATATGTAGGCCGTGATGTACAAGATTACTCTGTCATTCTATTGCTCGTAAACATATTATTGCAAAGTTACTTTTCTTAATCTAACTGAAAATGTTATTCATCATGCTGAGTATAACAATAAAGCTAAAAAGTACGATGCGGGATTATTCAAATAGAACATACTATTTGCCATTTACTCTCTCAAGGATAGGCACATAATAATTAACATAAGCAATATGATGAAATGAATTACTTTCTTCAACATAATCTGTTGCTTTTAAAACAACATAAGGTGATATTTTGATGCAATATTCTGAAACTAAAGTTTTTTTTAAAAAAAAAATTCTTCTCGGGCTTCCCTGGTGGCGCAGTGGTTGGGAGTCCGCCTGCCGATGCAGGGGACACGGGTTCGTGCCCCGGTCCGGGAGGATCCCACATGCCGCGGAGCGGCTGGGCCCGTGGGCCATGGCCGCTGGGCCTGCGCGTCCGGAGCCTGTGCTCCGCAACGGGAGAGGCCACAACGGTGAGAGGCCCACGTACCGCAAAAAAAAAAAAAAAAATTCTTCTCAAACTATTCAATAGTCCAGCATTTAGAAAGAAGATATTCTTACCACTAAACATTTGCATGTATTTGATATTTTTGTTCTTCGGTGCTTGGAGAAGACTTAAGTCAAATACAGAATTGCCAGTTTATTCAATCTCAGAAAATAATTTTAGAGCATTTTTTATTCTAACGCCAATGTGTCTCCAACGTGCCATCTACGTGTAGTTTAAACAAGTTACGTATAAATAATTTATATTTAGATATAATTTACGTATAAATTTAAGCAAATTACATATATGTGAATAATGTGTAATATTTATATTGCCTAGTTGTTTATCCTGCAAATGTGTATGACTGGACAGGAGAGAGAAACTCATCTGAGACTAGTGCATTTGAAACACAACTTTCGTTGGAATTGTTAATTCACCTTATAAATCTAAAATATAAATTGTCTTTAGTTTCTAAAAAGGGTGAGAAAGAATTATTTTCAGATATCATTGACTGTGTATTATTTTGGTTTTTATCTTATTAAGTTGTTGTGTATAAATTATTGTTTACTATTTCATATGAATCATTCTGAGTTAATATATTTGACAATCACAATTCCATAAGCATCGATGTATATGAACGTATAACTGTAATAACCTAAGACTTGATAAATTTGCTATCTATAGGTGATGAAGTCACTGGCTGTGATAAAGTTCAAAGATCAAATGATTAACTTAACCTGTAGTGTAATTCCTTGTTGCTTACGCAAAATGTCTCACTTAAAATATACAATATTATACCTATGTACATAAATACAGCGAACTTACTGATATTAACATACTGCACTGTGTATGCTTTTGATTTTGTTTTTCAAAATAGCCAATTACTTTCCAGGTTTAAAAAGTCAACTCAAGTATTTTAAAACAACTTAGGTATTACAATTAATTTTTATTAAGGGAGACAAAATAATGTAATAACACTTTGACCAAAAACAGAGCACACAAAGAAAATTTACCATTCATCATCACTCAGTTATGTTTTTCTATCCTTGTTTTTCCAGTGAATGCGTTTTAATAAGTTATGGTGATATAAAAAGCTGAAAATTCTGAATCTGCTTCCTTCCATCAGTAAAAAATGACAGATATATCTTATGGGTGAAATTATATTGATCTTTAAATATCATTTATTACTGATTTAGATCTTGGTTTTTTCAAGTGTGATGATTAAATGCTTACCTATACTATCTCTATTTTGTTATTAAGGCATTTTATAACAATATTTTTCTTAGACTTATCTACAACTATATACATACTCACATTTTTATAAACTAAAGCAGTTTTATAATTAGCCACCCCCAACACAGTCCCAAAGAGTGGCCCTACATTTCTTCTCATATTAGTGTTAAAGGCTATATTTGATTTAAAATTTTCAATCTATGTAATTACCACTTTACTGACATATCTTCAACTAATTTGTCAAAAGCTCAATCATGGAAGGCAATATTACACAATGGTAAGCTTTAATTATTCTCTTACATTAGATAATACTCGTTTTCAAATAGAAAGTCAACATATTCCAAAATAAACAAATGCGAAATATACTGGAATTTTCTGTTCTATTGCTAGAAATTCTTAATTATCAGGCTAGGCTGTGCTTTTGACATTTCTCCCCTGGACTTGCTAAACCACACTTCAAGGCTGCGATAACTAGATTAAAGTAGTAACACACCAAATGTAGCACCAGGCTGTAGTTTTAGCTGACACAAATCACGTTTCACTGGACACACTATAGTCTGTAACACAAGATGACTTTGCTGGAAAAGCTAGTGTTTGCCAAGCTGGGGTTACACTTACATACTGTCATCAATGTGCAGCTAGGTACCACGTAGGTACCACGAGTTTTTGTGAGTTTGTAATAAAATAGGGCTGATGTAGTTAAGATATCTTAATTATATTTCTAAATCACATCAGCTTTAACCAGTATACCATATGATTAAATGCCATCCAATCTTGTCTCCTATAGGTACCTGAGAATTTCTGGCTGCTGGTTAACTTAGGTTCATTTACACATTTAAAACAGTACATTTGTCTTCGGTTGGGAAAAAAATCAAACCGGTAGTTTAAATGCAAAAATAAACACCTTGCATATTTGGCTGGGTTATAATAGGTTGTAACAAAATCTACTCACATCATAAAAATGTCTGTACTAAAGGGATAGAAAATGTATTTTACATAAAATTTTGGTGTTTGATTTTTACTGATCTGCTTTTCGAAACGTCTGTTTACAAATATTTTAACAAACAAGTCTGAATCATTGATTGCCTATCTACACGTCTTTTGGAAAACCAATTTTAAAAGTCAGGTATGAGGGGTTTATGATTTAGTTGGTAATGTTGAGTCCAGGAAGAAATATAAAATAAAATATGCTTTGAGGGGTGTCAAATCCTATGAGAGATATTACTATAGGTATTTCTACTTTACGCAACTTAAACACTTATTTCCCTTACTTATTACAAAGAAGGAAACATAGGTGATTAACAAATTATAATTAAGGGAAACATACTGCTGATAATACAATAGTAATACTGCCTGTATTACGTATCAAATACTGCCTGATTTTTTTCTAAAGAAAATAGTTAACTCTGTACAACTATAAAGGAAAACAGTTTTGTCAGAATATCCCCGTTACATTTTCCCCTCCTCCCATCCCTGAAGTTACATGTCCTTTAAAATACAGAACTATATTCGACTTTAAAGCACATTTTGCAGATAAAACAGGGGCTTCCCTGGTGGCGCAGTGGTTGAGAGTCCGCCTGCCCATGCAGGGGACACGGGTTCGTGCCCCGGTCCGGGAAGATCCCACTTGACGCGGAGCGGCTGGGCCCGTGAGCCATAGCCGAAAAAGCACATTTTGCAGATAAAATACTGAAATATATTGGAATGTGTGTAGTGAAACAGTATTACCAATAATGTACTACACCATATTTTATTTCTCTTCCTTGAGTAACTTTGATACACAAAAACAAACTGTTGGTGTTTTCGAGGTAGCATAATATCTATGAAAAGAAACATACATTTATACAAAAATAACAATGAAAATACATGTATGCAAAGGTATTAGTTTGACAGTCATATTGTCTCTAAGACTTTTTATAGTAATAGAATAGTGATGTAATTTCTTTGTCTTAGGAGGCCATATGAGATTTCTCAGGAGGAGCTATAACTTAGGCCAATGGTCCATATGTTTGGGGCTTCACTTTCCGCATTTATTTACATCTTCTTAATCCTTGGAGTAATGCATACTAATTAGGTTTAAATTATTTTTAAATGAGCACTGGTATAGGCAGTGATAATTATTTATGAAGTATTACTGAAGAACACTAGAAGCTACTTCACAAAATGAAACAGCTATCCTTTAAATTGTTCTTAGAACAGGCAACAATGTAGGTGATTAACAGATGTAACTCTTAATGGAATTCTGTTTTATGAAAACAATTTCAACTAAAAAATAAATATGAAGTATTTAAATCTAGAGTAGGTTTTCTTGAGTTCTAGTCTATTTGTTTCCAAAGTTATGCGGGCCTGGGCAAATTCTAACACATGGTGCTAATAAAAAAAAACCACACACGTAGCAATGCTGTCTGGTCAGAATGTTGCCTACCTGGAAAAACAGTCTAAAACCTAGCTAGGGATTAATCGTCTCCTTTTGAGGCTGGAAGAAAGTTAGGCTGTATTTCATGGAGAAATAAAATGGGCCAGTTTTTCAATTCTGTTCTTAAGTGGAATAACAAAGGTTTTACTTAAGAAAAGCCCCAATACTTATCTCAAGGAGAATAAATCTGTGGAGCAAAATCTTTTGTTACCATTTAGACCCAGAAAAGGAATTAGGGAAGTTGGGGCCAGGGTACATGTCTTCAGGGTATTTGGCCACCTCTGATGTATTCAGACATTATGTATTCATGATGTGTGTGTATGCATGAAGTATGTATGTATGTCTGATGTAAGCTGCACACATGCGATGTGTATGTGCATGTATGTGTGATAAATGCATGCATGTCCGGTGTGCATGCAGCATGAATGTTATGGTTAATACGATTTCGGTCTTATTTTTCTTTGAGGACCGGAGTTTCCTTGGGTTTGCCTTCTCTCTGCAATTCTGCAAGATAAAGACCCTACATGATATACAATGTACAAAATAATCTAAGTTGTTGCTGCAGTCCTTAGAGCAAAGAGGTACCAACTTTGAGACAAATGTTTCACTTAAGATGGCCTGTTTTCATGTTATTAGGTTCTATGTTGCTTCCAGCATGTTTCACTCTCCTTAATTCACTTTTCCAGAGCCCAGTTAAAATAAAATGACCTGTCTTTGCCTCTCTGACATCAATTTTTCCTCATCCACCCCACCTCATCTTGTATTGCTTTTGTCTTTCCTTCCTTCCTATCTTCCTAAAAATTTTCCACTTACCTCATGAAATATTTCTCCTTTCTAATTTTAGGTGCTACCTAAGACACATCCATTACATTTGTTAACATTTGGAAACCTGTGACAGTAATAAAAAGGTAAATAAGAAAACCATGGTAAAACGTCATGTTCTCTAATTATTCACTGTCAACATCATTTGCTAATGTATGAAAAATGTGACCAAACATTTCGATGTATAATATTCTCTTTAGTAAATCACATTAAGCCTACTGAAATAAGCTGCAGATATATTGCTATACTTTTAGAAAAGTTTTCGTGTCAGTCTAAGTCACTAGTATACTGTGATTATTATAAAAAGGTAAATAAGAAAACCATGGTAAAACGTCATGTTCTCTAATTATTCACTGTCAACATCATTTGCTAATGTATGAAAAATGTGACCAAACATTTCGATGTATAATATTCTCTTTAGTAAATCACATTAAGCCTACTGAAATAAGCTGCAGATATATTGCTATACTTTTAGAAAAGTTGTTTTCGTGTCAGTCTAAGTCACTAGTATACTGTGATTACGCTTCCAGTCAGCAGGTATCAGATTTTACAAGTTTCTTGTTTACAAGTGATTTATTACTGAATTATAACTATGTTAGCAGTAAAATTGAATATTTACTTTTTCTTTTCCCCCCAAACTCTTTTTTCTCCTAAAACCAGGATAGTGAAGAGTTTTAAATCATCAATGGCTGTAGAGTTTAAGCAGTATTAAAAACTAAGAATTTTATGGCTATTAAAATGCTGTCTTTAGAATTACTCTTTGCTATGTGGACCCAGAACTAACAACTTAAAAGAAATAAAAAGTACAGTAATGGTATCCAAAAGAACTCAAAATAGTATTGTACCATAACCTCTCTAAATCACATTTCAAATTCTACCTAGCTTATTTCAAAATATACTCAAATAATTTAAGTATTTCAAAACAGATGTGTGATAATAACATTTTTAATGGTTTTAAAAATAATCACTTTTTAAAGAATCACCTACCCTTCTGCAGTCTGGAGGATTGTTTCTTTCCCATTTCCCTCTGTTAAACTAAATGTGATCTTGCCTAAAGGTGCAAGTATACTTATATGTGCAGGGGCTTCAATAATTCATATTTTTGACATCCAGACATTATACGACCCACTGAATATCCTTAATTAGTTGAAGGAGGAGGCATCTGTATGGATTCACAAATTATTTTATACATGCTTTTAAATATTTTAAATTAGAGCTTCCAATTAAAATTGTACATGTCACATTGTCTCGTTTAATTCCACTGTTCTTTAGGTGGTGCAGCTTCAGCTGAACAAGCCTCATTGATGTGAGCTGAGCTCAATTAGTTTCTGATGTTCTGTCAAATTGCCTCATTACCTGTCATGCAAACACCACTGACACGTTTACAGCCGAGCACTTTGCATCCATACTATTCTCTTTAGACCAAAAATGATTATTCTCGTTAGAGTAGTAAAAATAAGCAACCTACCAATGAACAGTAAACCAACAGTGATGGGACTTCTATAAACCAAGTGTGTGCTCACACACGTGCACAGGTGCCCACACACACTCACACAAGCTTTTTAAGTTATTTAACCTGTGGCTCCGCCAGGAAATTCTTTGAGCCTTGCTGTGGCTGCTTTGTCCGTTGGGTTTTCCAAATTTCTTCCAACGTACTGATGATCAGAGAAACTAGGAGTTTTCCATTCTGTATGTATCTGAATTTAAAATGTATTTCACCCTAGGATCATGAAACATACATGTGAAGCCCTGCACAGCAGGCTTAAAATGGCTTAAAATACACTTATGCCACATTCTAGAAGAGACAGAATAAACACCTACTTCAAACAATCTTTATTTGTAAATCCTTCAATAATGCTGTTTAACCCTTATCAAAATATTGACCCACGGGTAAAGATTTATGTGGTTTTAACCCTTGAATCTGGAGTCACCTGAATGACTTTTCTTTCTCCCTTACCCTTTATTCCTTGCCTTTCGCATGTGGATAGAGGAGTACAGAAGGTTAGAATCTAATTAAAAGATAATGTTTTTCAAGGTTGGTCTGTACAGATGACACGTATTGAAGCAGAAACTCATTTTTTTTTTCCTGAATGGCTGGCAGAAGATCATTAATAGAGCAAAAATCCTGCATTCCATTAACAGTTTCATGATGCTGAAAAATACTCCAAAGTTTCTGCCTGCTGGTGGCTTCCAACCTCAGCTGCACGTTATAATCCCCTAAAGAGTTTTTAAAAAATACCCATGCCCAGGCTCTACCACGGACCAATAAAGTCAAGACTTTGGGTAAGACTTCTCTGGTGGCACAGTGGTTAAGATTCCGCCTGCCAATGCAGGGAACACGGGTTCGAGCCCTGGTCCGTGAAGATCCCACATGCCCCACAGAGCAACTAAGCCCGTGCGCCACAACTACTGAGCCTGCGCTCTACAGCCCGTGAGCTACAACTACAGAGCCCGCAAGCCACAACTACTGAAGCCCATGTGCACCTAGAGCCCATGCTCCGCAACAAAAGAAGCCACCGCACCGCAACAAAGAGTAGCCCCCGCTTGCTGCAACTAGAGAAAAGCCCACGCGCAGCAACGAAGACCCAATGCAGCAAAAGAAAGAGAAAAAAAAAAAAAGATCTTGGGGTATTTGCTAGAGGTATGTATGTTCTATAAAAGCTTCTCAGCTGACTCTCTTGTACAGCCAGGATTGAGAACCATGTTCGAAGGGCATCTGTCCTTATAGGTGAGAAATAACCGTGGGCATAAATTGCAAGCACATGACTTCCTTTGGACCTCGTATCTACCGTTTCGAGCAAACTTCAAAGAATTCTTTAAAATTAACATGAACGTAATTTTGTCTTGCTTTAAATATTGTTTGATACATCTATGCTTTATTACTGGAGTTTGTATTGCCATACATTTATGAGTTTTGTAATGGAATTTGGGCAACCTATGTAACTATGAATTCGTGTAACTAAAAATACGTTCTTTTTTAATTTCTGCTTGAGAATGGAAGGATTCTTTTTCTTCCATGATGTGAGATTAAGTGGAAGAAATCTTGCTGTTGCCTTGGATACAAACCTGGGGTAATTATTAGGAGCCTGGACCATCTAAATTTCTTTCCCACTCAAGTTTTACATTGATCTTATTATAGATGCATTGTTATCAGCCTTCTTGGAAAATCTGAATAACCCGGAGTCTGCAAACACTGAACAACAGGACTTCCCAGGAAAGAAAATTTGCTCTTGTGCTGTAGGGTTCATGCCATCAGCAAATACCACTGCAAAATTTGTTTTCAGCATCCTTTCACTTAGCAGTGCATCTGCAAACACGTAAGGAGATTATGAGAATAATACACTGACTGCCCACTACATTTCACTCAGCGCGGCATGTAATGTTCTTACCCTCCATGCCGCTCTAATTCAGTGATTCTCAAGGTGGGCAATTCATCAGAGTCTCAGGAAGGGGCTCGGAGACACATGTAGCAATGTGTAAACAAAGCAGTATTTTCCCCCATTACTTTCACTTGGTTTAGTCACAATATTTAACTTATTTTTTAAATTTACAACCAATATTACAGGAGGGTCTAATATTGTACTTAAAGGATCAGGGAATAAAATTGAAGATTACTGTTATAAATTAAATATGTTTACAATTGGCTGCCGTAAATAGATTCACCCAGTTTTCTTTTAGCCTCTTAGCTATACATTCAAAATGTATTAATATTATAAGCTGTATGAAGCCCCATGTATTCAACTCAACAGTTTCAGGGGATTTCTGCAACTGCGGAGTGAACCCCATGTCTTAAATACAAACTGAATGCTAAGAACCTATTCTAGGTGGCCTTGGCCTGGGATTATTTAGGTTTGCCAGGGGATGGAAGGATGATGGAAAGGCCATCATACTTTCTTTCTTAGCCTTCGCCGTGGCAAAAGGCAGATGGCATTTACAAGACTCGCTGCTATAAGGAAACGCGTGAAGCAGCAGACTGTTATTTTCATCTAGCTGAAGTTAAATGATCCAAAGAGTGAGCAAACCCGTGGCTCTGGCAGGATTAGAATCCTATGTTACCCGGCTGAGTAGCTGGGCCGGCCCTGAGTGGTCCTCCTTCGATGGCTGTTCAACTCGGAGCACACATCTGGGAGATGCAGCATTAATACCCAGCCTTTATTTATAAACCATTTTTATATTTTAAACAGTTGCACTGCATGGCTTACAATGCTGTATAATTTCCTATTCTGAACCTTTCTGTAGGACCACTGACCATAATTAACGAAGCCCTTTGTACCTCTGATTCTCCCCTGCGTATGAAACTGCCACCTCTCTTCTGCACCATGAGGAGTTCTTGGTGCACATCAAGCATTCAGTCTGGTAAAGTGTGGTGTTGCCCAAATGTCCATGTGAGTTGCAATCACACGAGGGTTTTAAAATTTGCATATACTTGGGTCCTCCTCCTTGGCGAGATTCTGCTTCCCCGACTCAGTAGTGCTGGTTGGGGGAGAGTGAACAGAGAATGTGTTTTTGTTTTGTTTTTGCTTTTAGATCATTACAGTCGGTCCCAGTTTCCTACCCTGCTGACCACATTCAGAAGAACTGCAAGGAAGACCCTGAACCGCGGGCCGCGAGGCTGTGGTCGAGGTTTCATTTCACCTCCGTGTCCCGTGTGCTGTGTCAACGCCTCCTCAGTTGCCCTGTTTGTCACGTGGAATTAGAGTGTTCACTCATCTGAAGCAGTGCTCTGGGTCAGCTGACCCTGGAGAAGATTCTCCTAATTCAGGGTTTCTCGCCCTGGGAACCACTGATACTTCGGGGAGAATAATTCTTTGTCGTGAGGGGTCATCTTCGGACTGTGGGATCTGTAGCAGCGTCCATGTCCTCTACCCACCCAAATCTAGTCCCACCCTTCGAAGTCATGATAACCTAAACTGTTTCTAGACACCGAATGTCTCCAGGGAGGCAAAACTGTACCCCACCTCCAAGTGAAAACCACTATGCTAATTCAAGTTTTGATATTTTACTAGTCCATTTTATTACTCGAAGAATGCCATATGAATACATGTGTTCAATTTCATAATCAAATTATATTCCTAATATTTCAGACAGTGACTGCCGTTATGCCATGAGTTTCAGACTGGCATGTGTTTCCTAATCACAGAGCGAGCTTCGTTCCTATACTGCTCTGTGAATAGATCACTAACCATTATTTCTCCCATTCTTTGGTTTGCAATGAGCCACTTATGACAATTTCCATTTTGCCAGTTTTACCTGTCTTATCAATGTCACGTTATGTAGCCAGACACTTTGAATGACCCAGATACAGTTAAAAAAATAAGGCAAGATTAGATTACACATCACTCCTCTTGGTAGGGAACCTGAGTGATATCATATTAGTTATGAAAGTTTTTCCTTTTCTGAATCTGAGAATAATAATGACATTGGATGGTTATAGCTCTAGAGCCCTTCAAATAGAGATATCCTTACTGTATACGTTAAGAGCCAGAGGCCCAGGTAATTTAAAGGCTTGTCAATGACTCTCATGACAACTTAGTGTTAGAACCCGGATGAACCACTGCCAAACTTTGACTCAGTCCACTTTTCATTTTACTGCAGTTTGCCACCTTCCCTAATGCTGTGAAACCATATATATTACTATAGTGATTGCTAAAAAAGAAGAAAAATAAGAAAACTCTGACAGCAAATCCCAAATCTGCAGTATTTGTTGCTTATGCTAGGCAGGTAAGACATTTTTCCCATGATGTTTATATCTGTCTCTATTGGAATGTATACACAAAAATTAGCCTTGTGAATGGCTATTTATAGAAAGAATGTCGCTTATAAGCCCAATATACATTCAGATGGTTTAGCCAGATGGTAAAATACTTCTAACTCCTGTTCAATCTCTTATTAATAGCGTTCAGATTGAATTTTATTTTGCTTTTCTGGTAAAGGCGAATAGTAATGAAATCATCATGAAAATTGTCATTTTTCCAAAAAGACTTCACACTTTGGGATTTTTACAAGGGTCTTGCCATTTCCCTCCACGTGCATCTTAAATGCATTGCCAACCTTCAAAGTTATTATCCATGTATTAATTAACAGGAGGCCTCTTCATTTTGCATCCTTCTACCCTCTGTTGCCTGTCTTGGAATAATTTCACTACACCTAAGCACATTTTTTAGAGCCGATACAGGGGGAGAGAGAAAGAAAATTCAGTAAAGTTCATTTTTCTATTCCAAAGCAGGTCCTACAAGATCTCACGGGATTTACGCTGCTTTGCGCCCCATCTGTGATTACTGGGCCTCAGTCCCTTGACTTTAAGTTGTTAGTTTCAGCAAGTTTCTGCTACACAGCTTCTCACGTAAGTTAGTTTCACCAAGTTTCTGCTAGTTAAGTTAGTTAGTTTCAGCAAGTTTCTGCTACATAGCTTCTCAGGTAGGTTAGTTTCAGCAAGTTTCTGCCAGTTAAGTTAGTTCGTTTCAGCAAGTTTCTGCTACATAGCTTCTCATGTAGGTTAGTTTCAGCGAGTTTCTGCTACATAGCTTCTCTTACCTGGCAAGTGATCACCTCACTGGGCTCCCCCCGCTTTCTTTCTCTTGTTCTGTTTCTCTATACAAACACATATACGTATAGCTTTTGACTATAAATCTTAGGTATATTAGCACAAACCTTAACCCCAATCTAAGGAAAACCCTTGAGCCAGGTTCACATAATTTTCCAAAACTTGTAAAGTCAATTCCGGTTCATATGTGTGTTTCTAAGTGGGCCACTGTAGCTCAGTACACATTTTCCCACTGAAATAAAATAAAAATTGTGGCTATGCAGGGGCCTTGTTGAGGATAATAAATGTGGCAATGCCCTTACTGCATATAATAAGAAACAGAGGCCCAAGTGCACTAAGTTCTCTTTAAAATAAGGTTCAAAGTTCTGCTCTGCTACCAGTAATTTGCTGCAGTCCTTCTGTTGGTAATGCCACATTGTCAACAACCCAGGTTATATGATGCGAGCAGGGTACGCCACTCAGCTTATGCCTAAGCTTAGATATCTTAGAAAATAGAACCTCCTGGGCAGCCTGGAGCTTCCATCCTACAAATACTCATAAATTAATATCGCGTTGCGGAAATTAAACACATTGGAAGAAAATGCTTCGAATTAGCATGATTTGGGTCGTGACAGGTGCACAAAATAGCAACAGAGACTGAGTGAACTACTAAAAAAAAGTTTTGATGGGTGGCATTCACTGATTTCCATGATGAAACTACTCCGACCACAGCTGCCATCAAGCTACCAACTTGTTATCACAGAGTGTGGAGCTGGGAAGAGATGTGCAGAATCAGCTCTGGATGTTCCGTTTGCTTCCAAGAGGCAGAATCTGCACAGATGATTTAGGAAGAATTAGTGCATGCTACTGCCCAGGGGCTCTGCATTGGAAATGGACAATTAAGGTAAATGCAACAGAACAAGATGCTCCACAGCCTTAAAAATCGAAGTGTTCCCTGAGGATTAGCACCTTTGACCTTGTTATAGATTGAATGTTTGTACCCCCCCCCCAGCCCAGTTGTATGTTGAGATTTTACCTCCCCGTGTGATGGTATTAAGAGATGGAGCTTTTAGGAGATGATTAGGTCATAAGGATGGAGCCCCCATGGATGGGATTAGTGCCCTTATGAAAGAGATCCTAGAGAGCTCTCTGGCTCTTTCCTATCCTCTAGGACGCAGCAAAGAGACAGTCATCTTTGAACCAGGAAGGTGGCCCTCACCAGACACTGAATCTGCCGGAGCCTTGATCTTGGACTGCCCAGCCTCCAAAACTGTGAGAAATAAATGTCTGTTGTTTAAGCCACCGAGGCTACGGTACGTTTTCATAGCAGCTGGAATGGATAAGATATACACCATCCACACATGTGTTATGAATGCAAAATCTCAGGCATTTATCCCAGACTTAATCAAAACCTGTATTCTACCAGATGGTTGGGTGATTCCCGTTAGATTTTGAGAAGCTCTGGTCTACAGACTCATCCCCATCGTAACATACCCAGACTTTCTGCAATAGACTGCCCAGTCCCATCAATTTCCCCATATTCTGCTTCTGGACATCACCTGGCAACACAGCACGGGACTGCGGCATGAGGAGATGTGCCCTTACTCCACTTCCCGGGTCAACACGTGCGTCCTTGGGTTAGTGAATTTGCCAGGTGAACGGATTTAGAGATGAAGACTCACATCTCTTAGACGAGAAACTTGTCCTTTACCCGTGATGCCCCAGGGAAAGAAAAGGTTCTCAATGAATGCTTTTCCCCTCTGTGCATTTTATTCACATTTTATAGATCAGCCGACATCTTCTACAGTCAGGGCAGGGTGTATAGAAATACCAAGCACAGTGGAAACCTGGTGTTAACCAGGAAGAGTGGATGACTGTTTCCAGCAGGGGAACAGCGGTGACAGGGTCAGACAAGCATAGCACAGCAGAAATAAAGGACCTGCCCTGTCAGGAAGGAGAGAAGGATAAGACCATGTGGGTTAGGCAGGTTCCTCCTCCTCTGTCTCCAAGGGCCACCTGTGTCCTGTGCTGGACATCAGCTCCTCTCTGCTGCATTCCTGAACCCTAAGCAAGTAAAGCAGCCCCTCTGTTCTCTGACACCATCTCCTTCACCTGTGCCCCTCCCTTCTCTTCCCTCACTACCTCCCACCGGCTCTCTCTTTCCATTATTCAGATCGCCTCTGTCTCACATCTCCTTAGATCTCTCACAGGAGATCTTATTATTCAGCCATCCGTTAGGGAGGCAAAGGTGATATTATTAAAAACATTTCATTAGGCTTTAGGCCACTTGTAAGTTTATCTCAGGCCTAACACTTACTAGCTGGATGCCTTTGGGTACTTTACCTCTGAGCTTGTATCCTCATCTTTAAAATGGTCCTGATATTCAGAGGCAAAAGGATCCATGAGACCATGAGCTCCCTGCTCTCAGCGGTGTCGGTATGTGGTTAGAATTTAAACATGGTAGCTCTTCTTATTCCTGTCTTATTATTTAGTACATGTTAAACCCTCTAACGAAACTGCTCCCTTGAAAATCACCAGGGATCTGGGATTGGTCAAGTTCATTGCCCCTTTCCCAGACTGCAGTCTGCCTGAAGCCTTTTGTTCTTTTGCCACACTTTCCACACAAGTTTCCTGTTTCACAGTTGTTATCACCGTTGACTATAATTTAGGCTCGCTATTTCTGACAAAGCATTTTGTTCCATTCTAAAAGCTTTAATGAAGCCTACACTCTCAAATCAGAAGAATTTCACCCTTTCTAGGATTTGGGCAATACTCCTGGGTAGCAGCTGCTCAGAGCATCACGGAAGTACTGAAAAGATGAGGAAGAACGGTGTCAGACAAATCCTGGTTCTGCCACTTATTACCTGTGATCTTGAGTAAGTTATTTAAAATCTCTGAGCCTCAGCTTCCTTTGATGAAAATTACCTACGTGGAAGAATCCTCAAGCTTAGAAGATAAAAATTCTGTGAAAATACTAAGCATAATGTATAGTAGCTAATCAATGCAGAGCACCTCTCCTTTTTCTTTTCCTGTTTCATAACTCATGTACTAATTGTTTCACTGTCTGAGGGGGAAAAATTTTGGATTCTATAAGCCTATATTCTTCACTTTAGTTCTGTAACGATGCCTTCTTCCACTTATTTCTACCACATTTAACCATGAGTCATCATTACTAATGACAAATATCCGCCTCGTAGGTTCATCACGCTTAACATCTGACAACAAAATCTGTATTCCCAACTACTACGTATTGCTTTGACAAACGTATTTTCCTTCTCCACTCAAATCCCACAATGTGTTACGCTTTGTGAAAATGCATTTGATGATAACATGCCTTCTGAAAATACAGCATTTGGGGACAGTATATAAAAACAGATATTCTTGGAAAGGAAACCCTTCAGCAGATAATGGAAAACACCTAAACTCAGAATGATTTCACTTTGCTCTTGAGTAGTGCAATGCAGAGATTCTCTTCAGATCAGACCTACCAAGTCATCAAAGAGCAACCCTCAGTTATTCCTTATTAGTCAGAAATACTTCCCCACAATCGTGATGATGATGTCCACTCTCTTTGACTGATGTACTCACTTTGCGGTACTCTGTTAGTAGAAACTCAGCATTTTTTGTAAAAGGATCCTGTGTTGAGATGTGAAAGAAATGAAGGGCTTCATTTTCTTAACATCACCGTAAGCAAACTGCTTTCATAAATGTGTACATCTGACCCTAAAACACTCAGCTCCCTAGAGCCACAGAAAGACTTGGATCTGGAGAGCTGAATGCAAAGTCAGGACATAGTAAAGAACTGATAAGCATTTCTCTGTGCATTTATTGCTTTCATACCAGGGTCTGTGCTAAGTACCAGGAACGTCAAAATGAGAAGATACGTTCCCTGCCCTCAGGGATGTCACATGCCACACAACCCAAGGCCAAAATCACAAAGCGAAACACCTGCAACCTCAAGCAGAAGAACGTGGCAACGCTCTGGGGTTGGTAGGGAGGAGGATTTAGTGTGTAGTGTCTCAGCCTCACACAGAAAACAGTCAGCGGCAGGTGACCAGTGTGTGTCGATGACTAAGGAGCCAAGGGAACGCCGAGGGCAGAGGACGAGAGGGTGTTTGCCCTCATCTTCCTTTAGGTTTGGAGATGGAGATAGTGACTCTCAAATGTCGTTGACGACCCCGCGGTTACCGAGAGATTAATCTGGAGACAAAACATGAAGCCCTAACAAACTCATTGAACAATGTACGGCTTTCTTGTTACACCTGGAATGACTCATAGAACGACTTCAAAATGCCACCTTCTCTCCAGCAGTGTCCACCGAAACCGCATCATAAAAATCTAATGAAATTAAAGAATGCACCATCACTCCTGAGAAAGGAAATGTGTGTACGTGTGGGCTGTGCACGAGAAGTAGCTTTTAGGTTGGAGAGGTGAAAATAGCCTGCCTGGGTTTCTTTATTAAAAAGGTGTGAGGTGGAGCTAACAGGTATCGAGAAGAAGGCTGTAAATGTTATATGTAAAATGAAACAATACATATATTTTATGAGATTAAGAAGTGAAGTCTAAATTAGTCATCTCCATGTTTTAGAATTTGATGGATCAATGTAAATTAAAATACCATTTGAGGCTCAATCAATGGACAGTGTCCATTTTTAGGGTGAGGGGAGGGGACAGTTAACAAAATTTAAAAACCCAACTTACACTTCTACCCCTGTTAACAGCACCACGTCACGAAGAGGCAAATGTCGCAGGCAGTGTATAATCTCAAAATAAAGGAGCTTTTATGAAATTATTTAATTTCATAAACATCTTCCTAGATGCATTCTTATTCTTGACAGGTACTTACACAGGCCCCTGAACTAGCTTTTAGGAACCTCTGTCTCAGATCATTTACAATTGGGATTTGGAGCCCCCTTGGTCAGCAGACGGAAAACACCCTTTTGCGGAATGTCTGCTCTCTGTCTCAGTGCCCGAACTGCTACTACTTCAAGAGCAAGAACTATCTGATAGTACTGTGTGAGTACAGCGTGGTGAGGCTACTAGGGTATAAAGTACAGCATTTTCACTCGCCCCGCAGCTGTTGCCTCAAGTCCATTATAAGAGCTACTTTCCACTTTGTAAAGCAAAGCTGCGTCCATCTAGGCACAAGGAAAGACACCGCATGAGGAAGAGGGGTAGGTTGAAAAGGTCAAGGAATGAGGGGCGGAGGAGGTACTCTCTTCACACCTTACCAGTTATCATCTGGCTCGGAAAAGGATGCTGTCTGTCTCTGCACAAAATGCTTAAAAGTCCCTGCAGTAAGAAACACTTGCAATTACCTTCACAAAGGGACTGAAACATTCACTTGCATGAATATGTGAACACTTTTTTAAAACACATGCATCACACTGCTTCAGCCCACCGCATCCTTGAGCACCCTTAACATACTACTGTAGACACAACAGGGCATTTTTGCAAGCTCTTATAAACGTTCCACAGTGACTTTTCAGACTGTAGATTTCTGAGGATGAGAATTCCTCCAGCTCCAAACAGCTTATGTCGCACGTGCCACTCCCTCTAAATGTAGTTTTTGACTTGAGATGGATGGCTGTCAACTTCTGAGTCATCTAAGTGACCATTAAAATCAGAATCACAAACACGCTGCTCAGACCAACATGCTTTATGTTGCTTCTGTCCACACTGGCCAGTCCCACTGTTTGACGGCTCAATGCACAGAAACGGCTGTCCACAGCACAGCCACTTGCAGTGCCACTCGGACACAGATTCCCACCTAAGTAAGTTAATACGGGGCCAGAGTGAGGGGCTGTGACTTGAATCCACTCTCTGTCGTTTCATGCCCTCAGTGTTTGAGCCATCACGTACACACAGGGGCTTTCACCCCTGAATGATTTGACTCTCATTTCAAGACACACAGCTGAGGGGGTAAAAACCATAGGAAGAGATAAATCCTGTCCCTGATTCTCTGCCGAGAATCATTTCTTTCCCTGGACTTGTTTCTGGGGAAAACCAGGGACTCAGAGTGCATAGTGTTGGTTCTAGTTACTAACTTCCCGCCTAGGTTACATGATGCTAATAACATATGACTTTGAAACTGGTGAAACTGATCAACTGCTAATTTTAAGATATTTCTTGGCTTCTTACTTGGAGCCACGGACGACAGTGTTCTAGGCACTGGAAGCACAGTGGTCAAACCAGGCAGATGAGAGGCCAGTTCTCAACGAGCTGCCTTGTGAATGGGGGCAAGACAGTCGATGAACACATAGAAAACAAACAGGAGATGACTTCAGATGGCTGTGAGTGCCGAGAATAAAGCACGCTGGGTGACAGACTAGACCAGAGAGGAACTGGGAGGGCTGGTGTTGGAGAGAGAGGGCAGGAAAAGCTTCTTCCACTGAGTGAGAACCGAAACCTGAACCCAAAGAAATATCTAAGTGAACAACTTAAGAAAAAAATAGAAGCAACTGTGAAAATCTTCAGACAGGAAGGAAATCTTGGAGGAACTAAATCAAGGCAATGTGACTGGACCAAGGTCACGAAGACAATAGCAAGAAATGAGATTGGAGAGACAGCTAGCAGCAAGAGGTAGGGGTGCGGGATTAAAGGGAACAAACTATTACATATAAAATAAGCTACAAGGATATAGTGTAAAATACAGGGAATATAGCCAATATTTTATATCAACTATAAATGGAGTAGAACCTTTATAAACTGAATCACTATGTTGTATACCTATAACTTACATAATATTGTACATCAACTATAGCTCAATTAAAAAAAGAATCCAGTAGAATCTGGTAGAAACTGATGAGCAGTTTACATATCATCTCCAGTAGGTCAACACTGTCTATGCTTTGGATATGCAAATAAATTAAAGTGCCCAGAAATCTATAGCACATAGAGTTAACTGAAAGAGGAAATTCATTTCTCCCTTTTCCCCCTAAATATAAACAGAACTTATCTGCTGTAACTTGGAATCTTCTAACATCACCATAAATATACGTGTCTTTATCATCGGCAGGCAGACTCTCAACCACTGCGCCACCAGGGAAGCTCTCTTTCTCTATTTTTAAACATAAATTGGGCTTATTAAGATTTATTAAGATTTATTTTATACAGCTAAAGTGTGACAGAATGTAATTATTTCTTCCTAATGTTATTCTCACTAATGGGAATTGTGGCATTTTTGCTCTGATGTCTCTCCATGTAGCTTTTTATTTACTTGGAAATCTTCATTTCTGCTGTCAGATGCACCAAAATAGACACTTAGGCGTTTTCTGAGAAGCAAATACTGCATCTACCCCATCCCTTCCGCTATCCACCCTGTCATGCATTTTGAGAAAGACAACATTAAATTAAAATTAACATTAAATTAAAAATTAAAATTTTTAACAAAAGTATAAGTAGTTTACCTCTGTATGCTGACAAATAATTCAGCACCAAAGACTGATCAAAGATGTCAGCAAAGTTCAACATTTTTGTTAATGAGTGTACAGAAAAGAAAAAAAGATAGTTGTTGCACTAAGCTTTCTGCAGCATATCTGAATGACTTTTACTTGGGGGGAGGCGTCATGCCTACAATACTTGTTTTCAGCTCTCTTGTTTCAGAAAAAAAAAGTTTTAAAAGAATTAAAAGTGATCCAATATTGCTTTATTTTATAATCATCATCTTGGAATTCCTTCTTGAATAACCAAAGATATAAATATAGATAGATAGAAATATAATTTTTTTTTTGCTTAAAAACATTTTTGGTTGTTTAAGTGCCTCTTTTCGAGATACAAGCGCTCAAAATGTTTCAAGTGTTACCTGAGGGATTCCATTCTCAGATTGGGGAAAATTCAAAATGACATTGAGTAAATCTCCTTGGCTATATCTGAAGCATAAAAATTTCCATTTTATTTTTAATATGCCTCAGTGCATTCAAAATAAAGCGTTTTACATTTCAAATGCATAAGTGATGGGAACACACTCTTTCGTATACAGAGTCCCAAACTCTGACTTCAAACAACATGTAAAAACTTGGATGGCCCATGGATTTTAAATCCTCCGAATGTTACTTTGGCCATCAGACAAAAGTAGAGTGAATTAAACTTATATTTGAAAAACATAGGACCTTCCTAAAATTAAGCAAAAGTAGTATCTTAGAAAACCTTTAAAGTTCTCAAAGGATGGAAAGGTTTCTAAATGCATCCCATATTTTAAACGCATGTATTTGTAATTCTGAGTAGGCAAGAAAAGTATGCAAGGTCAATGTATCTCTGCAAGTCTTTGCTATTTGCCTTTTTTTTTTGGAATTCAGAGTAATACTTTTGTTTCAAACATTAATAATTATTTATTCAGAAAAATCCCATTTACAACTAATACTATAATTTAACTTAATGTGTCTTAAAATGCAGCTGACCTTTATCCATTAAATTATAAATGAGTTCAAAACTAATGCTACGGTTTGTGGCCATTTAAAAAAGAAACAAGCGCTGAGGAAAAGCCTGATTATTAACAGGCTGCTTTGAGATTGGATTATTTTAGTAATTTGGGCTTTCTAGCCAAATGAATTGCTGCCAGAGATCCCTCACCTTTTAAAATATGATATGAAAAGCCATCCTAAAGTCTGTTATTCCCAGCACCAGGGCCAGTGTCTGGAATATAATAGTCGCTCAGTAAATATCTGAAATGTTTACAAGGAAGTGCTCTGAATTGAATGCAGGAGAGCTGCCTGAATGGTACTCCTCAGGATGTTCTCTACAAACCATCACAGGAAGAAGGATGGCTCTCTAGTCTCCAGAAATATTTCATCACGCAGAGAAGCTTTGCTATGTTCTGTTTGTGTTTAAATTCTCCTTTCACCCTCAACTCCCAAAAGAGATGAGAGCATACTGTGTGTCAGCTCTTTTATAGACAAATCTTTTTTTCTAAAATGTTTTTGTATCTTCCCTTGTGAAAGAGAGAAATCATATGGAATGGTGTGTCTTACAATACATTATTTCGAATATATTAACTTCAGACGATACACCACTGTAGTCTAGTGGTGTATGATACAATCACACACCACTACACCACAAGCCCCCAAAGAGAGAAGCCCAGTGAATTTATAGATCTGTGTGTATGTAGCACCTGCCACAGCACTCAGCACAGATTAGAAACGCACCAAGTATCTCTCAGAGACATTAACAGATCCTGAAGACTGAACGAACAACGCAAACCAGGCAGGAAGGATGTGCTGTTTCCTGCTGTGTATTAAACCAGGTTTTCCTAGGTAGGTCAAGGTAGCTAAGCTAATTATAATTAAGTCCTCCACTTTTCAAAGTGGTATTCAGTCCAAGGGTCTCCACTGAAAAATGATCCCCTTCTCCTGGCTTCTCAATCATGGAACAGGTTCTCTATTTCAGAGAGTAAGAGGAGAATGGAAGGTGGAGGAATGGTCAAGGAGTTGTTACTAGAGGATCCCAGGGTCTCCAGACACAACTGCCAAGGTTAACACATCTTTCCTGGTTCCATGATGTCTCAAGAGCCAAAACACCACCTTCACTTTTCTTTTTGGACAGCAGCCTTGCAGGGATCCAGGCTAGGTGAAAAAGTGTTTAAGGTTTTGTTGTTGTTCTTCCCTTTTGTGAGACGTTCCCAAAGCAATTAACCCTTTGTTCACATAGAATGCATACGTCCTCGTCGAATACACTGACAAGAAAGCATGCGTGTTGACCCTGTTCACCTAAGAACACCCGTGAGTAGAATTAAACTATTTCGCTGGGAGTTATCGCAACTGCTGGACTCTGAAACATAATCACTAACTGTATACCCTCTTCTCTCACTATGAAGTGAGCTTCCTAAATATCCCTTAGCTTAACAGGTAGCTTTCTTCAAGGCGTAAACATTGCTTCACCTTAACTGGTGACTCTTTTCCTAGTTGGAGCCCTCACTGGCTTCTGGACTCATGTGGATTCTATGAGAAGCAGATATAAGGAGAAGGCTTTAAAGTGTCTGAGAGAAGGAGAGACAGGTAGTAAATCTAAAATGCAAAATTAATTAGAAAGTCATTCGGGAAGAGACTATAACTTGCTGATTTTACTGCCATCTTCAAAGCAGATTGGGAGATGGCAAAATTCCCTTTGACCAGCAACATTAAATAGTCAAATATAAATTCCATTTTAGTAACTATTTTCTTTCACTCAAAATGGCCCTCATTTTAACAGACAGGGACTTGCAGAACAAATACCAAGTATAATAAGCTTCTAATTATGTGTTATGTTAATGCATGATATGTGGTCTGGAAAACTCAGAGGGATCAGCAGAGACATTCAACTCTGTTCGGGAATGATCAAGAATCGACCTTAGCTTCCTGGCACGTGGCAGGAACAGACTGGCCTGCCTGCAGCCAAATTCCACCTGCCATCCAGCCAGGCCCTATGGCCAGCTGATTCACCTTCACTTATTTTTTTTAATTTTTTTTGCGGTTCGCGGGCCTCCCACCGCTGTGGTCTCTCCCGTTGTGGAGCACAGGCTCTGGATGCACAGGCTCAGCGGCCATGGCTCACGGGCCCAGCCGCTCCGCGACATGTGGGATCTTCCCGGACCGGGGCACGAACCCGTGTCCCCTGCATCGGCAGGCGGACTCTCAACAACTGAGCCACCAGGGGAGCCCCACACTCACTTATTAAAGAGAGTAAACCAGTCACAGGATCCCCAGGATGAAAGGGACTGAAAAACTTTTGGGAACATATACAATAATCCTCCTTTACTATTATTCAGGATCTGTTTTTTTTTTTTTTTTTTCTATGACAGCTTTTTTAAAAAGCTTATCATTTTGGATTGTGAGAGAAAGAAACGTGTTGGGTTTTATTTTTGAGGGCTAACAGCAGTTGGAATGGAAATCATTTTTCTTTTGCCAAAATCATAAATATTATATCATGTGAATATGTCAAAAGATTTATTGTGAGGGTAGCTCTTTATAAACCAAAAATCCAAACAATCCGTTATTTTAACGCATATACAAAAAATATGAGGATTTATACACACACACACACACATATATACGCACACACACCATTATTTACATTGGCAGAGATATTCTGGAAAATTCAGCGTCAGAAAACATTCATGATCTTCAGGTTGGTTTCTTGCAGATCTGGGGCTACTTCTCTTCAGCCTGCTTTCTCCACTGTCAGACTTCAGCCTGCCCTCGAACCCCGAATGTTCTCCAAGAACTAATTGAAGTCTTACCTCCTCTATGGAGGCTTCTGATATATTCCACTTTAAGAATTTCCTCTTGCTTTGAATTCTTCAGACAATGTGTACCATGGCCTTTACCAAAATATTTAATACTGACGCACCCTTTTTTCAGACTGTTTCATTCTTTTTTTTTTTTTTTGCGGTGCGCGGACCTCTCACTGCTGTGGCCTCTCCCGTTGCGGAGCACAGGCTCCGGATGCGCAGGCTCAGCGGCCATGGCTCACGGGCCCCGCCGCTCCGCGGCATGTGGGACCCTCCCGGACCGGGGCACGAACCCGCGTCCCCTGCATCGGCAGGCGGACTCTCAACCACCGCGCCACCAGGGAAGCCCTGTTTCATTCTTTTTAAAAATGCAGTAACACCAGTAAAATAAGTAGCCACATGTTGTTGATGCCTATGGTCTGACGCGTATCTATTTAATCCCCCAATTAGGTTCATAGCTGGGGTGGCATTTTGTTCAACCACTAAATGGGGCTGTAAATATTTTTCTACCTCTCTGGAGGATCGGTTCTCCTTCTCGGCCCAGAATATTCCTATTCACTTTTAAGAGCCACCTCAAACATAGCCCCTGGTTGGTGGGCTTCCCTGATTTCACACGTGGAGCACTCCTGCCCTTCTGAAGCAACCCCAGACCTCTGTTTACCTTTACAAGAGACCACTCTGCATTCCATATTGTACTGCGCTGTTCTCTTGTCTGCCCATCAGTTCCTGCAAAATAGGATCACGTACTCATGTCTGAATCCTTGGTCGCTATCACAGTGTTCACAGTAGAGGCAAACATTACACGTCCCAACTAAAGAATGCCACTTGCCATCAGGCTCCAAGGGATGAGGTCATTAGTCATCCCAGTTGCTGACCTCTGACACACCTCGAAAGAAGTTCAGGGCAGATATCGGGAATGAGGCACCGTGATCTGGAAGAAACTGGAAGCACAGGCTTTCAGAAGAATTGTATGAACCCAATTTCTTACATCTTCTCATACCTAGAGAAGCACTAGAATCATTAACGTAGACACCTGCTCCTCTGATGAGCTGCAACCTTTTAAGGAGTTGCGTGAATGCCATCAAGCACACAACCGTCTCCCGGGCTAGAGTCCCCAGTAAGCCTCCGCCAAAACTGAACTCACGGCTCTCAAGATGCCTGTGTATTGCTGCTGTCGTTTTTATCCCCGTCCACGTGTGTTAAAGCATAATTAGAAGAATGCTGGTCATAATGGAGACTCCTGTGCAATGCTTCATATGTTTAGCTGTTTTAAAGACAGTGGTAAGTCAAAAGGATCACTAATCTCTTTGGCTTTTCATCAGTAAAAAACTGGTACACATTCAGTTTGGCTAACGTCACAGGACTTAACGTCATCAAGACTAGAGCTGAAGGAAAAACGAGGAAGGAACTGAAAGAAACATGCTTCAGAGACAGAATTGTGTAAGTGACTATGAACACAGGTTCCACCACTAGGGACAATTTTTGAACTGTTTCAACTTTAAAATTCTCTAAACAGGATCATGAAAATATTTACCTACTCTACCTCTGGTCTGCAAGTGCGTACTGTTCTCCCTGTATGGAATACAATGAATAATTAACATCTCAAAAAGCAATTTAATGCTAAGAATGGAGTTAACACAGAATTTATCCCCAAGACACAGAAAACACAGGAGTGTGGATTGTGGTAATCAATCACTTTTATTATCTCTTTGAGAATGAAGGTCATAAGATAATATTTTTTTAAGTTGATGCAATGACGCATTTTAACACTACGAGAAATTTGCACACTCCACTGGGTTATTATAACATTAAAAAAGTCTTTAAATCTAGCAGTACTATGGGAAATAAATTCTTTAGTTGGCTTAGGTTATTGTGGTATTTGTATACATGATTCAAGTGTTATTGAAATCCTTATTTGAGATAAATTTTAGAGCAATGATTCCCAAAACGTGTTGCCCAGACCATCAATAACATCACACGGGAACTTAGAAATGCAAATTCTCATGTCTCTCCAACACAAATGAAGTAAAAAACTTTAGGGTTAGGGGTGGGCAACAGAAGTGTTTCCGTAAAAGCTTCTAAATGATTCTTATGTGTATTGAAGTCTGAGAACCATTGTGTTAATTTATTGAAATCTAAAAATCTGTAAACATCTAATTGGAAATTCCGAAAATAAGAAACAAAAGGGGAATGCTTTAGTGTCTGATGTAAATGTTGAATCACAGGATGTTCTCATCTCTCTTTTCCTCTTTCCTCCTCTCTCACAGCTCTTCACTGCTTCATTTTCCCCATTTGTCCGTGAGGTTCCCGAAGGCAGGGACTATTTCCTGCTCCTTTCTGTAACGTTGGCACCTGAGTCACGTGACAATTATTTCAGGTAGAAGAACCTCTGTTGATAGCTATTTTGACTTCCAGAATCCTTTGTCTTCCTTCTGAAAGAATCTTCACCAGATAGTGCTTGCTTTTTCTTGTTTGTCTTTAGAGCTGAGATTGCTTTCCTAATTCTTGCCCCACTTGTGGGATCTGAGAATAAGGAAAGGCTAACTAGGCCCATAATACCAACCTGACCTCAAAAACACTAAGTTAAATGAAACAGAATTCAGGAGAAACGTAATCCATTCATCTCAAACCGCTACCTATTGCTCAAGTCCCTTTATTTTTGAGTGTGTATTTATTTGTACTTTCTCAACTTTGCCTAGAAACTCTTCAGTATTTATAATATTCCTGAAGAATTTTTAAAGAGAAACTTTTAAAACAAATCATACTAAACTTCTATTTTTTAATTTTATATAAAAAGAAGCCAAAGTTTAATACACAAAGTTACATATACATGTGTCATATATATACACACGTATATATGTATGTATATACATTTACATGTATACACATATATTACTCAGCAATAAATCGTGCTCCTACCTTTAAGCAGAAGATCACAAAAAATTAACTCAAACTATTAACTTTGCTTTCATTTTCTAAAAGGTTAAAAGGTTCATTTAAAATGTCAGTATAATTTGTTTGCATTTTTTATTCCCTAGGATTACAGGAGTATTATACATATATACATACATATGCATTTATATATACACACTACATATGTGTGTACACGTGTACGTATACGCATACATACATGTGTATATATGTATAAATGTACATTTATGTTTATATATATAAAATACAATATAAATTGGGTAGGAGTAGGAGAACAAGTACATTCAAAGGATACAGGAATTTTTGCACACTGTTTTCGGGAAGTTGTTTACAAGGTGATGTTTTTAATCTTACAAATATCTTTTCTGATAAAAATGAAAATAAATAAATAGAGGGAATAACAGTATTCTGTCATTTATGCTCTTGGTAATCAGATACTATAATAAAATTTGACTTTATAATTTTTGCTCATAAATAAAATAAGAATAATAGCATTAGTTTTGTAGCAAAGTCCCGGATAAGTCACAGATTTAGTACGGAGGAGTGAAAAAGAAAAGAAAAGAAAAAGAAAAAGTTAAGATACCAAGTGAAGAGGCAATTTTTAAGAGCACTATTAAGGCTAGACTGATTTTGAATAGTAACACCATCAGTACTTTTGTTCTATTCACGTAAACTCTTAGCTGCAGCTTTGTTCAGCCTGTTCCAGTTCACAACATCCTAGTGAGTCATTACTTTGCTGAGTTTTTCCCCTCTTTACTTTCCCTGAGATGTTTAGAGTACTTCACCCACTTTTTATTACTACAGTCTGCATCTGTTAAGATATCTGGTCAGTTTACCGATTCATAGTAAAAGTAACTTTACACAGATAGAACGTGTCCCGGGAGAAGGGATCTTGGAGTACATTTTCATGGAGACTCATTTTAGAGATAAAGTAACCAAGACCAGGATATTGGCTAAAATTAGCACACAACAAAATACAGCTTATATCTGAGACACATGAAGTCATATAAAGAATGGAATGTTCTTTACTGGGGGGCAGTTTTTAGTATACTGGTTAGAAACCCAGACTTTAGTTTCACACAGTCTTAATTAGAATCCTGGTTCTTCAACTTGAATGTATTTTTAGTAAGTTTTGTAACTTCCCTAAAGCCTCAGTATCTTTATTTGTCAACTGGGGATAATAATGGTTCTTACCTCATAGCTTCTATGAGAACTGAATACAATGACATATTTAAAACACTTATTAGAGTGCCTCACGCTAAAAAGCTCTCAACTCCCGTTCTCTCGTTTAAGTAGTGGATTTGTTGGATTTTGTTTACCTGGAGAGAGTATCGGTGATGTCAGTGTTCTCACAATGGGAGTCTATGTGAAGCGTAGAGCCATTACTCAAAATACATGGGATTACGATAATGGAAAGCAAAGCGAAATTCAACGTCTGCACATGCCCAGCTAACTTAATAATAGGCAAGATGTGAAGCAGGGACGGTATTTAGTTTCTTACTTTAGTGCCAATCCAAATCAGCTGGTGGTGGCTGGCTGGAGAAATAGGTTTTAGAAGATTCTCAGGCTGAGTCTAAGCACAATAGGAAAGACTGCTCTGATAATTAGGTCACCGTCATCAGAAGGACCTATCCATGGACACATCAAGATTTCATGCAAGTCAAAAGCTAGCCACATTAAGATGTGTGTGTGCGTCTTAGACAATGTCCAACAGGAGAAACCTCAAAGATTATCCGATCTGTGTAGATTTCTTCATTTAAATGCACACAAAAGTTTCCCTGATTTTATCAACGTATAAGTTTGACTAAGTTTACTATATTGGAATCTACTTGTTTACTATTAAAATCACTGATATTTTCAAAGCCCACCTCTCAATCTGATTTACCTAAAATAGCGATTAATGTGTCCACAAATGCTGAAGAGGGGATGGAGAATAGGGAACCCTCCTACACTGTTGGGAATATAAACTGGTGCAGCCACTATGGAAAACGGTACGGAGGTTCCTCAAAAAACTAAAAGGAGTTGCCATGTGATCCTTCAATCCCACTCCTGGGCATATATCTTGAGAAAACTATAATTTGAAAAGATGCATGCACCCCAATGTGCACTGCAGCTCTATTCACAACAGCCAAGGCATGGAAGCAACTGAAGTGTTCATCAACAGATGAACAGATAAAGGTGCGCTCCGTATATACAATCGACTATTTTAAATACATTTATTATTTTAAATTTGCAAAATAAATTTTAAAAAATTGTAAGTGATTAATGTTAGTTCCTATATCCGTTTTATCCATTTTCAGATAAAAAAATCACAATTTCATTTTCCCCTGAAGTTACTTTCCAATGTTCTTTGGTTGGTTCAAGTAATAAGTACCTAAGTAGACTTCTACATGGGTCAAATCCCGACAGAAGTGTTTTAACCAATTCTTTTAAGCTACCATGGAGTCTGGACTCTGTATGAATGTATTAGCGAGGAATAAACTATTTGAAAAGTACAAACATATCAAATGGGCAACTAATACCTGCATATAAGACAGGACATGTAAAACTTCCCCCTGAATAAGTTGTTTGTTTTTTTTATTTTTTCCGGTATTGAGCGTTAATATAAAAATAAATTGTTATACATGTTAACTTAGTATAATGCCTTAAAATCAGGCGATCCTTGAAAGTAAAATAGAAATATGAAATATTTTCCCCAGATTTCTAATATAACCTAGCACATCTTTAGTAAAAATAACAAAGGTATATTTTTGATGAATGAGTGCATTATAAAATATTTAAGCAGAAATAAAACTGTATCTTGATTTCCTAATGATGAAAAAGTTTTTAAACCATATTTTTATGATCTAGAAAAAAATTCCTTTCTATATTAGCAGATAATTTTTGTGACAATTTGGGTATCATTAAAAAAATGTGACTGAGTATGAAAAATACTTATCATTGCCAAGGATACATTTCTAAAATGTAGATTTGAATAGAATGCTATTCACAGCTGAACCCTGATGCTGTAAATCAATCAAATAGGCTTGTGTTTAAAACCATTCCAAGTTTCAGATTTTAACAAATACTTTCAAGTGACTTATTTGCAATCCAATGACACCAACAATTTCCTAAAAAGTTTATGCTCAGAGTGAACTGTACACTGATCTCTCATTTATCTTAATTGGCTTCATCTCACGGTGGCACTGTCAAATGTCTGTTACCATAGAGATACATTCAAGATGTCAGGACGAGAGCACGTGGGTTTAATGTCTTTGCATTACTTTGGTAACGTATCACTGTCATTAGAAAATAATTAAATTAATTATGCTGGCCAAATAACACACGACAGTCTTGTATCTAAGGGGAAAAGTCAATCTCATATTTTTGCTTATAAGGCTCACAGTAGTTTATAATGCTTGACACGATTTTTTTTCCCATAAGCAAAAGAAAACTCCAAAAAGAGATAGTTTTCTAAAAAGTGGAGTTCTACCAAAGCCAAAATCAATATTCTGAATTTATAATGATTCATTGAACCCATAATGTAGACTTTGTTATATAAAGCATATTTCACTTTCAGCCTCAAAGATGGCTTCGTGCAAAAAAGATTTGGGGGTAGGATTCTACCCAGACTGAATTGCAGGAAATTGTGTCCTAACAATATACTTAGTTCAGAGAATGGGTTCAATGTGTGTTTGTTGGAGAGACTGATACACGACTGGATGACTGAACAAATCTGACCAATCAAAAGGTGGGTGAGGAAGCAGTCATCTGTGAGGCATTGTTCCCCCAGCCCCGGCCGACCCGCCATCAGCCACAGCCAGAGATGACATCCTCTTTGTATTACTGTGTTAGAAAACCTGTCTCAGATCTCTAACCCTAACCTGAACACCCTGTGAGATTGTCATACTGAGTGAAGTAAGTCAGACAGAGAAAGAAATACATAATATCGCTTATATGTGGAATTTAAGGAAATGGTACAAATGAACGTGTTTACAAAACAGAAGTGGAGTCACAGATGTAGAAAACAAACTTGTGGTTCCCATGGGGGCAAAGGGGTGGGGAGGGATAAACTGGGTGATTGGGATTGACATATACACACTCCTATACATAGAATAGATATTACATAATTACTGAGAACCTACTGCAGAGCACAGGGAACTCTATTCAACACTCTGTAATGACCTACATGGGAACAGAATCTAAAAAAAAGAAGTGGCTATGTGTTTATGTATAACTGACTCACCTTGCTGCACAGCAGAAACTAACACAACCTTGTAAATCAACTACACTCCAATAAAAAATATGAATACAAAAAAAGAAATTATTCAATTCAAAGATAGTTCAGCACACAATCTAGTGACAATTTGGCTATGATTTATATAGACAAAAGTTCTACTTGGCCTTCTTTGAAGATTCATGCAGAAAGCAATAAATAACAAAACAAATATAAAGAGCAAAACAAATTATTATTATTATATAAAGAACAGGGGAATCTTCTCTCCTTTATTTATGAATTATTCAGGTGGGGCTTACATTTGGCACCAAATCAAGGAATCTGTTACACTCCAAACTGCCCGTTTTTCCTTCCGTGATTCTTTGGTCACTCTTGCCCACTTGTTTTATTTTCCTGGCTAGTTGGTCATGTGTGATAATGCTTTCACTGAAACAGTACTGGCCACTTCTCTGAAGTGTGTAAAAAAAGTAAACCCAGCTGGTGACGGACTACAATTGTGTCCCCTTAAAGTCACTGTGATGGGATCACTGTATTTGGCAACAATCCAATAAATACTCAGTTGCTTTTACTGTTTGCTAGAGCAAAGTAACCTCTTTAAATGAGTGCACACTGTAGTTAAGTATGGGCTAAGTGATGGGCTATAAAACATGCATCACCTATCATTTATCCCCGGAGTGCGTTTTCTAGGGTTACTTGTTTGATGCATGGGATAGTCTGATCGTTACTATTGATTCATTTGGTTCTAGCAGTAAAGTCATGAGACTGATAGAGTTAAGGTCTGAAAATTATGGTTTTCTGAGCTACATTTAAACTTCAAGCAGGAGGGTGTTCAAAGAAATATGCGAGCAAGAATACAGGTCTTTTTCTTCTGTGTAGAGTGTGCTTTGAAGGGATTGTATCTGAAGTTGTAACAGTGCAGAGGTTTGAGGAAGGACTACTGGGGTCTTTGTTTCACAGAACATGACAGCAGAGAAATCTGGAGAAGCAATTTCCTCATGCAGTTCTTGAACAGTCTTCCGGTAGACTCTTTTCAAGTGTTTTCCATTTTTCCTAGTCACAAGGTACTAAAATAAAGTTTAAAAAGTGATGGAAAAGCAACCTGTTATGGGCACAATGAGAGAAGCAGGGTACACTGTTAAGTGATGGTGCTGGCCTGAGCAGAAGCGTTATGTTGTACGTACACGGTTCCTTTCTCTGGACTACAGGAGATCTCAGCCCAGCCAGAGAAAACTGTTGGCTCCCTCGGGAATTATCCTCAAAAAACATGTGATTCTGACTCCAAAGTGCTTTGAATCCTGCTGGTAATTCAAAGCACTGTAACAGTCATTGTCTACACCACGGAAACAACTCCTAGAAATTTCCAGTAACTTGATCATCTCCACCACAGTAGGGCCCTGCCATGGTATTCAGTCTCACTGTTCCAATTCCCCTAATGACTGTAATTTGACCCAGAAAGAAATGGATGACTTCTGCACGGCAAAGAAACAAAAAACGAAATGAAAAGACAACCTACAGAATGAGAAAGATATGTATAGACCACCTATCTGATAAGGGGTTAATATCCAAAATACATAAAGAACTTATACAGCTAGAGAGCAAAATCACTAATAATTCAATTAAAAACAGGTCAAGGAACTCAATAGACATTTTTCCCAAAGAAGATATAAGAATGGCCAACAGGTACATGCAAAGGTGCTCAACATCGGTAGTCGTTAGGGAAATGGAACTCAAAGCCACAATGAGATATCACCTTATGCCTGTTAGAATGGCTATTATCAAAAAGACAGGAGATAACGAATGCTGGTGTGGATATGGAGAAAAGGGAACCCTTGTGCACTGCTGGTGGGACTGTAAATTGATACAGCCACTATGGAGAACAGTATGGAGGATTCTCAAAAAATTGAAACTAGAACTACCAAAAGACCCAGCAACTCCACTTCTGGGAATATGTCCAAAGGAAACAAAAACACTATGTTGAAGAGATATCTACATCCCTGTTCGCAGAAGTATTGTAGACAATAGCCAAGACACGGAAATAACCTAAGTGTCCATTGCTGGGTGAATGGATAAAGAAGTTGTGATATAGATAGATAGATAGATAGATATCTCAATACAATGGAATATTATTCAACCATAAAAAGAAAGAAATCCTGCCAGCTGTGACAACACGGTTGGGCATTGAGAGCATTATACTAAGTGAATTAAATAAGAGCAGGACAAACGCTGCAGGATTTCACTGATGTGTGGACTCTAAAAAAACCAGAAATCTCATAGAAAAAGAGATCAGATTTCTGGTTGCCAGTGGCAGGAGATGGGGAATGGGGGAAGGCAGGAAGTAGTCCAAAGGTACAAAGTTCCAGTAATAACATAAGTAAGTACTGGGGATATACTATACAACCTGATGACCGTAGCTAACACTTCTGGGGGGAAAAAAGAAAAAAAAAAAAGTATGAATCCTGTTTTCTGACCTTGAAATTGGTTGCCTAGAATGAACAGTCCCTCCCAGGTCAGTCCAGTTTCCTACACCATCAGGCTTAAAACCTACACCTGGGTTTTCCAGGCACAGTTTGCCTTCATGGCCTCTCTTACAGTACATATTTGTACCATTAACTATGGCTTCATATTCCATATGGAAAGGTCTAATTCGTTGTCACTTCCTGGCCATCCCTACTCTGGTTTCTCTTACTTCTGAACACGGTCCTAACTTTTTAGCTTCTTTTTTTAATCTTTCAGCTATATGGAGGTATAACTGACATAAAAGTATAAGAAATGTAAAGTGTACATTATGTGAGTTGGTACGCTTATACATTGTGAAAGGATCCCTCCCATCTAGTTAAATAACACACCCATCACTGAACATGTACATCCTACTCTTCGCAAATTTCAATTACACGATATAGTGCTATCAACCACAGTCACCGTGGTTTACATTAGACCCTCAGACATTATTCATTTTTAAGTTATATCCATTACTACTAGGAACCTAGAAAGAAACAGTGCTCTGTCTTTAATGTTTAAATATACATATACACACACACAGACACACACACTTTTTTTTGGTCAGGAACATGCCACTTAAAGCACATGATTTGAATCACTAGCGTATAAGTAAGATGTATTTTAATTATATACGCAAACTAGGGCCACTCAAGAATGTAACGAAGTAGAAGCCCGACGTACAGTATTAGGCACTTTACAAAACACTGGGAGGTGGTATAACTTGTACTACAACGTACAGGAGGACAGTCCTCATAAACTCCTTTCGTGGAGAGGAATAACAGAGAAATAAGGACCTCATCTGTTAAAATGCAAAATCTAATCAGGAACAAGTTCAAATATTGTACTAAGGCCTTGGCCGGGTGAGATCAACCCTTAACACACTGGTTAGAGGCTACCTGTGATGTTTGCAGACACAGACTGAGGGTCTTCTAGAGGGTCCACTAGAGGGTCCTGCTGAGACTGACTGCCACTCGTTTCTCACTTGTCTCCCACCTGACTCCCATCACGCCGGGGGGCTCGCCTGGAACCACAAAATTGGCTAGAACTTGGAGTTGGCGCTACGTCCTCACCTGGCTGAGAGGAATGGCTAGAGGAAATCGTGTCTGCTCGTCCAAAAAGAAAAATAAGAAAAAGAAAAAGAGCAGAAAGAAACCTTTTAGGTCTTTCAAGCAAGAAGTGAATATGGGTGTTCCACTGGCAATATCTTTGTGACTACAAATGATGGCCATGTGCGCTCGTACAATGTAAATCAACAGTTGAAGTGAGCTGAAAACCCAGCATTCTGCATGTTCAAGACGACCCGTGGCCTATAGTAAGCGAAGTAGAACATTACTTTATGACTAGTTTTAGTCTCACCCTTTTTGACTACTTTTACAAACGTTTCATGAGGCACACAATATATTAGTATAAAATACATGCAACAGCTTTATACATATTCTTTTATGTTGGGTATGCATTCTTAAAATATGTTTACTAACGGAGTTCCACTGTTGACCTATATACAGATACTGTGCTTTATATACGAGGTGTTGATCAGCTTTACGGACAGGCTGAGATCTCTGACTGCAATTTACAGTATAACTGAAACAGTCACTGTGGGAACACTGTAAATAAGTCATTAGAATGATGACTGAAATATGAATTTCTGTTACTAGCTAATGTGATTATTAGGAGCTCTGCTTGAAGGCCTAATGAGAAGAAAATGTAAATTCTTACTAATAATCCCTGACTCTTGCCCCGCCGCTATCCCAGATCAGCTCAACCTGCTATTCTGTAACTGGTGGATGGATCTATAACCTCCCAGGCTACATCAATTCGACAGGACTAGGCAGAAAACTGTAGACTCCTTTCTACTGACCCACATAATGATTCTACTTCACATTTTTACATCACCTGGCAGGTAACACAGATTTCCCATCCATGATGTCAGTACTCACAAGCCTCTTGTTTCCTGGGATTCTATTATCCCAATTTCTCAGCGGTGATTTCAAGCACTGACTGCACTTTCCATTCACACTGTTGGTTTTCTGAGATCCTGCCTTTCTCCGCGGATTTTACTTTCCTGAAGGATTATGACGACCCTCTCTAATCCTCAGAATGCACGCCTCCTCCGACTAGCGCTGTGCCCTGCACACAGCAGACCCTCCATCTCTGCTTGTGGACGGCTTGCTTCATACTCTCCAATCCGACTTTCTTCCTCTCAGCCATGCCCAGGGCTTGAATGGGCTGATCTCCTTCTTCCACAGAACTCTTACCTTAATCCAGTGGCTACTGAAACCCCACAGAGATTTCTCTGACTCTCTCTTCTTCATTCCTCACTACCTATTTGTAGTTTCCATTTTCTAAAACAGAATTACTTTTTAGTCCATATTTGTATTGACTTCACATACTTTATTCACATCCACATCACCAGCTCTTCTGGAAACGTTTATCTACATCGCTGAGATATAGTTAATTTAAGAAGTTATTACGGAACGTTTAAGTCTATGGTTTATGCTGGTGAATGTGAATTCGGTTTAGCAGTAATCACTTTTTCATTTAACCGATGTGTACCCTGTATTTGAAAAGAACAAACAAGCTAGTTGGTGCAGAGCTTAGGTTTTGGGAGTTAAATTATATGTGAAGTTGTACCCAAATAACTACGATACCAAGTACACTGAATGTTGCCTTTAAAAATACTCAATGTGAAAAAAAAAAAAATACTCAATGTGTTTTCAAGTTCAAAGGAAGAAAGAGAACATACAACCAATACAAATTAAATGTTAAGAGTAGTAGCAGAGGAGTGAAAGTGATGAAAATTTAATATTTCTCAAGCTGTCCCTCCTTACTTACAAGTGATTTAGAGATGTGAGTGCTGCAGACAACCCTGAGCAGTTGAGAGTCATAAAGAAAACGGGTGATGGGGGAATTCTACTGCACTGAAGCACCCTGGCATTTTGTTCAAGGAGATGTTAGGGCTTTGAAAATAATGCCATTGGTTCCCTTTAGCAAGATGTGGCCTCAACATCCGTCATTCAACTTACCTGTTCCTTCAGTTACAGCGGTTCTGCTGAGAGGTTTGGCATCCACATCCTCCACAGGAAAACAGGATGACAACAGAGAGAATGTTCTCAGGAAACTGCTTGCCAGCCTTCCTTCGACACTGTCTCAAAGACTGACTTCGGGGATACGAGTTATCTTCATTTTAACTACTTCCCCCTACCTTTAAAATGACATTTACGCAAAATCTAGGAGACTAAGGTAATTAACACTCTCTCCCCTATATTTTGACTATTTAACTGGAGATAGTTACCCAGAATTTATACCTATTTAACATTTCATGATCGAATAGAAATGCCTATTATAGCTTCCAACCACAAGCGAGCCTTTGACAAATGAGTTCTCGAAAGTGCCATGTAGATACTTCTTCCTTTCACAAATGTGTACAGAACAAAATCCTAGGTGCATGGGAATTGAAATGCTCTGGTATGTAATATTTATGCCTTTAGGGTACAGAAAAATTGGCCAAAAGCCAGTGTCTAAATAAATATTCATTGTTTCTACCCTAAAGGCACTTCCATCATATTTTACTAATAAGGATGTTGTTTAGAGGTGGCATTACAGAGGTCAGAGCCTAATGAAATAGAACTTTTATCTTGTTTCCTCCTGAAGAAGTGAGCAAGAAATTAAGACTGTACAATTTGTTGCCTAAATGAATAGAAAGCGTCCCCGAAGTGTCAAAACAAATAATCTATGTTAATTAGTCTATGGCTGAATTGTCAGAATATTGGTGCTCTAGATTTTCTAGGGCGAAAATCTAATTATAAAGGCCAACATCTCTTTGAATGTATATTTACATCTGTGTAAATGATCTGTTGAAACTGCTATTATAAAATTCCTAAAAGCTTTCTTGAAATTGTGTATTTGAAAAACGTTTCACGCTGTCGTTCTTCAGAAGCCTCTGAACTAATTGCACGCAAACTTTTTGCTCTGGCCCGTTTTCTGAACAAACCTGTTCTCATTCAGTTTTGCTACCATTTAGTAGTAAAACTTTTGTGGTCCATGCTTCTATGTGTATTTTGATCATAAGAGAAGCTACAACTGCCAACTCAAAGAAGTAAAGCGTATTTGAGAACACATATGTGCTACACCATCTGCCTTGCTCGTCTCCAATACTAGGCAAATCGATGGCACTCTGTAGCTGGGCAGTGGTCTTGGTACAGGAAAAAACTTCTGAGTTTTGAAGGCTGATGTCACAGTGGGCAACTGTATCCTCCTATAAAAGTGTCTTCCGCATCACCGGACATAATATTCTGGACTGATTTGCTGACCGAATCAACCACAGAGCTGAATTTGGCTGACACGTCCTACATTCTCAAATAATACACAGAGGTGAGGCCTGAATCAATTTCAGGGAGTTGTCAGTTTCCCCTCGAAGAGAATAATATATGATGTCAAGATTTTGTTATATGTTTTATATGACATGTGTGAAGTTATCCTGATTTACACCTACAAATAATAAATTCTCTGTACTGAGGATAAATAGTACTCAGAAAGTTGGTTGTTTTAATATGTATGTGGTCAGGTATTTTTACTTCTGCAAAATATCTTTTCCGTGTCTGTGCATTTTGTACTTAGTGTAGCACTGAGTGTTCGGTAAATTAGGTCTGGAGCTAAGTAGTTTCTAGATTCTTACATGGAGTTGCTTACATATAAGGAACACCCATATTTTAGTATCGTGTAGCTAATTCGGAACTCCAGAACTCCTTAGCGAATTTACAACTTGTCTCCTTACTTCCTTTCAAAATATTTACTTTGTGGTTGTTTTACTTTATTTTGCATGGAATCAGAGGTTTTATTCTAGACCATTATTGCAGAGGATATAAACAATGTAACACCGTTTAACACAAATATATCTTAAAATATGTTACAGTTTTCATATAATAAATATAAAATCAAAATTACGGCACTAATGCAGCAAAAAGTTGAGTGCTATGATAAGGCTAAAAATCATTCTACGTGCTACATGTGAAATGAAGTTCCACTCTCTCCAAATTTATGATCTAACTGGAGGAATATTAAAACTTCCAAATATCAGTAAATACAATCGATGAAAAATCAGGGATCTGTACACTACCTGAAATGGGGGTTCACAGGGGGATAATACAGGCAGAGACTGGACACAGGAAGAGTCACAGAAGACAGGGTGCAATGAGCAAGGTGCACTTTAGAATTATGAGTAGAACAGCCTTTCTGGAGCAGAGGGTCATCCTATAGGTAGGAAGTTGACATTCAGAAAGATAGGCTAAGAAGGAGGGACATCGAATGCCAACGTAAGACCTTTGGACATGAAAAATACACACTGTCAAGCAAGTGAAAAAACTCTTTGCAGAGATTATTTTAGCAGTGTCAAGAAAAATGGTGTGGAGTAGATGGCAGACTGAAGGCAAAATGGTTAAAACTACGTTGCACTATAGACAGTAAGAATCATATGCAAAGTTATTAATAAGGAGTAATGTTGCAAAATATCTGAATCTCACGGTGAAACCAGAGGCCAAGAAGGACGTAGAAATACTCAAGCAGGTCTTTCAGCAACGAACGTAAGAACTCTTCACACCTTGCTAAGGTCTGGTCTCAGTGTGCTTAGAAATTTAATCATCTTCCAAATCCTTCCATGATTCACAGTGAAGCAGCACACATGCTCATCTGGTTACATAGAGCTTTCTGGAAAGTAAGCTCCGGATTTCTAAACACTGTAGTCAACATATATGTTTTATTGAGAAATACTTGTATGTATCATGACCAGTGCCCACATTTTTCACAGAAATTCCTGAGCTAATTTCAGGGGACAGATTACAATTTAACTTGCACACTTAATGGCTAACGGAACACATGGGAAAACTTGCAGCGGGGAAAAGGCATGGTTCAAAAATAGATATAATCCTCATCCTGAGTGCTAGGAGAATAACCACTATTAAGTGTTTCTCAAAATTTAGCAATGAATATGCCACATATGAAGCAAATTGACACTCACGCCTAATTGTGATTTAAGTTACTTTTATTGTAATATTATTTATCTATGTATAAACAGAAAATTAGCCCTGATGACTTTTAAAATGTTCATAAATATAACTATAAAGCCTATACCATTCAAAATAACAGGCTTAACGGACTTGAGGATATGGGGAGGGGGAAGGGTGAGCTGTGACAGGGCGAGAGAGAGGCGTGGACATATATACACTAACAAACGTTAAGGTGGATAGCTAGTGGGAAGCAGCCGCATAGCACAGGGAGATCGGCTCGGTGCTTCGTGACCGCCTGGAAGTGTGGGATAGGGAGGGTGGGAGGGAGGGACAGAGACGCAAGAGGGAAGAGATATGCGAACATATGCATATGTAACTGATTCACTTTGTTATAAAGCAGAAACTAACACACCATTGTAAAGAAATTATACGCCAATAAAGATGTTAAAAAAATAATAATAACAGGCTTAATATATTATCACCGATGATGTTGTTTTTATGAAACTAAATTGCCACTTCTAAGTGACTGCATTGCTGAGTTTTAGCATAGAGATCTTTGTAAATTCCACGTGGCTGTGCTATTATTTGTCATGTAATAACGTGCCAATTCTTCGAACAATTTTCTACATTCCAAATATACTGAAATTTTGTTTAGCAAAGCCTCCTGGGTTTCAAATGTCTTTAACATTAACACACTATTGCAGTGATCTCTCTCTCTCTCTCTCTCTCCCCCTCCTACCTATTGCAGTGATCTCTCTCTCTTTCTCTCTCCCCCTCCTACCTATTGCAGTGATCTCTCTCTCTCTCTCTCTCTCCCCCTCCTACTCCGATTTCTTATTCAGTCACAACAGTACAATTTGAAATTGCAAGGCACCCCAAATTACAAGGTGTTTAATTAGGCTCTCATTGATATGTCATATCAATATTTTTTAAGAGTATACAGAATAAACACTCATAGATATACGCTTATTCACAAAGATCTCATAGGAAATCCATGGGCCCCGGAACATAGATCTGAGGATGTCCAATTTCTGAGGAAACCAAGTTCGCAACACACCCACAAAACATTAAAAGTCGTGAGGAGAAGAAGTATTTTAATGGCTTTTGTTTATTATTTGTTTTCCAGGAACAGTGATTGATTTTTGCGGTTAATCTGATGTAGAAATGATGAGAGAATGTGTGAGACGAGGATGCATTAGATGAAAATTTTCCTTTTTCCTTTGCAAGAGTTGCTGCCCCAAAATACACATTTTCCTCAGTGAGAACAGTGTTTATAATATTTACAAAGCACTCCAGATTTCCATTCTGTAAATCTATTCTTTCTGGGCTTTTAGCCAAGATGTAGAAACGTGCTGATAACTCTGGTGACAATTTTTGTGTCATCTAGGTCATTATTATAGTTACAAATAAAGTACTTGAGTTTTATGCAATTTATAATTCTATTTAACAACAAAAAAAGCCTGAATTTTTGTTTTATTTCTATTTCAACTGCTTCTGTTCTTTGAGAATACAAAGACGAGCGTTTACATGATTGAAGACTGGCCACAACAGTCAGTCTTATGTTACTGAAGGTGGGTGATAAAAATAAGAGGTTGAAGGAAATCATTCAACTCTTAAACATGAAGTTGCTAAAGGGCACGGTTTATTAATTAATTCTGCAAATACTCCAGTATGGTTCATAGCTTTAGCCCCAAGTGTTCTTATGCTGGATTCTCTCAGTTCTTCTGCTACTCCTTCAGGAAACGTAAGCTCCCTGTCCTGAATAGGGAAGAGCTGGTATTTGGGATGACTGAAGCCTGGACAGATGTAAACTGAAGGATTTCTAGCCCCTTGTCCTCCAGAGCACTGAATAGCCCTCTGGCAGCAGAGTCTCCATGGCTCCACCTGGCCTGGTTTTTAGGCATAAAGGATCTCCTATTGCTCATGAAGCAAAGTGGGTTGATGGCCCTTTGAGGAAACGAAACGGAGACTGTACACTGAGGAAATCCTAGAGTCTGGAGATCCAGTGTCTCATTCTCAAGCAGTAGGACTTAAAAGTGACTGCTGAACGCCTTGAGGTACCACAGAGCTAGAACAGCCAAAGGATGACCCACAGAGAGTGTTTCTTTGATTACAAATCCGCAGCACTGATAATAAAATACCATCTGGCAACTAATTCTAGTAGTTCACTTCTGGGAATTTATCCCAAGGGGTTAAAGGAGGATGTACACAGGTGCTACAGAGGTGCTTATGGCACCGCCACTAGTAATGGAAGATTGAAAACAAGGTCAGTGTTCCATCGTGGTGTGTGTGGTGCGTGAAGTTACCAGAATGTGGTAGAACGATGCTGAATGGCACGCCGGGATGTTCAAGACATACTGTAGAGCCCAATGAAAAGCAGGCAATAAAAGAATTTCTAAACTATAGTATGAGTCTATGTCCCGACTAGAAACAGATGGCGCACTCAAGTTAGGATAATTCTCAGATGGCTTAAGAAAGGACTATTTACAAAGATACGTGCTGTTCACAAAACCCATAGGGTTCCACAGGAGAAGGCTTAGCTCGCCAACCCCAGTGTGGCAGGAACAGGGAAGCAGCAGTTCCTAGAACCCAGAGAGCTGTCTAGGGAAGCTGCAGTGAGGGGAACTAAGCTTTGGCTGAGGTTGCCGGGAGCAACCTTGGAAGGAAGGAGCCAGGGAAATAAAAAGCTGATTCCTACCCTCCTCTCTCCTTCTGGTCTTGCAGGTCTCTCACTCACTGAACCAAAAGAAGCTGGAGGGCAAAGGAGGCCTTGGCGCCTCCTGGGACAGAAAGATGGAATGAAATTCATCTGTCTAAGAAAAGGACTGAAGTAGACCAGCACAGGTGTAGTCAAATTTTTATATATAAATGGATCCATAAAAAAGGAGGACAATACACTGAAATGCCAGTGGCAGTTTTCTCGAGGGGTGGTGTGATGGAATCATGGTGAATTTTTTTTCTTGAAATTCAACACAGTGCAAAGGCTACAGTTGGTAATGTTTCTACAATGAACATTTCATTGCTGAAACAGAAGTTTACCCATATTCATTTTATTGTAGAATCCAAGTTTTAATGTCTATACTTATTTTCGATATGAGGTTTTTATACTGGTTTCTTTCTTTAAATAAAGAAAATTAATCACTGGGAATGTTGAGGACAGACAGGTGGTTCAGGCACTTCTCTAAATCCTTTTTTAGAGCTGAGTGAGGCAAACATATTTACTGCAAGGTAAACATATAAAGGCAAATAATAATACGTAAGAAAAAAAGGAATGAATGTAGAGTTTTATTCTACACAGAGTGACACTCGCTAAAACATAATCCAAAATATTTTGGGGTTTTGTGCTTTAAATATTTACCTGAAACAGTGATAAAAACTTAGGTCTCATAAATATGCTAACGGTCAAAACGCCAGTGAAAATATGTCACAAGTTGGAAGGTATAAACAAGCATAGAGCTAGACTCAGAAACGAAAGAAGTACTATAGCCCAAGAGAACTTGATACAATGTTCTTCAGACACTTTCAAATGACTGGGAGTAATGATCAAAAATAAAAGGAAGACCACGGAACAGCGCGCGGAAACCGATGGTATACGACGTAGGTTTTAAAAAATGTGTGCAAGAGAGGAAATTCTAGATGTAAAGAAAGAGATTTTTCAGTCTTCTAGGAAAAACTGGATGATAAAAATGAAATTTCTTCCACAAAGGTTACCTTTAGTTCTGAGCGCTTCTCATATAGTTACAGTCCTCACGATACACAGACACTCCTACCCAACTTGGAACGTATTCGAGATAAACTCATTGCTTGGATAATTACTTTGAGAATGATCCTACTCTTACGATCATTTAACCTCACTGTCTGAATTTATCAAAATTAACAGTTATTTTTTTAAACAATCAAGAAGCAGATAAAAGAAAACAGCCATTTGGCCAATTAGGGAAAATTTCTGTTATGACAGGTATAATTGGTAAGTTTTGGGTCAAGTAGAGTTAAGCAACCCATTGGATCATTACACTCATGTAGATCCAAGAACTGAGATGAAAAAAGGTATTTTCTAGAAGCGTTAGAACCCAGCAGTCATTTTGCAGTAATAGAAAATAAATCCACGTAAAATTTTGAGATAAAAATCAACAGATATTCACAATTTTCAATTCTTTATTATTAAAGCAGTTGGAATGACATTTAACATTTTCTCTGGGGAATCCACCGCCTTTTTTTTTTCTCGCCAGAATTAGTTAACGGTGCCCAACTAAATGTAGAAAGCAGGGCCTTCTACTATTTCGTCAGAAACTTAGCAATGTCATATACATATTCCATTATTTAAGCAGAGAATTCTATTTAAAAAGGAGTTTCTCATTTATCGTTTGTAAAGTATTTTCTTTTTTGGCTTTTTGCTACAAAAATTTCTTTTTCAAAACCAGCTCCCTGTCAACACTGAGTTTATCCTGGCAAGCAGCCTAGTGAAAGTCTGGCTTATTGAAGAGCTGAGTCACATTACCACATGCAGTACATTTTGTTTGGTTTTCTTTTTTTCTCCTATTTCCATACACATGAATAAATCTGTAGAAGAAAAACAGCATATAAATTGCTTTTACGTGATAGAATAATGTCTGCCTACCTGGACCGTACTGGGTGTCAGAAGCTCTAAGTATTAACCCATCTTTGCTCTTCTGACGGGCCAAGTCACCTCATCCTGTTTTCTGATCAGAAACAAGATATGACACCTCCCAACCTTAATGGAATTGTTTAGCTAAGGTATATGAAAATTTGTGACAAGTAAAACAATTAAAAACATAAATTATTCTTAAGGTTTTGAAAGAAACTAATAAAATATAAGGGATTGGGGAACAGAATAGAGATTTAAAATGGATACAGAGGAAAACGTGTTCACCATTTTCAGAAAAGGACTGGATATCAATCTCTGTCAGTTTAAAGTTTTTTTATAGGCAGTGAGAGGGGAAAGAAAGCATGTGAATGAGAAGTCATGCACGCACGTAGAAGCTTCACAGTAAGGATGGAGAGGAAGCAACCCTCCTTTTTATAGTTTATAGGGCTGCCTGGCAAAGATTTAATGGCCTCAAGTGATTCCCCCTGCCACAGAGAACATCATATTCCCCTGTATTTAGGTTAAACCATTACAAAGCTCATTAAAATGTAAATATTACCTAGGAAGGCTATTAAACCATTTTCAACTATTTAACTATCCAATTACCCAGCAATGTTTTTATAGAAAGCATCGCGAAAAGGAGGTGTTTTCCTAGATAATGGCATAAAAGAAGCAAGAACAGGGCCCTGGTTCCAAGCTTCAGCATCCAATCGCCTCTTGGTATCCAAGTAGGGAATTGGTTCCAAGACGCCCTCAGATACCAAAATACACAAACGCTCAAGTCCTTTATATGAAATGGTGTAGTAGCTGCATATAACCTACTGCGCATCCTGCTGTATACTTTAAATTATCTCTAGATTACTTTTGATACCTAATACAATGGAAATGGTGTGTAAAGAGTCGCCAGTGCACAGCAAATTCAAGCTCCGCTTTCTGGAACTTTCTGGAATTTTCTTTTCCAATGTTTCTGATATGCAGTTGGTTGAAGGTGCAGATGCAGAACCCTAAGTAGGAACAGTGAAGGAAAACCAAATTTTTAAGGTATCTAAAGAGCCACTATACGATGAGAGTTGTCTGTGTTCACAAATGCTTGTTGGACAATCCCCTGGGTCTATACATGGACTCCAACAACAGAATAAAATAAAATCTTTACACAGAGTTTAGCAAGACACTACACCGTTATGTCCAAAACGTCAATATTCTACCAAGTCAGCACAGCCAAGCCAAACTTTACATATACAAAAGAATTACTGTTTTATCAGACAGAGCAATAAGGAGTTTGTCCACAGTAAGAGATTTACTCTTAGAAAGCAGGGAACTGACAAATCACTTTCCGGCATCTTGACAGCAATCTTGCAACATAGGTATGATTACACCCAGTTTGAAAAATAGTGAAAATGTTCCAGAGACGTTAAGGAACTTATCTGACGTGGCTCAGATGGTAAGAGCTAGAACTAGGTCTACAAGTGAATTCTAATTGACTCCAAAGCCTGTGTTCTTTCCACCACAGCTTGTGCGGGTACACGGGGAGCTGGAACAGGTTTGAGAATTTAACTTCTTTGGGTTGTTCTCTGTGCAACGTGGTCTGAACGCCGACTATAACTTGGATATCACACATTTATCTAGTTAAGATTAAACATTAAAAAGACTTCATTGTAATTTTATCATAGCTAATCCCCACTATGACAGGGAGAATTTGAACTGTGCTTTTGGAAATACCTCCTGGTCACTTAATTATGGGCTCCAACCATGACATCACATGACCTTGAAAAGGAATAGTGTTTTTTTTCCAAAACACACTTCTTTGCTCACTGAACAACTTGGCAGGTGGTAAATCAGGCTAATATACCAAGATCACCAGACCACAGAAACACAAACCATATAAAGAAACAACTATTAGGCGGCGAAAAGAAAGATAATTTATGAGTTTACTCATCTTAACAGCTTAACTACGCAGAAAGCTTCTCGGTTACTATAACCCGCAGCAGGGTTCAGTGGCCCAGAGACAGTGAGTCTCTCTTGTCACAGCATCCACAAGTGTAAAAGTAAAAATGTGAAGGTAGTCGAACCAACATACAGAAACAAGTAAGATCTGGAACCAAGATCAGTGAGAGAGATCGATGTGTGCTACGCAGGCCGCTGAAGGGCATCATTTGAAGACCAAGGCCACGGCTTTTCAGAGAAACGGAACTTCTGTGCCAGGTACACTGGGATTAATAACCCCGTCATGATGTCACTGCCTGACGAAATGCTTCGAGAAAGGCAAGTGGAGACACAAGACCACGTCCTGGTCACTTCTTGTTACACAGTAAGCACAGAATATACTATGAATATATACTAGGACTATATTAGGACTATACTAGGATTCTTGTGAATTTAAATACTAGAACGAATCAACAATGTAATTTAAATCACAGTTAAACCCAATATATTACTAACATTTTAAAAGTCTATGTATTCAGTGAAGAATACGTATAGTGTTATTGTCAAATACTACTGTGAAGATACAACCATTTTTCACTTTCAAAATGACAAAGCCAACCAACCAAACAACTAATAAAGACCAGCAACAAACACAGCAACCACGCCCCAACTGGCTGCTAATTTCCATGAAAATTGTCAAAACAAAATCAGAACTGAAGCAAACGTAACAAAACTAAGCTGTGTTCTTTGTATCTTACTTCAACAGGTATTTCTTTTAAAGTCACCAGGTTAATTAATTATCCCTACTGAAACAGGAAAATGTGCCAGTCTGTCCTTCATGTGCAACGTCTCCACCACGAACAATAATCTGGAGCTTAAGATAATTAATACCATGTACCCTTGCCTTTGAACAACACAGCTGTCAGCCATGAGACTTAAAATTAACGGGCTCTGTGAAGCTATAAATCAGAAACCATGAGGATTTTGTATAATATTTCTTAAAAGGCACTTACCTTTTCGAAGCAAAGCACACTTCTGACAGCAAACTGCCTGTTAAAATAAAACATATCATTTATTGGTCTCCAGTAAATAATATAAAGGATGATGCATTGTTATACGTAGCACAGTTATAGGCCAACTTTAAAAACTCTTCCTGATCTAATTTAGTTTCTTTTTTTTTACTAAAAATTAAAATCACCTCCTTGGTTGTAATAAATAAATGCCTTTGTGTTCCGTGCATGTGTATTGAAACCACACAAGCTAATGAGTTTCATGTTGGAGAGCAAAACAGAAATTACGGGGCACATTATCCAGGTCATGGCTGTAGATTTCAGTACCTTCCGTTCACTGATTGTAATGAGACGCCCAAGAGTTAATGTCGATGAGGGGAGTTTTAAGGGTTAGGTGTCACAGCAAATTTCATTTTCACTAAATAAAGAGAAAGCACCATCACATAGAAATTATTAATATAAGCTGTACTCTTTTCAAGTTTGCATTAGTTATTTGAGTGTCTTATATACTTCTCACCAAACTGCATTAAAATCTGGGAGATTTTAATGTACAATACTTCACAACTATCACTGAGATGAAAGGAAGCCACGGTTCCATACAATATGCAGCCAAGATGGTGCCTGAAACAACACTGGCTTGAATCAATATAACATTTAATCCTAATCAGAGTCTGGGACATAGTAGGAGAAACAGTAGCTGTAGGAGAAACTCTTTTGATCATACTTCCTTTCTCAAAGGACCTGAATTCATTTTCTCGAAGTGAATATGAAAAGTATCAAGAATTTCCTTAGGAACTCTGTTTGCATATGTAAGACTACACAGGTGCGTCTTTTTCTACTGTCTACATATGTCACAAATCCTGACACTGAGGTGCCTCTAGGTACTGAAAAAAATTTTTTTAACTGAGTTTAATCATATCCTCAAAACAAGTGAAGATCCAAAGCCTTGCAAAATTGGTAACGTTTAGATATTCATTTGTAAACAGAGGTGGCTCCCATTGCAAAGTCATCTGAGCGCACTTGAGCATTACACTGTCAGGACAGGAAAATCGCTTCTCAGGCTAGTCCTAGCTGGACTCTCTAATGAGATTTACAGACGGGGTAGGAAGTGCTCAGAGATGGATGGAGAGCCAGTCTGAGAATGCCAATGGCTCCAGGGGTAGGCTGTGCTCCCGGAAGACCCTCTGCCACCCCTGGTGCCCCGCTGTCCCTCTGTCTGCCCCATGCAAACATCAGGCTAAATTCCCTCTCCAAAGCTGCCTCTCTCAGCCATTCAGGGCAAAAGTGATTGAGAGTAAATCACACAATGTAACTATGCCCCTGCCCACAGAGATGACTTCTAGATATAAATGGAAGCATTTGATATTTATATTTATATCAAATGCATCTATTTTGCTGTGATATAAACGGAAGCATTCAGGACAAACAAAATAGTTCAAGTCCTGTTAATTCTTGCACATCAACAGTTTACTTTTCCCCAGAATCACTACAGTAGCTGAACTTCCACAGTCTCCCACGATGGCTGTCATTCAGCTTGTTAGGGGGTCTCCACAACCCACTTCTGTCCACACACCTCAGCCCAACCCTAATCCGATGTCCACACAGATGGCAGAGCTCTCTTTTATGAGTAGATAGAGTCAAGTTTCAGCACTTAAATCTTTTTGTTATCACTCATAGAATGAATTTCAGAACCCTTGGCGTGGCTTCTGTTGCTCTGAAGCCCGCTGGCATCTCCAACTTCTCACGACACCCTCCTCTCACCACACTGCAGATACGGGCTTTGTTTCTGCTCAGATCAGCCACCCTCTTCCTCATCTCAAGTCAGGATCTTAGCCAACGTGAAAGCCAAGAAAGTCCCTCCACCTGTGTGACCCTTGACCTCGCTTACAGACCTCAAACATTTTTTCCTCCAAGTCTTCCCAAGAATCCTAAACTGGATGTCTTTTGCAAAACAGCAGTTATGTTTTGTTCAGCTCCCTCTTCTCAAGCACTGCAGAGGGAAGGTCTGAGCTCAGTTCCCCTACGGAAAAAGCGAACCTAACATCTACTGTCTCAACGGGCGAACTTCTCAAAGAGGGCATTAAGCAGACTAGGTGCCTGTGCACTGCACGTGATCCAGGATGGGTCTGAGCAAGCCCGGCCGTATGCCACATACCACGTGGAGGAAACGTCAGCATTTATGTGGAGGCTAAGAAGGGCAGCCCAACTTTAATGTTTAAAGGGAAACCATCTAAATCGAGGAGCTTTAAGAACGGATGGTTAGTGACACACTATGTTACGTAAAGTGTAAAATGTCTTCAGTGTTCCTTCCCTGTACTAAGCAGCTATCACTAAAAAAATTTTAAAAAATTAAAAATTCCCCTAAATATCTTCAAGTAAAATCAGAACAGTATGCAACGAACTTATGAAGCTGGACCCACAGCACAAATCACGGCCACCAATTACAGACAACCTGGGCTCATTTCTGGGCAAGCCCAGAGCTGCCATTTCTCACCCTCTTACCAGCTTCTCTCTCTGTCATCAACACATTCACACCCATCAGCTTATTTCCCGCCACGGGCTGCAGCAGCTGACATTTCCTCCCCCACCTGAACGCACTGAGGACGGGCTGGATGCGAGGATAGAAGAGAGGTAGACATTCAACACTTCTAAGAGCTTTCTACCCTCTTTGTAATCAGGTCAACGCAAAATCCTCTTGGAGCACAACTCGGGAGCAGACTTCCCCTCAGACTCTCAGTTGTTAAGTGAACTCTCCACAGAGAAGGGTAAATAAAGAGCTGAATATATGAGCATTGAGGTCCTCGAAACAGACCTCTTCTTTTTAGATTTGTAAACCTAAAAATCTCTGGTTAAGTTCATCTCCTTGTGTGTGTTTATGTGAGAGTGAGAGAGAGAGTGAGAGAGAGTGAGAGAGAGTGAGAGAGTGAGAGAGAGAGAGAGAGAGAGAGAGAGAGAGGAGGTGTGTGTCTTGCACACACACTATTGGGGCAAGCAAGGTAATGTATTTTCCTCTTTGGAGACTGAAGTCAAAGTGTGAATCTTGAAGACTGAGTGGGATTTAATCAGACAGTGGCAAACGAATAGATAAAAGGTAAAGACACGGGGGAAGCTGACAGCCTAGAGTTTTACTCAGTACATCACTTTGGCTGAATTAGAGACAGAAAGGGGTAATGCTCGAAGGGCCCAAATCCTTATGCTGTGTTAAGATGTTTCTACTTCTTTAACTGAAGAACACAGAGGATTTTAAAAAGGAAGGCTGAGACCATAGTTTTAACTTTGATACTCGGGTTAGCAGTATGGTGGCTGGTTACACTTGGTGAAATAGGCCTGTTGGGAGACTTTTGATGGAATCCATAATTGAAAAGGTGAAAGACTTGACTGAGAGGCTGGGGGAAGTAAACAAAGGGAGAACTAAACACATTCCCAAGGTATTTAGGAGGTGTAACTGACACATAGTTTTGACCATCTGAGAACAGAGGTGTATAGAATATCTTTCCACATTTGGTATGAGTGATGAAAGCACCCATTTAGCACCCGTTTCCAAATGAGGGTATCATGAAAGTAAGAAGGATGGAGAATGAGAGAGACAAGATGATGTGTTTGTTATCAGACTTTTTAAGGTTTCAGATTTTTGAAGTTCAGCAAAAACTTGGCAGACTCGGTTCAACACTTTGATATACACTCTAATTTTATAATTGAGCAAATTAAAACTAAAATATATTATATCTGCTATCTCAAGGTCATACAGCTACTAGGTAGTAGAGAAAAGATTTTATTTCTACTTTCTTGACTCCAAATCCCATTTTCTCATTATAGAACTGGCTCTTGGCTTTTCAATCCATGCCTAAATATCACAATTTTTCAACTGTAATTTGGCGATGGTATCACTCCCTTTGATTTATCTAAGATGTCGTGATGTAAAAATTTAGTAAACATAAGCAGCCATCTCTCCAGTGAATGTTTCCGTTCTCTTGGTGTGAGATCCTTTTGAAACCTAATTATTGATGGACAATTACCTTTTCAAAAAATTAATGCAAACGGTCTTGCAGCTCGGCCCTACCATTCCACATTGATTCCACTTAATTAGGGGACCAAAAACCATGTCCATGTCTATGTTGATGAGGGCAGTGGATATGGAGCATGAAAAGAGACCAGATGGTTCTTAACACTGAGGTGCCTACCTAGCAAGAGAGCTTCTCTGATTCTTTTTCATTTCTGTTTCAGGCTGGCCTCTAACATCCTTTTAATGGAGATTTTTATTTGTGCATTTCATCGCTGTTATGTGAATCTGTTGCTACGGAACATGTTGCATACCCAGCCTCTCGTGAAAATTAGTATGGCTCTTTGTGGTTATAAGTAACAGCTATATTCTTTTTGATAGAAAGGACCATTGAAGGGTTTTTTGTAATCTTTTTATTCTTAAACCTTGCTCATATTGATTTATTTGGATTGTTAATCATGAAACATAAAGGATTACCTCAAATAAGAGCATGTCACCTAATGTCTATTTTGCTCTTTGCTAGAAATGGACCATTACACCGCCAAGATGCATTGCTGGAGTGATTTGTTTTCCTGGGTTCCACCCTCCTCCACCCGACTATGCAGAGATATGTTAGTATATTCGTCTGAAGTACTGCATTTTCATCGAGGATAAACAAAGAATTTGTCATGCGTACCAGAAATATTATTTATCACCGAAGTTAGTGAAAGGCTGAGACATGTTTAATCGTGCATGTATATAGCAATAAATCCACTTCTGGAATTTTAAGAAGTTGCATTTAGATAGAAAGAACTCTTTTACTTAAGCCATAAAGCCCTTTACAAAGTCAATTATATTATTTGTTGAAAACGGGTGGCTAGAGGTTAAGGATATTGACATGAGAATCACAATGCCTGGGTTGAAAGGGCACCTCAATACTTCTTACTGCAGTGTGACCTTCAGCGAGTTACTTCTCTCTGCCACTGTTTCTTCAAATGTCAAAAGAGGAAAATAATAGTCACTATCTCATAGGGTTACTGTGAGGATTAAATGAGTTAATGTATGTAAAACATTTAGAATATGGCTGGGCACATAATTCACCCTCGATATGTTAGCTTTTATAATGGTTGGAGTGACTATAGTTCTACTCTTTGGTAGAGTAATTATCAAGTGACACTTGTTATATAAGCTTAGGCTTTGCTGAATGTGAAATACCATAATGCCTCAATTATCCTGAACTCAGCAGAAAATCAGAGAGTGATAAAAAATATGAGTAGCAAGTAGATATCACAAATTTTATGCACAATATCTGAAATATGTTAGCTATACACAAGAGCCTCAGGTTTTTTTGTTTTTTTGTTTTTAAGGTCTGGCACTATGCTACAAGTGATGCAAAGATACAAGAATCTTTACCCTTAAGCAACTTGTAATCTAGTTGAAAAGGAAATAAGAATAAATACAATATCAGGTAATAGAGAATTATTTCTATGAGAAAGTGACAACAGGAGAGAGATGAGGGAAGTCCTGTTATTTTTGGCAGGAAGGCAAACTTTTGGAACACTGTCCATGCTGTATCATCTTATGTGGACCCACACTGCTGTCTGGCGATATTTTTATTCAATTTTAGAATTATGAGCTCTTGCCTCTCTACAAAGTTTTAGTATCAGCCTAACAGTGAATGCCTTATTTCTAATTATTTGTACTGCTGAAAACCATAATTAGTGTAACAAACGTTTATTGAGTACCAATTAAGGTAGAGCACAGGAAGAGAGCAGCATAGAGCCTTTGAGTGCCCTGAGGATAATAAGAGAATGACCAAACCATGGAAGACTCAGAATAGCCAAAGCAATCTTAAAAAACAACAAAGCTGTAGGCATCATGCTCCCTGATTTCAAATTATATTACAAAGCTATAGTAATCTAAACAGTATGGTATTGGCATGCAAATGGACATAGATCACTGGAACAAAATACAGAGCCCAGAACAAACATGGTCAATGATTTATGAGAAAGGAGCCAAGAATATACAATGGGGAAAGAAAAGTATCTTCAATAAATGGTGGTGGGAAAACTGGACAGCTACACACAAAAGAATAAAACTGGATCCCTTATTTACGGACTCCTAACCATACATAAGCAATACTTCAAAATGGATCAAAGACTTGAAGGTAGGAACTATAGCTATAAAACTCTTAGAAGAAAACAGAAGTGGTAAGCTTTTTTATTTTTAAAATTTTTTTATTGGAGTATAGTTGATTTACAATGTTGTATTAGTTTCAGGTGTACAGCAAAGTGAATCAGTTATACATATATGCACTTCTTTTTTTTAGATTCTTTTTACATATAGCCATTACAGAGTATTGAGTAGAGTTCCCCGCGCTACACAGCAGATTCTTATTAGTTACCAATTTCATATATAGTAGCGTGTATATGTCAATCCCAATCTCCCAATTTATCTCTCCCCCCCCACTTATCCCCTGGTAACCATGATAGTTTTCTACATCCGGGACTCTACCTCTGTTTTGTGAATAAGTTCGTTTGTATCTTTTTCTTTCAGATCCCACATATAAGCAATATCATATTATATTTGTCTGACTTCACATATTTTATGACAAAATTTTTACAAACGAAGCAGTAAGCTCTTTGACATTACTTTTGGAGACAATTTTTTGTATTTGGTGCCAAATATACAAGTGGGACTGCATCAAAGTAAAAAGCTCTGCGCTGCAAAGGAAACCATCAACAAAATGGAGTTAACCCAGTGAATGAGAGAAAATATTTGCAAATCATATCTGTTAATGGGTTAATACCCAAAATACAAAAATGAACTCACATAATGTGATAGCGAAAAAACAAATCTGATTAAAAGATCTGAAAAGACATATTTCCAAAGAAAACATACAGGTGGCCGACAGTTACATGAAAAGGTGTTCGACATCACCAGTCGCCAGAGAAATGTAAATCAGAACCAAAATGAGGTGCCACTTCACACCTGTCAGAATGGCTATCCACAAAAAGACAACAAATAACAGGTGTTGGTGAGGATGTAGAGAAAAGGGAACCCCTGTGTACTGTTGGTGGGAATGTAAATTGATGCAGCCACTGTGGAAAACAGTATAAAGGTTCCTCCAAAAATTAAAAGTAGAACTACCATACGATCCAGCAATTCCACTTTAGGGAATATGTGTGAAGGAAACAAAACACTATGTCAAAGAGATACCTACACCCCCATGTTCACTGCAACATTATTTGTAATAGCCAAGATATGGAAACAACCTAAGAGTCTGCTGATGGACGAATAGATAAAAAAAGAGGTGGTATGCATATACAGTGGAATAAAATTCAGCCATGAAAAAGAAGGAAATCCTGCCATTTGCAACAACATGGATGGGCCTTAAGGGCATTATGCTAAGTGAAATAAGTCAGACAGAGCAAGACAAACAGAGTGTCTCTCACTTATAACTGAAGTCCAAAAAACAACCGTCATCACCAAATAACCAAGCTCATGGATACAGAAAACACTGTAATTACTGGGGGGAGAGATACATGAAGGGGGTTAAAAAACACAACCTTCCAGCTATAAAAAAATAAGTCATGGGGATGGAATATGCAGCAATGGTGACTACAGTTAATGATACTGAATCGTATATTTGAAAGTTGGCTAAGAGAATAGGTCTTAAAAGTTTTCACGACTAAGAAAAATCATTGTAACCGTGTACGGCGATGGATGACAACTAGACTTATAAGCATTGTGCAACATACACAGATATCTACTCACTACGTTGTATACCGAGAACTCTATAATGCCATTTATCAATTACATCTAAATTAAAAAGTACTACTAAAAATGAGCAAAGCAGTTTAAGTACCAAGAATAAGAAAACAGGTGACACAGTGCCAGTGGATGGGAGAGGCCATTCATTTCGCACGGCCATGAAAGTACGCTCAGAAGATGTGACACTTGATCTAAGACAGGAATGAATGACAAACAGCAGCCAGTCTAGGAGAGTCTAGCAGCAGAACCTTCCAGGAAGAAGGAAGCACAGAGGGAGGGCCTGAAAAAAGATAAAAACGTTACTATCTGTGAAGACAAAGACTATGAGTAAGAAGGCTTCTGAATAAGGTCTGGAAGATGGGCATGCAACCGGGTTTTGAGTTAAGGGCTATTTTGCAAGTGCAACTAGACGACAGCGAGGTTTGGAAGGAGCGGTAATATGATCCAATTTATGTTTTTAAAACAATTCTTTAGTTGTTGTGTGAAGTGATAGCAGGGGTCAAGGGCAGAAGCCAGGACAGGAGTTAAGAAGCTACTGCAGTGACTAAGCGAGAAGTGATGGGGCTTGGACACGCCAGCTACAACGGTGATGGAGAGACATGGATGATGGCAGAATGACGTTTGGAGTTAGAGCTCACAGGATTCGGTGATGGACTGTAGGTGAGAATGAGAGAGACAGGAATTAAGTCCTAGGTCTCAAGAAGGCAAACTAGATTATGCCACCATTTACCAAGATGGGATTGAGGGAGGAAAACATATAACTGGGGAAGAAAATACCGATTTATATTGTAGCCTTATCTAGCGTGAGGACCACACTGACACGTAAGCGGTAACGTTGCATACATGGTTCTAGAAAAGAACATGTTGGGTCTACAGGGTGTTTCAACGTCCACTATTCACTCTTAGATGTTTTTGTTGTAGCTGTGGGACTGTCCTATGCTCTGAACTAGCCCACAAGGCACACATGCATCTCCTGCCCCTCTCCACCGGATGACACTAAATGCCCACCCACGTGTGACAAAGTGTTTCCAGACACTGCCGAAGGGCGGGAAGTATGGGAGGGCAAGATTTCTCTGGGTTGAGAATCACTAGGCTTGAGCTACACATTTAGATGTAAAAATAAAGACTGAATTTGACACCGGGGAGATGGACGATGTCATTATGAGAAGCAGGGGGGAAATAGTAGGTGGCTCACCCCGGGGAACTCCAAAATTAGGGACTGGCCAGAGGAAGAGGCTCTGGAAAAGAAGACAATTAAGGCAGAAATCAAACCTGATAAGTGTGGTGGGTTGGAATCCTAGAGAAGCAGCTCTCGCCAGCAGGAGAGAGAGAGCATATGTGGTTCGTACGAATGAGTTTGATTAGGTAAACAAGGGCAGAAAAATAATCACTTCCAGATCGGGGTCTTAAGAGCACTGGCCTCTGAAGGTCATGAGGTAGCCTCAGTGTAAGAATTTCCATCATCTTAAATCATTTTAGCAAGACATTCTGCTTGGGTAAGAGTCTGACAAGAGATGGGAGGTGGTTGGTTATCAGCCTCTCCTCAATTTATTTAGCTGTGTTTGAGGCTTGGTGCTCAAGGGGCCAGTAGCAGGTGAGGTTGGAGCTAATGCTTCTCCCAGGAATTTGCACAAAGGACTGAGATACCTCTAGGGGGACCCTGAGCTCCCACCTGTCCCCTGAATTGGAATTCTATACAGACATGCCCGATGTCTAAACTGCCGCTGACCAAGGCCAGACTGCAGAAAAAGGCAAAGTGTTTGTGGGAGTGAAGTTACCCTGAGGTTGAAAGGAGTCTGGGAAAGTCAACTGGTCTCCAAGCACAAAGAGTCAGAGGGGAGAGCTACCCTGAACCCAACATCTTTCTGATACTGAAAACTTTCTTGTCTGCCACCCTGATCCTGTGCACATTTGGGGAGGAATTGCTATGTGTGTATGAATTGAATGAGCCGCATTTCCAAAAATGCTTAAGTCTCAAGACTCGAGAAGCCTGACCTCATCCACCCAAAAAGGCAGCTCTCTCAATTCAAAAACAGCACGAGGACAGAAGGAGAAGGAAGCTTCTGAAGACTGTGACTAGGTGGGCTGGTGGCACCTGGAACTTACCCAACAGCAAAGGCAGCAAGTTCAGACCTCCAAGACCACCGTAAGTAGTGCTGACCTAGGTTTGCAGCTCCATCATGACTGATCTAGCTCCGATATGTGAGGTAACAAGGGACAGATAAGGAAGTGGATCTGTACACAGGTGGGTGGAGAGGGCTGGGAGGTAAGAGTGAGGAGAGTTGAAGAATTCAGCCACACAGGAACTTATTGCATGTATATATTGATTTCCCTCTAGAGTTAAACATGCTGGATCAAGGGATATACAGACTTATAATTTTGACAGCTACTGACAGATTATACTTTAAAAATTTTAAATTCATAACCCACTAGCAAATTAATAGTGCCAATTTCGCTAAATTTTCACCAGCTCTAGATGTGAATCCTCCTTAATTTTGGCAGTCTGATGTGTGGGGAAAAAAAATGCTATCTCACTCTTGCTCTAATCCAGCGGTCCCCAACCATTCTGGCACCAGGGGCCGGTTTCAGGGAAGACAGTTTTCCCACGGACTGGATGGGAATGGCTCAGGCCACGATGCCAGCGACAGGGAGGAGCGGGGAGCCATGGGGAGCAACGGGGAGCGACGGGGAGCAGCGGGGAGCGACGGGGAGAGATGGGGAGCGACAGGGAGAGACGGGGAGCGACGGGGCGCGACGGGGAGCCGTGGGGAGCGGCAGACGAAGCTTCACTCGTTCTCTCGCCACGCAGCCCGGTCCCTAACAGGCTGAGGACCATGGCCGGGGATTGGGGACTCCTGCTCCAATTCGTATTTTATGGCCACGATTGAAGGCAAACTTCTTTTCATATAGTGCTTATTTGTATTTCCTTTCCTGAAAACTGCCTATTCACACTCTTTGCCTGTTTTTCTGATACACTCTTGATCTATTTCATATTCACTTGTAGAAGCTCTATATATTAGGGACATTAATCTTTGTCATACTTCAAAAGATCATCTCATTTAACATGCGTGTATTTCTGCGAAACAGTTCAGATGTTCCCTTACATCATCAATGCAGGCCCGATACCATGCCCCAAAGGACTAAGAACTTACACAACTCTGTTGTGAAAATCTGGGAATGTCACCCCAAGCCTAACATTCCCATGTTAGGAGTGGTGTTCTAAATTAGGTGATGGTCTGAATTATTAAGATGTAGGTTATTAACATGGTTTTTTAGAACAGGATTGGCAGAAAAATTAACAAGCTGGTTGCTCTAGAATAAGGACGTGGCTCATCATGCCTCTGCTTTGAAAGACACTGGATCTTTCTAAACAGTCAGGAGTCTCTTCGTTTAAAGTAGATTTCCAATGGACTTCCCTGGTGGCGCAGTGGTTAAGAATCCGCCTGCCAATGCAGGGGACACGCGTTCAAGCCCTGGTCCGGGAGGATCCCACATGCCATGGAGCAACTAAGCCCATGCGCCACAACTACTGAGCCTGCGCTCTAGAGCTTGTGAGCCACAACTACTGAGCCCACGTGACACAACTACTGAAGTTCATGCACCTAGAGCTCAGGCTCTGCAACAAGAGAAGCCACCGCAGTGAGAAGCCTGTGCACCACAACGAAGTGTGGCCCCCGCTCGTTGCAACCAGAGAAAGCCCGTGTGCAACAAAGACCAAATGCAGCCAAAATAAATAAATAAAATTAATTAAAAACAAACAAGAAACAACAACAAAAAAGAGGCAGATTTCCCAAACAAAATGTGTTCCCTGGGGTCCTATTATGTGTTAAGGGAGAAAAAAAGTTTGTGGCCAAATATATTTGCAAGCGCTTTTGTATAAAGTGTTTTTATTGAAAGATTTTACAGACACTTTTAAATGCTAATGTTCATTATCAAGCTCTAATAAAACTCGAATGTGTAGAATTCCCCATATTATTGGACTACAGCCCTTTGAGATTTTTCAAAGTATACCACCAGAGCTAATATTCATAGAATAAAATTGTTATAAACGCTGACTTAAGGAAATAGCTATACACTCCCTTGTAAATGAACAGCTTTTCTGGGATATTTGCCTTAGCATTGCCATCGTGTCACCACAAATCACCCAGAGACAACAACGAAACTTATATAAAATTACTAGGGGACCATTTGAGAAGATTCATAAATTCAAAGTTTGAGTTGAGTTGGAAGAACCTTAGTGTAGTTAGAAGTTATAGAGTCATTGTGTGTGTGTGTGGGTGTGTGTATGCAAGACCCATAACTCCATGAAGGTTATGAAAAGGGGTCCTCTTAACTCAAAGAATCTATGGAGTGATCGGTACACAAAGATGAGAAATTTACTGACAAGCCTTTACTAAATATATAGCGCTAAAACAAAATATAATGTTTAAAAATGTTTTTAGTATGATTTTTGCTTATACTTATGGCGGATTTTTAACTTCATTTAAAAACTCTGTCTTTTATTGTTACAAATTTATTTGCTATAAGTTTTCAGGACCTACTCTGAATTCACTTGTTAATATAATTTTACAATTTAGTTTTAATTTTTCCCACTTTAAGTTCACATTTATGAAGAAAGGAGGTAAAATGATAAGGGACTTATATGCTTAAGAACATTATCATAGATAACCTCCATCGACATGACTTGTTCCCTGTCCATTTAATTAGCAGGTATTATTGATAAATGTAAGTAAATCACGGATAATTTCTCATCTGGGTTCCTAAGTTTGCCATTTTACCTGTAGCTTTCAATAATTACTGGTCCCTTCGCGCTTTAGCACACAGAAACACCCCTAAAAAGCAAGATTATGCCTTGCCTATTAAAGTCAATGCCAGCACCTCAGAACCTGAAGTAAATGCTTTCACAGGTAGCATTTCAAATGAATAATGCTGAAATAAGACTTTTTTTTTTTCATTGAAAGTGCCTCAAGTAGTTGGCTCCCTTCCCATCGGCTACTTTGTAACTGCGAATATGACAACATGACGGTGATTCACAGATGCCAAAATACGACGAGCAGAGCAAATCTGTGCTCCAGATACGATAAGGTGAGAAAAACGGAACTCTTGGCCCCAGGTGATTTCCATGAAGACACCTACGTACAGTGGGGCTCACTATCTAACCCATGCAGCCATCAACTTTAATAACCGGAGAGGGAGAGAAACACATCTAAAAATGCAAATGGATGAAAAAATAAAACTGGGTTGCATAGTAACATCTTAAGCAGATTTGAGCGATGTATGTTTGGAAAGACTAAGCTTCCGCCCTGGAAAATGCTTTTTGTCGTATTCAACACATATTGGGTTAGAACTGAGAAAAATACATCCAAATTATGGGTGGCTTTAAAAAATTCCTTCTCCAATCCACCGAGCTTGTAAACAATGTGATATTAAGCGAAGTAACAGCTTGTTTCTGGTTTTTACCACAATATTTAGAAGCTTATTTTAAATGTGCATCTGCTTCATAGCTGAAGGACTACAGTTATATCACTGGAACAGAAAAAAAATAGATCATCCACTTGCATCTTCAAAAGATCAGCTATACGTTCATACATACCACTTCTCAGTTGTGCGATCTAGTATTCAGGACTAACAGAGTCACAAATTATACAAGGCTGCTTTTACTTGTTGCACATATACATCTATGTACAATTCTATGCATATATTCTGATCCCCACCGAGTCTGACTGGCAATTTAAGTCATATAAGCTCATTTATGGTCAGAATTTATACTTAAAAATCAATGTTTCTCCCTGTCAAATCCAGGCTAGGCTTTCATGAGACATAATATAGATGATTATCACAGTGACTTTACCAGAATCATGGGAAAATTAAAGGTATTTTTATGCCAAACTCTGAGTCTAAATACACTGTTCAAAATCTAATTTGTAAATAAGAAAAGGCAATATTTCTTTTAATTCATCACAATGGCATTATTTGGCTATGTCTCATGTTACACAACGGTAGTGTTTCAGAAAACTACATAGTACAGGAAAAAAATATAATTTTCTTGTAGATGTTTTCCTAATTGGTTTTCAAGAAAATGTTCCATGTCAATTTTTATGTCAAGATATAAATAAATTGAGAAGTTATTTAGAAATGGCAAGCTCTGTGAGACAAGGAGCGTTGTTTGTTTACCACTGTATTCTAACACTTAGCATAGTGCCAAATATATAGTACATATTTAATAAGTATTTGTGGAATGATAATTGAAGTCAATTAAATAAGAAATAAGGCCTAACCAAGATATTTCACAAAATATACAAACTTAGCAATTAATATAAAATATTAATTAAATATATTATGCCTAACTCTGTAAGTTAACTTAAAAATTGGATTTTTTGGCAAGGAATTACTCAATATTTATCATTTTTTTCTCTTTTTTTGGGTGGCAGGCAGTGGGAAAAAGAACCACTTACCACTTAGAAACCATACTTCCAAATGCAGTTTCAAAAATACTTGAATTTGGGCCTTCCTCGGTGGCGCAGTGGTTGAGAGTCCGCCTGCCGATGCAGGGGACACGGGTTCGTGCCCCGGTCCGTGAGGATCCCACATGCCGCGGAGCGGCTGGGCCTGTGAGCCATGGCCGCTGAGCCTGTGTGTCCGGAGCCTGTGCTCCGCGACGGGAAAACTTGAATTCCATAATGCAGTGCTGCTTATTCACAGCAAGTCCATGAAAAAAGGCTCATTCAGCACCCAACTGCACCTCTTCTTCTCAGCCAATATGGCACCCAGGGCTGAGACAAGGGCCATAGGATCCCCACAGTAAGATGTTCCATTATACATTCACCTACACACGTTTCACACATTTCTGACAGCATAGTTTTATTCTTATTATTGGGTGCTTACTATAACCTAAGCACACACCGACTTCTACATAAGTGTGATCTCACTGAAGTCAGCACTAGTATTAACCCCATTATACAGACAAGAAAACAAAGGCTCAGATCGGTGAGGAAATTATCCAAGGTCATCGATCAAGGAAGTCGTAGCATAGGGCATTTAACTAACAGGCAGAAAACAAACAAAAAAAAACACCTCAATCTCTCAGCTAGACAGAAGAATCATTATAAAGAATGGTATTAGAACTCAAGAGAAGAGATAAGTTTAGAGAGACTAAAACAATGTACACAAAAATAGACAAAAAAAGGAGGCGGGGTCACCAAACAGTTTTAATTTGAAATACAAAGGAACATGTAAAAGCTACTAGATTAACTTATATAGATCATAGTTAAAGGACCAAAACATTCAACGTAACATTTGAATGTAACATGGAATCAAGTTAGTACTAAGCTCTACCAGTTCTCTTTTTTTTTTTTCTTAGTTTGAAGTATTGGTTGTTACTATGATCTACATCACCTCATAAGATACGGACTTTTACCACTAATAGAATAGATTTTATAATTTAATATAGCAAAGGGCTATCATTAATATATAAAACCATTAATATTTAACATCCCAATATAAGTTATTATGCCAAAGTGGCCCAGAGGAAAAAAAGAAAGTCCAAGTGTGGAATTAAATCTATGTTCAAAACTAACACTTCGGGAAAGCCTCTCATTTGATTGGATTTGTAGCAGTTACTCTGCAAGTAAATAAAGACACAGATTTCTCTCTTCTCTTTTTCTGTGTTTCTTTCTCTCTCCCTCCATTCCTTTCTGCTCTTTTTTCTTTCTCTCCTATTACTCTCTTTATCCATTAAAGCGTATGTACATTAAATGAATCTACATAGAATGTCTGCAACATAGAAAACTTCGTGCACTACTTAATATTAAAAACTGCTCCTAAGGGATACTTCTATTAAATACCACCTTTGGCTACTATGTTATAAAATCTAGTATTAAAATCCTCACCACGAGCAAATGCACAGAGGGGGTGCCTAGTATCCTGTGTAAGAGAAATAATTAGGATACATCAATACATACTGGGGGCTTCCCTGGTGGCGCAGTGGTTGAGAGTCCGCCTGCCGATGCAGGGGACACGGGTTCGTGCCCCGGTGTGGGAGGATCCCACATGCCGCGGAGCGGCTGGGCCCGTGAGCCATGGCCACTGAGCCTGCGCGTCCGGAGCCTGTTGCTCCGCAACGGGAGAGGCCACAACAGTGAGAGGCCCGCGTACCGCAAAAAAAAAAAAAAAAAAATACATACTGGGATTGGATTAAAGGATCCTTCCTTGCCAGTCTAAGAATTTTTGACTTTACTCAAATGGCCAGTGTCACGTGCTTGAAAAGAAAAGTCTGACAGCAGTGCTTGGATCCTTCAGGAAAGAAAAAAAATCTAGGAGCTGGGAAATTACTTAGGAAGCCCATTAAGTTGTGCACAAAATTGTACATGTGTCTGTCATTACCGATCAAAATTAGATTTAAGATGTTTATCTTGTTCTGAAAATTAGTCATTCAAAAATCGTGACAAACCACACAGACTATGATATCAGGCACTAATTATACCCTATACGTCATATGACTGTATGAATTAAAGAAGATGTCTCAAGGAGTAATAATGTTGGAGCCTGTTTAGAACAAAAATATGTCTTAGAGGTTAAGAGAAAGAGAGAAGCGGGGAGAGAGACTGTCAGAATCCTGTGAAAACTTGCCTACTGCACTGAAAAATTACCCTCTAGTGAACCGCCTTCAGGCTGCATTTTCAGAAATTATATTCTAGTAGTGGTCAATTTTTCAACCAGAAGGATGAGATTTTTCTCCATCAATTTGATTCCCAGTCAATATTTCTTATACATAACAAGATCTAGGTATTTCGGTTAAAAACAACCAAGGTTAAAATATCTCATAAATACAGAGTATCATTAAACATAGCCACGTAAGGTGAGCGCCAGCATTCCACTGCTGAAGCTAAATGTGTTATTGGTCTGTTTGTCACTCTTTCTTCTTAGACAATTTCAGCAAAAACAGTGAAGCCCATTACATACAGTTCCCACTGTCAGAAGCTGCCATTCTCTTCCCTATCCAAATAGATGGGCTAGTTAGTTAGTGAAGTTAGTTCAACACAGGAAGTTGATGAAGATGTAAACAATTCCGTTTCGGTTCCTTTGAAATACGTGTTGATTTCTTGAGATTACAGCCCTCCATGTTTAATAAACCTGTACACTCTTTTCTCCCCCTATATGACAGTCTGAATCAGCTCAAGCTGGATTCGGCCACAGCCCTCTGCAGCCTTGGAGTGCGTGGAGATTGCCTGAGAAGCTGATACAACCTGATTTGCAAGTGGTCCACACTCACCTCTCTCCTCCAACCCATTCAAACTGACTTCAATCACTGCTCCTCTGCTACAGGAGACTTCATATAAGTCTCCAAAGCTTCATTTTCACCCAAGTTCTTTATTCACAACTTAATAGAAAGCACTTAACTTGCTGGTATCACTCTGAACGAAAACTTTCATCCACTATTGAATTCATTCTTTTTCCTACAAACTGATTCTTCCTGATCACAATCTACTAGCCCCATTGGACTCACGGGTGACACCTAGCAACTCTGACTCGCTTATGACTCTGCTCTTTTTATCAAGGCCTAAGTTGACAGCACGATTTTGTGAGTCTCCAGTTTGTAGATTCTCTTTGATTTGCTTCTTCCCCTTTCTTCCATTTTAACGGTGGAATTCTTCACCCTAAACAACTGTAAGAGCCTTCCGGCTGTTTTGATGGCCTCTGGTCTCTCCTTGCCCATCTACCCTTTGCTGACTCACGCTAACCTTCAGAGAGCACAATGTTTACCAAGAATTCCCTACTCAGGAATCTAACAGAGCTGCTTTTGTCCCTGTTTAGCTGTGAATGACATCCATAAAGGGTCTTACCCAAGAAGAACAGACCTGTGTGAATCTATGGCACTAAATGTACTAAGAATGTTAATCTAAATCATGATTCAATTTGGGGTCAAAAGAGATAAATAACATTAGTGGGCATTTCCTAATGAATCTGTAGGCTTTTTATACCCATTAATTGTTCTGGTTAAAGGTTAATTGTTCCAGTTAAAATTTCCTCTACTTAGATCTACCTATTATGCCACTTGGAAAAGTTCTTCAGAAATGGAAAATCCTCTTTTATTTCTATGGAGGGACAAATATTTGTGTGAATGGTGGAAAATTTTTTATCCATTAACTTTCCTTTTCTTGAACTGGATTCTTTTTAAAACAGGATCTCAATATTGATTTGTGGGCTTCCCTGGTGGCGCAGTGGTTGGGAGTCCGCCTGCCAATGCAGGGGACACGGGTTCGTGCCCCGGTCCGGGAAGATCCCACATGCCGCGGAGCAGCTGGGCCCGTGAGCCATGGCCGCTGAGCCTGCGCGTCCGGAGCCTGTGCTCCGCAGCGGGAGAGGCCACAGCAGTGAGAGGCCCGCGTACCACCAAAAAAATATATATATATATTGATTTGTTTTTCATCTCAATGCATTATTTAAAATCAACATTGAAAGCAACCGGAAACAGTATTGTAAATCAACTATACTTCAATAAAAAGATAGTGAAGAAAACACCATTATTTTATAGTTTTTCAAGTGAACTTCTGCTTTGTGATATTACACCTCATATAGTCTCTGGAAAACTCATTGTTCACCAGTGGATGAAAAAGGGAAATCATGTTTTAGCATTATCTTTCGTTGTAGTTTTGAGCTTAAGAACACCCTAAAAGGAGACTGAAGAATCCTAGGATTCCCCTGACCACACACTGAGAAGTGATGCTTTATGGGAAAGTGTCTACAAGAAGGTTGATTCTCTGGAATAAAATGGAAGAGACTGCATAAATCTCATGGTTTTGAACACTAATGGTTACTGCCAACTTATTATTTCAATATGTATCCAATTTTGCATTCTCCAAGGTTTGGGGATGTGATATTGTTTACCCCGGGAAGAAAAGGTGTGGTTTTCTACCCATTGGGACAAGAACATTCTAAGGTATGCAACCTTTTCCTCCAAACAACTACCGTGCCATCCTGGAAAGTTACCTTTGCCTTGCTTTACTCATTGATGTTCAGGGAACCAGCTCTGAAAGCACAGAGTTAAAACTAAATGGAGGAAAATCAGATTTCTATTCACCTAGTTTTCCAGGTAACATTCTCAGGAGATGTAAAATCACAATAAATGTGGAAAAATAAAAAGGAAAAGAAAAATATTGCCATACAGTATATGCTGTCTAGATATTTGCCTAAAAGTGTTGTGAATACTTTAGACTTCAACGGATGATATAAAGCAAAATAGAGTAAAAATACTTTAACCAGAAAATAAATTGTTTCAAAATTACATTAAAAAAAAAAGCATTTTGATAACTTATCTACCAAACCCAGGATGAAGGTGCTCATATTTCAACATCCTTTTCCATTAAATTAGAGTACCATGGTTTTCCAGTAAACAAGGAAATCTTTTTTTTTCTTTTCATTTTTTAAACTCTAAATATGGAGAATGTCATTAAGTTAAAAGAAATTACTTAAAGGAAAAGGACACAAACTCTCTAGTGCCAAACACATCTGACCAGTGAGTTAACAAAAGACAAAGTACCACTGCCTAATACAATTATGTCCCATTTGTTTTTGTGTTGAAATCTCCTAAAACAGGATTTAGCATAGTAGCAAAAAATTATGCTAATGATATTTATTTAGTGATTGCCATGTGCCAGACACTTTTTTATACATTTGCCAATTTGTTCCGCAAAACAACTCCTGGTAGGTGTTACTAATCTCATTATACAGATGCAGTAACTAGAGCACAGAGAAGTTGAGGATTTGTCCAAAGTCACAGAGATCATAAGTTTGGAATCAGAGTTTGATCCAGGCAGCTTCTGACTCGAGACCTAGTGTCGCTACCACCAGACGGTATCACCATACTCAGGAAAGAGTGAATACGTATATGACGAGGTTAAGTGCATGTCTTTTCTTAAAATGTTAATGTAAACTTGTCTTCTCTGTATACTTTATACAAGGAAACAGTTGACTCATTAGCAGAATAGTAATTAAAGCTGGCCAACAAGTCAAAAATGAAAGTTCCAAAGGCAACCTAACCATTGGCTAAGTACATGAATTTAAAGACAGGAAATCATGCTACATTTCTAGCGCCACCAAATAGCCACCAGCTTGTTCCTCCTTCCCTATTCCAGTCTCTAAGAACAGTGACAACTTCCAAAGAAAGAGTCTCGCCAGATACTTGGGAGACTTCTGAGATGTGGTTCTACCACCTCACCTCCCAATCCAGTTAGCTGCCACGTCTTCATTCTACCTGTTAAACACCTGTAAACCGAGTGTCCCTGTCTTGATCTCTGCTCAGGTCCCGGCATCACCCTTCGAATTGTCCAGGTGGACTCAGCCGGAATCCACCTCCTCATTCCGGCTTCCCCACCCCTGGAACTTCCATCATCAGAGGTGAGATTCCCAAATTATGAATCTGATCATGCCCTGCCCTGTTTAAAATCTTCAGACTTCCCATTTTCACAGGATAACTTTTAAACTATGTAACATTTTATATGTGTGTGTGTGTGTGTGTGTGTTGTGCGTGTTGTGTATGTGTGTGTGTTGTATGTGTGTTGTGTGTGTATGTGTTGTGTGTGTTGTGTATGTGTGTGTTGTATGTTGTATGTGTGTGTGGTATGTGTATGTGGTGTGTGTGGTGTGTGTTGTATGTGTTGTGTGTGTCGTGTATGTTGTGCGTGTTATGTATGTGTGTGTTGTGTGTGTGTTGTTTTTGTGTCGTGTGTGTTGTGTGTGTGCTGTTTCTGTGTCGTGTGTGTTGTGTATGTGTGTGTACGTGTGTGTGCTGTGTGTGTTGTGTGTGTTGTGTGTATGTGTGTATGGTATGTGTGTGTGGGGGGGTGTGGGGTGTGTGTGTTGTGTGTGTTGTATCTGTTGTGTTGTGCGTGCTGTGTATGTGTGTGTTGTGTGTATGTGTGTTGTGTGTATGTGTTGTGTGTGTTGTGTATGTGTGTGTTGTGTGTATGTTGTGTGTATAGGCCACAGCAATGTGTATGTGGTGTGTGTTGTATGTGTTGTGTGTGTCGTGTATGTTGTGCATGTTATGTATGTGTGTTGTGTGTGGTGTGTTGTGTGTGTTGTGTGTGTGTTGTTTCTGTGTCGTGTGTGTTGTGTGTGTTGTTTCTGTGTCGTGTATGTGTGTGTACGTGTGTGTGCTGTGTGTGTTGTGTGTATGGTATGTGTGTGCGGGTGTGTGTGTGTTGTGTGTTGCGTGTGTTGTATGCGTTGTGTGTGTTGTGTGTTGTATGTGTTGTGTTGTGTGTGTTGTGTATGTTGTGCATGTTATGTATGTGTGTTGTGTGTGGTGTGTTGTGTGTGTTGTGTGTGTGTTGTTTCTGTGTCGTGTGTGTTGTGTATGTGTGTGTACTGTGTGTGCTGTGTGTGTTCTGTGTGTTGTGTGTATGTGTGTATGGTATGTGTGTGTGTGGGGGGTGTGGGGTGTGTGTGTGTTGTGTTGTATGTGTTGTGTTGTGCGTGTTGTGTATGTGTGTGTGTTGTGTGTGTGTTGTGTGTGTTGTGTGTTGTGTATGTGTGTGTTGTCTGTATGTTGTGTGTTGTGTGTATGTGTGTGTGGTATGTGTATGTGGTGTGTGTGGTGTGTGTGTGTGGTGTGTGTGTTGTATGTGTTGTGTGTGTTGTGTATGTTGGGCGTGTTATGTATGTGTTGTTGTTTCTGTGTCGTGTGTGTTGTGTGTGTTGTTTCTGTGTCGTGTGTGTTGTGTATGTGTGTGTACTGTGTGTGCTGTGTGTGTTGTGTGTGTTGTGTGTATGTGTGTATGGTATGTGTGTGCGGGTGTGTGTCTGTGTGTTGTGTGTTGTGTGTTGCGTGTGCGTTGTATGCGTTGTGTTGTGTGTGGTGTGTTGTGTGTGTTGTATGTGTTGTGTTGTGTGTGTTGTGTATGTTGTGCATGTTATGTATGTGTGTTGTGTGGTGTGTTGTGTGTGTTGTTTCTGTGTTGTGTGTGTTGTGTATGTGTGTGTACGTGTGTGTATGTGTGTGTGTTGTGTGTGTGTGTTGTGTGTGTATATACAATGCCAAATGCCATCTGCTCCAGCTCACCTCTTTCTCTCCAGTTTTTACCAACTTCCTCTCTTCCCCCAAAGCTTGAAACTCTGTAGTCTGGAAAAGCAAAACGCATACCTCACGCACCATCTTTTACGTGCCCGGAATTTTGCCACCCAGCTCCTCCATCTAGCTGCTACTCACTTTTTACAGTACATCTCCTACCAGAAGCTTTCTCTAATCTTTCTATTCCACTGCCTTTGTACTTCCTCCAGGCTGGTATTAGGTGCCATACATCCCCATGACAGGCAGTATGAACTTTGACATAGGGCTTTCTGCTCTGTTTACTTGTCTCCTTTCTCCACTTAATGGAAGCAGTGGTACCAATCATCAATGTATTCCCCAGTGTCTACTACAGTACCTGACATGTAGTAGGTGCTCAGTAATTACCTGCTTAATGAAAGCCACCATTATAAATGTTAAGTGAACACTTCTTTATTTTACCTTTACTATGCTTTAAAAAAGAAATCTGTGGGCTTCCCTGGTGGCGCAGTGGCTGAGAATCCGCCTGCCGATGCAGGGGACACGGGTTCGTGCCCCAGTCCGGGAGGATCCCACATGCCGCAGAGCGGCTGGGCCCGTGAGCCATGGCTGCTGAGCCTGCGCGTCCGGAGCCTGTGCTCCGCAACGGGAGAGGCCACAGCGGTGAGAGGCCCGCGTATCGCAAAAAAAAAAAAAAAAAAAAGAAATTTGTATACTGCAGAGCTAGCAATATGTTTCTTTTTTTAACATCTTTATTGCTAAGTGACTCTTTGAATTCTCAAAGAGGTGTCAATAATAACTATTTAAATAAAAGTCAGGTTATTAGCTTAATTGAATAAATTAAACATTACTTTTAAACAATAGCTCAACTGTGATGAGCTGGAAAAGAATCAAGTAGAATTTCATTTATATATTCAAATGAAATTGTTGGAATTGCTGTTTTGTTTTTTTGTTTTTGTAATGTAGTACCCTCTGCTCCCCTAAAAACATTCTGAAAGAATTTACTCATCAATTCATCTCAAAAGAAAACAGGCTGTCATGGTTTAAAAATGTTTGCTACAGCGTTTATTCACAGGCTTTAAAATTTGGCTGCGATTGTTAGAGGGTTCTTGGAAATTTTCAACTCCTTTGTGCATTATGACGCAGTATTTCGATCGCCGGTTCTAGAGTTAGCCCATTCTGGAGTTAAATTTTAGCTCTCTGTGACTTCTTACCGTGCAAATTTAAGGTAAGATTACTTAACCTCCCTGAGACTCAGTTCTTTTCAGCTGTAAATTAGGGCCAACCATAGTGTCTACCTCTTAGGTTGCTGTGAGATTGATGTAAGATAAAGCATGAATAGAATGAAATGCATTGCCGGACATAGTAAGGCTCTATAAGTAATTCCATTTGTTGATTTTATTATCATTTTTATTATAAATTTAATATGATATTTAAAACTGACACTTTTGGGGAACACATCCCACTGAGTTTCACTTTATTCATAGCCCACATGTGGCTGGCAGCACTCCTAGGCTGTAGCATCATCAGCTATGTCTTAAGAGGCATGGAAGGGTTTAGAGCATCTGGCTCTTCAAACCCAGCTGGGCTGTCTCATAAACCCTACCTCTTGCTGTCCAAGTTTCCAAAGTCAGCATGAAACTCACAGGGGATTAAAGGAGAACACAGAGCTGGCACCAAATAAACAAGAGTTTATGATTCTACAGAGTCACAAGTCATTGTCTTCCTCAAGAAGGTAGACTCTTGATTTAACAACAGCTTTTGCCTCAATTGCTCTATCAAGACTTTTAGAGATGAGTTCTGTACTTAATACTGGTGTAGGGGCATATGGCTAGCAGTGACTGCACAAAGAATGAGTTGACTTCTCGGGCGGATAAGGACATGCAAATAGTCTGGATCAAGGCCAAAATGGGATAAAACAATGAGGACGGCCAGCCAGGTGCATTGCAATTAGGATCACACATGAGCCCTGAATTCCCAGTAACCAGTATCAGAACCAAAGACAAGGATTAGAAGAAACCAGAGGGAAGACGTTTTGTTATTCTATAACTCTTGACACCTCTCTTTTTGTCCATACCACGTTCCTCCTTCTATTAAACTATTTATGGAACTATTTTATCAACACTTGATTGTGAATTCCTTAAACCGGGTTTTATACCACGTGTTGTTATGTGAGGACCGACAGAATTTGCCAAAGGAAGATGAATAAATCAATTACTGATAAAATGTCCATACTCAAAGCTAACTTAAAATATAATGCTAAATTCTGATATATGTCTTAGACATTAGCCATAAAGCAAGGTAAGTAAGCACACCAACTGGATAACCACAATAGGTAAAGCTATTTCACTAGTACAAGAAGACTGTCATAATTTATATTTCCTACCTATGTAAGAAGAATAAAAGGTTAAAAGTAATATTTTGGAGCAACCACTGGTCTTCAGTATTTAATCAGAAGAGGGGGAAACAATCTCTTGAATGGATTTGTAAGTGAAGGCATCTCTAAGACTCCATTCAAGATATTAGAAGGGAAGGGGGAAGGTTAATTATGAAATAAAATAGGCAAGATGGAAATTCACTGGCAGATATAACTCACTTGCAGCTGAGGAGCATATGTGTAAAAGAACAGGTGGATCAAATACTCAATGTCATTGTTTTTTTTTTTTGGTAGCATTGATTGACTAAGTGCCTCTAGAGAAGAAATGAGAGGAATAAAATGTGTGAAAGGAATGTAATGAGGTCTATAAAATCCCTCAAGACAAACTGGGTTTATAATCTAAATTAGATTAACAAGGTCTGCACTCAATGGAGGTTTCAATTAGGCAAGATCAGTTATAACAACTGTACACTTTCAACAACTGAAAAAGAGGGGCAAAAGTATATTACATCAATACTACATGTAAGTAAAATTAATTCACATTTCATGACAAGATTCCCAGGTATAGTAAAAAATCTGACAACAGTAGAGAATTTGAGATTTCATAGATACTGTTTTTCTGAACGTAGCTGAGTTCCTAATAGATATTTATCCATATAAAAATAGAGAGTTAAATTATAAGTAATTCTTTCAGCTCAGGACAGCTAGATAAGGGAGGTGGCCAACTATTTTGCTTGGTTAATCATCTTTTTATGCTTTGCGAAAGGAATTAATGGGAATTACATCCTTTTCACAGGCAGAAAATTGTCTTTCAATTTAATTCTTACTTTCTATATAAGTCATAATCTCTAAAAATAGAGGCTTCTCCTGTACTTAGAAAAACCTAAAGTACGTGTTCAGTCATGTGTGAATATTTTTAAAAACCGAGCCTCTATATCCAATGGAATTTCAAAGAGTTATCCAACATTTATACCAATTTTTAAGAAAAGATTACATCTCCTGAAAATGAAGAAGGAAGGAAGGAACGGGAAGGGATTAAAGACAAATAAAAACAAGAAAAACTTTAACAGTTTCTTTTAAAGCAGAATTTTAACTGTTTAATATGTTTTCTATAGGAGAAACGGTAGAATAGTATTAGATCAGCTGAAGAAGACATAATCAATAGAAAAATTAGGTAAATTAAAAAATTTTTGTTGATTCATTTTTAAAACAAGGATCTCTAACATCTATTTTATTGAGCTAAATTATGCATCTATATCTGTATCTATGTATCAGCTAAAACTTTACATAATCTAGTACTTGAGATCCTGAACTTCTACCCCTAATAACTAAGAGCACAGTTCTTCCCCACACGCATCTCAAATATCAAGTTAAAAAAAGGGATAAATGTATAGAGACAAGTTTACACTCTCTTACATCAAAAAGTGAAAAACTATTAAGGACTGTTTAAGATTTTGTGCACATGTATAGATTGTTATATCTCTTTTGACATGGAGACTATAGAATCCAATTATTCTTAAGCCACTATAGACAAGCAATTTAAATACTTAATAAGGTAGGACCATTTATTTCAAACTTTAATGACCGTGACTCAGAATAAAAAATATAACGTATCAATGTTTCAACCTAATGCATACACATACTATAAAAGTCTTATGAAACATATATACCCTTACCAAGTGTAATGTATAATATTTCTTAATTCTATATTTTCTATTTTAGTCTAGTCAAAGCTGCTCATTTTTATAAAAGTGTTCTTTTAAAAATGAATAAAATTATTTTACAACTCCATTAATGGTATGTGAACTCAGTCGGGTCTGAAGTCCATTTTTGAAGGCAATGTGTTCTCTTCGTAAATGTAAAGGTCTAGAAAAGCCAAATTTAAGATTCAGAATATGAATTAACAGCTGACTCCAAATGCAACTTTCAGGCACTGTGCAAATAGAGAAATCTTGATTATAAAAATAACAGGAATTTAACAGAGCTTTAAGAAAACCTAACGAGCATTTATGTAATGTTTACTATGTGACAAGTACTGTCCTAAGTGCTCTGTGGATACTGTTTCATTTAATTCTTCTACCAATTCTTCATGAGGTCCCCACTCACGGATAAAGAATCTGAGGTACAGAGTGTTTAATGTCCAAAGAGCTGTCTGTTTATCAATGGAGGCTACGTTTGCAAACAGAATATTAGTGACAAGAGAGGCCTGCTCATGAATACTGAGGACTCAGTTGCTAAGAACATCTAGATAATGCCTAGGAAATCTAGGCACTGGCCAGAACAGAAATACAGGGAGGAACATATCATTATAGGTTAATCTGGTATACACTAGGGACTCATGGAGTTAGGTATGGGACATTAGCCTTATTACTGAGAAAATACCGTACCAACAGCAATGGCAGTTAAGAATGGTTAATGTTCCCCACTGGTTTCAAGGATTGCCCTGAAGGGTCAGAGGATTTGAGTTTAAATTTCTACTGTGTCTTGTAATCAAAACAGTAAAGTACTGGCATAAAAACAGACGCATAGATCAGTGAAAGAGACCAGAAATAAACCCACACATACACGGTCAATTAATTTATAACAAAGACGCCAAGAACATATAATGAAGAACAGACTCTTTAATAAATGGCACTGGGAAAACTAGACAGCCACATGCAAAAGAATGAAACTGGACCCCTATCCATACACAAAAGTTAACTCAAAATGGACTGAAGCCTTGAATTTACATTCAAGTACCATACCTGAAACCATAAAACTCCTAGAAGAAGACAGGCAGTGAACTCCCTGTCCTTGGTCTTGGTGCTAATTATTTTGAATCTGGCATAAGAAGCAAAGGCAACAAAACGAAACAAACAACCGCAAGTACATCGAACTAAAAACTTCTGCACAGCAAAGGGAACAAAATGAAAAGGCAATCGACTGAATGAGAGAAATTATTTGCAAATCACATACCTGAGAAGGGATTAGTTTCCCAAACAGACAAAGAACTCATACAACTCAGTGTAGGAAAAAAATAATCCAATTAAAATATAGGCAGAAGATCTGAAAGACGTTTTTCCAAAGACAACATACAGATGGTCAACAGGCACATGAAAAGATGCTGAGCATCACTATCAGAGAAATGCAAATCAAGACTACAATGAGATATCATCTCACACCTCTTAGAATGGCTAATATTAAATAGACAAATGATGAGCGCCCGCGAAGATGTGGAGAAAAGGAAACGCTTGTGAACTGTTGGTGGGAATGTAAATTAGCGCAGCCACTATGGAAACGGTGGCTTTAAACAATATAGCAGTTTCTCAAGAAATTAAAAGTAAAACTACCATATGAATCAGCAATTCTACTTTGGGGAATATATCTGAAAAAAATTAAGACACTAACTTATACATGTATCTGTAACCTTATGTTCATCACAGCATTTTTAACAATAATGAGGATATTTTTAACAGTAACCGAGGTATTTTAACAACCTAAGCGTCCATTGATGGATGAATGAATAAAGAAAATGTGGTTTCTATACAATGAAATACTTCCGGCCATAAAAAAGGTTGATTTTTTTTTTTTCTTTTTTAAGACATGAGGTCCTAGTTTATTTTTTTTAACATCTTTATTGGAGTATAATTGCTTTACAATGGTGTGTTAGTTTCTGCTGTATAACAAAGCGAATCAGCTATAGTATACATACATCCCCATATCCCCACCCTCTTGCGTCTCCCTCCCACCCTCCCTATCCCACCCCTCCGGGTGGTCACAAAGCACGGAGCTGATCTCCCTGTGCTATGTGGCTGCTTCCCACTAGCTAGCTACTTTACGTTTGGTAGTGTATATATGTCCATGCCACTCTCTCACTTCGTCCCATCTTATCCTTCCCCCCGCCATGTCCTCAAGTCCATTCTCTACGTCTGTGCCTTTATTCCTGTCCTGCCCCTAGGTTCTTCAGAACCATTTTTGTTTGTTTGTTTTTTTAGATTGCATGTATATGTATGTGTTAGCATACGGTACTTGTTTTTCTCTTTCTGACTTACTTCACTCTGTATGACAGTTTCTAGGTCCATCCACCTCTCTACAAATAACTCAATTTCGTTTCTTTTTATGGCTGAGTAATAATATTCCATTGTATATATGTGCCACATCTTCTTTATCCATTCATCTGTCGATGGACACGTAGGTTGCTTGCATGTCCTGGCTACTGTAAATAGTGCTGCAATGAACACTATGGTACATGACTAAAACAGTTGAATTTTTGCCATGTGGGACAACTTGGATGGACCTTGAGGGCATTATGTTAAGCAAAATAGGTCAGAGAAAGAGAAAACACCGTATGATCTCACTTAGTATGTGGAATCTTAAAAAAACAAAAAACTCAGGGGTACAGAGAACAGATTGGTAGTTGCCAAAGGCAGAGGGTAGGAGTGGGCAAAATGGGTTAAGGTGGTCAAAAGGTACAAACTTCCAGTTATAAGTCATGGGGTGTAATGTACAGCATGGGGATTATAGCTAGTAATAGTTTATTGCATATTTGAAAGTAGCTAAGAAAATAAATTTTATAAGTTCCCGTCACAAGGCAAAGAATTTTTGTAATTTTCTAAGTGTGGTAACAGATGTTAGCTAGACATACTGTGGTAATCACTTTGCGATGTATACAAACATCAAGTCGTGTTGTATGTACACCCAAAACTAATACAATGTTACACGTCAGTTACATCTCAATTTGAAAACATGCTAATCTGTGCCTTTCGGCAAGTTTTTTACCTCTAATTCTTCACCTGTAAAAGGGGACATTATAACTCTGTATATCATTGAGGATTATCGTGAGAATATATGGGAAGCATCTAGGAAGTAACCTCGTATGCAGGAAAACCATTATAAATGGTTTACAGGCTAATTTTTTATTTTATTCTCATTACTGTCAATTTTATTGTTTGTGTTGTTTCTTCCTCCCCAGGCCTGAAATCAACTGTGAAATGAAACTCAATCTATAGGGAGAGGATAACTGGCCCCAGCTTTAAAGGAAAGATATGAGATGCAGACTGGATTCCTGTATTCATACTTTGCAGTGACTAACTTGAATGTCTCAGTTGCGGAGAGTTTTTTATTTTACATCAAGTGTTTGCCTCCATCTGCATCTGAGCATGTTATTAAATATACTTGGCAGGAAAGAAGCGTAAAGATCATGTAATTGCCATTTCCCAAGGAGAGGGTGAAAAGGACCAAACTGATCTACTTAAAATTGTCAGGTTAATAGTATTTTATGATGTAAACCTTCAGTTTTTTTTTTTTAAGATTAGTAAAATACTCCCTATTGCATATACTCCCAAAGAAACCTAAGAATTTGGTATGGATGTCACAAAGGATGCTGTTCACGTTTGCATTTAGTAAAGCATTTGTATTTCTATTTTGATGCCTATTTTCACAATTCTTCAAAAACTGATGGGTACTGCAGAAGTTCTATCCTTAGCCTAGAGCCATAGGGGTAAAAATGCAAGAGGAAAAAAAAAAGATTGAAAACAGTTACTCCTTTTATTTCTTCACTAGTGAACTGAAAATTTGACTAAGAAATATGCCCACATCTCCCTCTTGGCAGAAAAGCGATAATACAAACAAGTCACTAAGGAAAAAAAATCAATCCCTTTGAAAACATAATTAAAGCATTCTGTAAGTAATAATCAAAAAATCAAAGTCAAATGACATTCTTAGAAAATATCTGCCCCAAGAATGCTAATTGGGTTATAACCCTCTATATACAAATTCTTAGAGATAACAAAAAATTTTAACACCAAAACATAAAATTGGACTAAGAAACAGATAACAAGTAAATGAAGAGATAAAAGGCTAAGAGTTTGACTTCAACCTTAATCAAGTGAATAAACAAGTTACCATTCTCGCCAAACTGGTTTTATGAAAGTTTTTTTTTCTTTTTTCTTTTTTGAAGGGTCTTAGGTGTACAGAGACTTACTTGTCCATACATTACTACGGATGTTTATGAAGGACAGTTTGAAATATGTCTCGAAAATGTAGAAAACTCTGTGGAAACTCACCTAAAAGAGTTTATCAAGGATTGAACGAACTACTTTTCTCTGCTGTATTCTTTACAGGTTTTGGAAACTAGTGTGTGACCAACTTTTTAAAATTAATTAAATTCTGTCCAGAACCAAATAGCATTTACATCTAGTATGAAGATAAATTCTATGTAATGCTTAACTTTTTTTTTTTTAACATTTTAATTCCATCAAGACATTCTGGTGTCCCACAGATATAGCCATACAAAAGCTGTATTACAAGACACATACGTAATTTTCATTTCTCCTATGTAACATGAAATTTATAGGTCATTAAAAAATAATCTGACACAGTCCAACTACTAGAATACTCAGAAGTTAGATTCCGATTTAACATTTACTGAACTTCTAGGTTTTGTTCTTTTTGTTTTTTTTTTTTTTAAAGAAAACACAAGTGCCAGTGTGATTGCATGGTAGGGCTTACTTTCTTGTGCTTCTATAATCATAGAAGTTTCTGCTCCTCCAAACTCAGAATGAAAACTCATGGAGCAGAGCCAGCACACACGAGGAGTGACTAATAAATGCTTCTTATTTTCCACTGAAATTCCTATTATATGATTTCATTTATTTGAATTTGTAGAAAAAGCAAAATTATAAAGACCAAAAGCAGATCAACTGCTCCCAAGGTCAGAGGCTAAACTCCAACACAAGTGGAGTTTTTCGTGGTAAAAATACTCTAAAATTGAATTCTGTACAAGTTTACTACAACTCATGAACTCCGAACTTAAAGTGGGTAAATTTTATCCTATGTAAATTATACGTAACGTTGTTTTAAAATTTAATTTATATTTGCTATATTAGGTGATATATTTTATTTCTGTGATATTTTGTTTTATAATTATCAAACTATTTTAATTGCATAGATCAAGTTATCTCTGACTGTTTAAACAATGACATCTTAATTTGTTCTACACCTAAATGATTGAAATCCATAAAATGTTCAAGTTTCCTTTATAAATATCAATATCTTATCATAATGTACATCTCATCAAAATGCATATCTGAGCCAGACTATAATCATTTCACGCTTTCATTTCTGATCACACACGCCAACTTTCCTCACGCTCTGCCACGTTGTAGCTGTACTGCAAAAATCCAGATTATTATGGAAATAGTTTTAAAAAGTCACCATTTAGACAACAATGCATTTTCTAGTCTTGCCTCACTCACACTTTCTCCGTGTTTGTAACTCGATCCAACTTTATCTTCTCTGTTCTGGTAACTCTCAGGTTCAGTTTGGGGAAAGGTCCAAGAGGCCATGCTAACTCACCACTGTTCTCAAGTCTCTCCCCAAGCATATTTTTTCAGTGAATGTTCATCATCCTGAACTATATTACAACTCACTTGGCAGCCATCATATTCATTTGCATGCCTATTTCTTGTTTTATGTATATGCCTACTTTCTGAAAAAAAAGAATGGGTTCTAGTTCTTCATTTATTCCTGCTTAATCACTACGTTTACCACACTGATTCCCCCTCACCCTGTCCCAGGAAATGTTCTTTGATAATGATGATGGTAACTAACGACAGTGATGACTGTAAAACATTTTCATATTTCAGGAATATTCTATTTTCAAAGACACGATCCATAAATGAAGCATAATTAAAAAATAAATCATGGTCACTTCCAGAATTCTAGTTTAAAGGAAGCAATATATGCAAAATAGAATTTTAACCCTGTCTCACCTCATCCAAACTTGAAGAAACGAGAGATTAAGAAAACAGATTCTTGGCACTCATCTTGTCTGTGATGGAATAGCCTGAGAACAAGCCGATAGGTAGTGAGCTTGCCAGTACCATATACAAAGGAAAGTAGAATTCAATGACTATACCCAAGATCCTAAATGGATAGAAATGAACATAAAATCTGAGTTCCTTTATTTTGGCTAAAATTTCCGTTTCTGTCTTATATAGGGGCAAAAGTTACATTTATGCCAAAAATCCCTATACTGTCTAAGGAGAGTTTGTTTCTAATGTTTAAGGTCACTTGTATGCGAGGAGTTGAAGTAACTAGTTCGAAAGAGAAAAAACTTTGTAAACGCTATTACTAGTAAATGGGGATTGTAGACAGATTTGATAGTGAAATCACTAAGATTGGGAGTAGGTTAATCAGACCACGAAATTATAGGCACATGCCACGGATTTCCATCCATACCCCCTTTTCTTTTTACTAACACTGCTTTCTGCTGCAGGAGACGGTGTGTGGTGAAAATGTCCAGCTCAGTAAGTACCAAAGACTGAGAGAGCAAAGATGACCCATTCATTCCAAACAAGAGGTACTAAAATCAAGGCATCCTTAGCTTAGGTGTTGCAGCTCCTACAAAGCCTTCTGTTTTCCTCTCCTGTTTTGTTCAAGGAGTCTAGGATGAAGGTTTGGAAAGCTACTTATGTAGAAAGAAAGAGAATCTTATTTTTCCACAGAAAACGTTAGGAAATCTTTTATTCTTAAGTAGAGAGTGTAACTGACGGGCCAGTAGCATCAAAACCAGGCTTATTTCTGAACAACAAAGGGCTTTTTTTTTTTTTTTTTAAAGGAAAACCCTTTTAATGGAAGCCTCTTTGTCCTGTATTGGTCTCTGTGTAGGATTTCACTAATTAAAATGAATTTAAAAAATTAAGATACAAGAACAGGATCAAACTTAAAAACAACAAAATTGTCAAAGCTACTAACCTACTGGCAAATTACCAAAAAGAACTTCAGGAAATGAACTTATTCTAGACTAATGGTGACCGACGTGTCCTCACTGGTTTGGAGATATCCCAGGCTTCACACTGCAATTCCTACATCCCAGGAAGTCACTCTGCTCCGGGCAAACCATGACACTTGGTTCCACAGGCTTCTCCACCATTTTGAAAATGGTAATGCTACCTTTAGACGTGAAGGGTAGAAGTCTAGAGGAGACCAGCTTTTCCAAATAGCGTATGACGAAGGGCCTCTCATGGGGTAAGTGGAAACTCTCCCTTCCTAATACTAAGGCATGTGATCTTCTTGATTAATGATCGTCTCATTTATCCAATATGTTCACCAGGTCTGTGTAAGGGACAGAAGCCACTCACTACTCATGTCCCTCTAAAAATAGGGAAAAACCTGAAAACTTAAGCTAGAGCATTCCATCTCTTATGGGATTTAATTCAGTATTCAACTCTCAACCTAAATAATCCTGGACCTGGCATACTGTTCAAGAATATCTCTGGTCTTATTTTTCTCAATATATTTACTTAATAATGTACTGAGACACGTAACTGCATTAAGACCTAATTGGTATAGAAAACGTAACAGAGCCCATGACTGTTCCAGGGGGTATTCTGGTACTTTAGACTATCAACATTTCCATGACCCTTGGAAAACTACAGAAATATTTCTAGCATAGTGAACTACAGAGGGACAAAATGTACATCCTACTTTAGGCGTGGGTTCTAAGAAGGGAGTTACTGTAGAGTTGTGTTATGTAACATCAACAGCATTTGATCTGAATATTTCTTGATTATACCAATTTTGCTTAATGTATGTATTAAAACATCTGATGTGAATGTGACTCTACTTACTGAATATATAAAGCTAGTTAAAATAACTCAAGTCAAAAGTATATGCAAATGATTATAAATTAGGAATTAAATTAGGAAAAATGTACAATCTTTAAACTGCTAAGAAGAATGAAGTAATGACAGATGATTAAATTAATTAAATGGGATGGATAAATGTGACAACTTAAGTTTGTGTCCAATCAAAAAACATTCTTGTCAAAATTGCAAAAATTCAACTTGTTCTCCTGATATTTTAGTAACATTCAAATGTTCAAATACACAGATGCTTGGCTTCACCATGTAGACAGAATATCCTGAACTGATTGATTGTTCAGCTGTCTTTCAGATGACTAGCATTATGTGGGCAGTCTGAACTTTCAACCGTTTGTCTAATGACAGTCTTGGGAAAAAAAAGAACTTTTTCCAGAATAGATTTTTCTCTTCCAGTCTTGGGCACCTTCAGATGCCAAAAGTGATTTTCCTTTTTACGTTGCTTAATTGAAAGACTTGAGTAGGAGGCTGACGCAGAACTATCCGTTTTCCCAGGCTATCTATATACAGATCTGAGCAGACTTTGGCATCGTTCGATTTTGAAGCAAAGAGTAGTTAAATTAAGATTATGGATTTTATATATAAATATATATATATTTATAATATAGACTGTTCAATGGCAATTTCCAGATTGCCCTTTCAAATCTATGTTCGACACTGCTTACCGTCACCACCTTTTATTGTTCCTAATTTTAACATTAATATTCATTGTAAAACCCTTCTAGGAAGTGCAGTTCCAGAACCACATTTCCATTAACTACTGGATAGAGTACAGACACTCTCAGCCAGCCAGCCATTTCAGGCAGGTATCAGGACTTAACTTCACAGCTAGCTGTGCTATTGGTGTTAAGAGAACTTCAGGAATCAGTGTTTTCTGGATCCTTCAAAATACTCAACGCTTTGTTGCCTTAAGTGCAACAAAGTTACAGGATACTCTATTCTTCCAATATTATTAACATTATGTTCTCATTTCTCAGCATAAAATGTGGTTTTACTTCACAATAGGGGAAAAATATCTTAAAATACGTGAAATTTCAAGGTACCATTTATCATTTTAATTGTATTACAAATAACTATATTTTGTTATGTAGACAGTACCTTTCTTCCAAAAACACTAAGGTACCGTCAAAATGCCTTTTAGACCAGAATTGCAGATTTTAGAACTAGGTAAGTGAATGAGATTATGAATTAGTAATTTGCTGCACTCCTCTTGGCACCTTTCCATCCATCTCCTTGTCTTTCTAATACCACTGTTGTTCGTTTATAAAAATCACTACTTATTCTGAATTCTCGTGACATTAGAAAGCTCCCTCCTTATTCCGTTTGCACACGTTTGGGGAACGAAATGAGTCACGCCTTCCCTTGAAACTACCTTCTTTCACTTTGTCTTCTAGCTGGATCAGATTCAGTTAAAGCCCCCAGTTGGACAAGCAATATAATCTGCCTGGAAACACCATACTGGGAGAAAAAAGCGTTAACATTTATTGAAAAACCTCTAGATTCTAGACAACGTCCTCAATTATCAATATACACCTTTGATTATCTCTGAGGTAAAAAATCTGTTTTACTGATGAGGAAACAAGAACTCTAAGACAGCAGATATTTAGGAACTTGTTCAAAGACATAGTGTCAGGGCTAATATTCCAACTGAAATCTATCTGGATTTTAAAGTCTTTGTTCTTCTCATTGTATCTCACTAATCTCCATCCTGGGAAGTCCAAGTAATGAATTTAGATTACAAAAGTTTCTTAATCCCTTAGACCCAGATGGAAGGCTATCTGAAATTCTTGCCCAATGTGAATGTTTCATGACACTACTGAACTACAGGATACCATGGTTCCCACCCTTGTTCTTTTGCTAATAAGTTATGTGATCTTGAAGAAGTCATTTCATCCTTTCCAAACTTAGTTGCACATACATAAAACTTAAAGAAAACTCTTCAAACATGAGACTCTCATTACACCTGTGATACCCTCTTATTTTACCCTTATTCTACCACTATTCCAAAAGTAGAATTTTAATGAAAATATGTTAATTGCGTTATTTTCAGTTTTTTTCTGTCTTTGAGCACAAAGGGGTATAACTGTTGACATTTATTGTTTGAGAGTCCTGTCGTATGATTCAAAATAATATAAAATTTTAAGTCACTCAAACAAATGTCAACTTGAGTATGTATGTTATATACATGTGAAGGTCTCAGAGGCAAGATTAATTTGAATTTTAGGAGAATTACATAACCACAAATGGTGAGACTAGAGACTCATGAAACAGCCTGAAATAATTGTCAGAGTGTAATTCACATAGTTTTATAATTGCACAATCTTTCTGTAATGTGCCCACTGCAAACAATGAGTAGCTAAATAATCTATAAGACGCTTATGTGTTAAACCCACAAATCAAATCACATTACTCGTCATGCAAATAAAACTAGATCAGTAATTGCCATTACCCCTACTTCTCTCTTAGAAGCAAATAGAAAATGCTACTGGCCATGACTAGTACACTAAGGACATAGTAACGGCTGAGATTCCCCAAACAAACAACAAAATAACTTCTCATGCTATTAGTTACGAATTTCTTTTAGCAATTATCATCATTTGTATTTTGAATTTACACTTTCAGATATATGGAAAACACTTCAGTAAAATTTCATGAAATTTATTTGCCATCTCTTGGTATAAGTTATTTATTGTAACAATTTGGTAAATGAAACAGATGACAAAGAACATACAGGTAAATGGAAGTTATTTAGCTGGGGGGAGGGTTCATGACTGTTCAACATATTAAAAACAAATGGAAAGATAAATGGGTACATATATTTCTATGATGAGAATGTGCGATATACCAAGGATGAATCAATTCCGTATAAATGAATTTTCTTAAAAATGCCAACAAACCAACTTGAAACTTACGTTTAATTATTTTTGTTTACCTTACTATTTTGAGCTAGGTAAAAATTAAATTTGAGAAACAAGATCTTTTAAAATTGTAACTGGCAATAATAGAATTTCATTTAAGTGTGATAAGAAAAAAGGAATAACCACCTTTCTGTAACTATGGTAGATGAACATTAAAATGTATAGTTTCTATATCGGAAACTCATTAACATGTATAAATTAAAAGTTAAAGATACTTAATATTATAATCATTGAACATGCATTTAGTACAATATTGACAACTCTAGTCATAGTGGCCAACATTTAAGTTAATTCACAATTAGTGACTGGAAAGTAAGCGTGCTCTTGAAATAAAAGATTATCTTTTGTATGACCCACTGGAAAGTGAAACATTTTAATAAGTAAGTACATTGGAGATGAGGCTAATGACTGAAGAAAAGCCAGAATTTGAGAGCCAGATGTGCTCTGATCCCCCTTTAAAATACATCCTTGATGAAATAAAGAGGCATCTAGGTCTTCCTTTGATTAATCAAGCAGGTGCTAACTTAAGTCATCCAAATAGCATCATATCCAAGGTCTACTATGGGTAGAGAATCTAAGACACTCTTGCTTTATTGTTATCAGCACCAGCATCCCCAAATCCTTCATCACCATCCTCTGAATCATTATACCTCTAAAACTCTCATAACTCAAAGACGGCAGTGTTAGGAGCAAAAGTAAGTTCACCCGATGTGTAGAGGAGAAGCAATATTGAGATACAACTTTAAACAAGACAGCATATACTATTTACTGCTAGGAGATGGCAGCATCACGTAGCACGCAGGAATCGAAGTGGCCATATCATTCAATGGCAACAGAAATAGACTACAGCTTCCAAGGTGAAAGGACAGAAATAAGGACAGCAGTTGAGCCTGCAAACCACAGCCACAAGCTGCTACCCAGGAGGCGTACAAGTGAGAGAGAAGTGAGCTTTCAGGGCAAACTATCTGAATTTAAATCACAAGAAGAGGAACCAAACTCTCTTCATGTTTTGAATGCTGTTCCTTTAAAATCACTGCCATGTTCAAGGCCATTGATTGTAATTTTATCAAAATACAATTATTTGCAATATGATTTAATATACAAGTGACTACACAGGAAAATACAGTTCGCGTATAGGAATGTATCCCAGGTTATTCTAGTATTCTGAATCACTTCAAATCTGATAGAGGTTTGTAAGTTATAGATATTTCGGTGTCATGTCCTGATTTATTTGGCAGATGTCTAACATACCTGTACCATATGGTCTACTAAAGATAACATTATCAAATTCAGTATGTAACTCCTGAGGTTCAAATATGTGCTATTCAGTTATTTTACTGACACTATCTCCTTAATTGTCTACTGGGAGAAAAAACACAGCCTTACGACTCACTGGTGTCAGGTATTTTTGTAGGTGCCCCATGTACAATTTTGCACAAAATAATGTTCCTGCCCTAAGAAAATAATATTCTAGAGGCCAAGAAAGACAAACATGTAAGCCAGTAAGTAAATACACCGCATTAGTCTAATCACATTAGACTAATATGTTGGTAAAGATGGTGAACAGTGGCTGAGTGGAAGATATTTTTGGAGAAACAATGCACGTACTACATACAGATTTGACGAAGAGGGTGATTAAAAGGGTGCTCAAAGCAGTAACTTCTCGGCAACTGATCTGTACTACTGTTATGATTCCATTTACCTTGATGGGGGAGAAAATAGTTTACAACTGGTTTGGACATGCTTTATTTGAGATGTCTATAAGGCATCCAAGGAAAATGAGTTGTATACACACATCTAAAAATCGGAACAGAGGTCTAGGCCGGCCCTAAAAAAATCAGGAATTGTGAAAAATTAGGTGGTATTTAAAACCTTGGGCAAATTGATGACCCAAAAATGAGTACAGTTTGAGATGAAAGTAGAAAGGTGGTAAAGCACATCCTTAATCCAGAATTTCAGCCTGCAAAAAAACGGGTGGAGGAAAGACAGAAAAGAATGCCAATACAAGCAGCGAGCAAAGTCCAAAGGATGCACTGGCTCTGTGGAAGTGTTTCAAGGAGGAAGAAATGATCAACTGTGCTGAAACCTGCTGGAAAATCTATGCAAATATAATCAGGAAACACGGGGTAATGCAGAATCCATTGTTATTCCTGATGAGAAAAGCCTAAGTGGATTGGTTAGGGGAAGAATTCAGTTTGGGGTGAATGGAGTAGTTAATAAGAAGAGAGGAACAAGGGATAAAGTAAATCTAGCATATATTTTTTAAGACAAGTTAAGAGATGGAGAACAAAGGGGAAGAATTCCTTGAATAAGGTTAGGGAAATGGGATCCACAACACCAAGAGAATTTTTTTTAACGGGAAGAAGGTGGAAAATATTGGTATAGATGTAGGTAAGTTTGCACGTAACATTGAACAATGGGGAGACTGTTGTCCCGCGACTTATGTTTCTCCATCACGTGTGGGAAAGGGTAGCCTGGAGTGGAGGGGATGGGAGGCTTTGTCAAGGATTTTAGGAGGAAGGATGCAGTTGGTCATCTCAATGTGTGGGACAGGCAAATGCTAGAAAAACAGCATGACTGCAAGGAGCGTTGATTCTTCACTTAAGTTTAGGGTTCTGTGAATTCTAAGTAAATTTTTTTCCTCCAGAAACTTAAAGCTGCTTATGTTTTAGGCATGGAGAACCTGTTTTGGACAAAAAGGAACTCTAGTTGCAGTCCTGGCATTTCCCTCCGCTTTGCCAAATATCTGTCGGCTCAATTATGCCTACCTGTGGCCCTTCACAGATTTGTTATTTTCTAATTCCTTCTGTGCCTTTTTTAAACCTGTGTACTTTGTCTCCCTTAAACTTGTTAGGTCTCAGTTAAAAAAAAAAAGTCAGTATATACGGATTTATAACGAAAGCGACTTACCCATTATTAGGATGTGTCTATTCATAGAATCCTAAGCTCTAAAATTAACAAGTGTGTGATACAGTGATTACATCTCCCTCTACAAGCTTTCACTGGCCTCTGGCTGACTCCAGGATGGAGTTAAAACACCACATTTTTTCACTGAAGGCTTTTATGTTCCCCAGTTATAGCCTCTTCCATCCCGATCATCCTTCATGCAACGCAGAAAATAAGAATATGCTCATCACTTTTAATTATATCATCTTAAGGATCACATTAACTTTAGTTTTTATTTATATAGGTATCTATCCACCTAACTAAGACATTCATAAATAACTGGATTTTTTTTCATTTAGCCTTAAATCATGGATATTTCCACATGCCACTGGCCATTCTTCTACCCTGAATCTCATGTCTACTTAGAGTTAACTCCTATGAAATTGTGATGATTAATTTTACAATATACCACTTTAGGGGCACATGCATCGCTTTTTAACCATTCACTTTTACAAGTAATGCTGTGATAACTGTCTTTTCCCGGAAAAGTTTTAATGCATCTCTGATTGTTTCCTAGAACTTAAATGACTTGGCCAAGAGAGATAGGAGGATCTTCAATACATTAACAAATTACCACTTGAAAACCCTTCACTGGGTCATACTCCCATCAGAACTAAATGAGATTGTATATTTCCTGCACCACTGTCATCTCATGTTAATATTTTTTTAAAACTTAACTAATTTCTTATGAAAAAATGACCAACACTACCTGTGTATATACTCCACTGATCTATCTTTATGACTGAAGACTGTGGTGAGTACAATGAGGGGACCTGTTGTGTCTTATTGATGGTTGTATGATTCCATATGCCTGGATTACAGCACTCAAAGGTCCGATGTTTGACTGGGTAGGTAAACTTTTCCTGGGTCTCGAGTCTATAACTGCCTGGGATATAGCTCTATCTGATGAACCCCTGAAACCCCAAACTCCACATATTAGAAGTTGAACTCATGTAGCTTTCCCAACTTGATAAGATCCACAGTCATCCCCAGAGTTACCCAAGTTTGAAAACTTCAGAGTCATTTTCGGTGGGTTTTTGTTTTGTTTTGTTTTCCTAGCTCAGTCTCCGTTCCATAGGCTACCAAGTTGCATATATTCTTCTTCTTAAGTCTATCTATTGGGTCTCCTTCTAAAGTTCCTTTAGTCTCTCAGTTCTGGTTTTGTTTTCTGTCTGAACTGTAGCAATAGTCTCCTAAATGAGCCGTCCACCGTAGACATCTCTTTCTAATTGCCCCACAGGCTACGTCGGGGGTTCTCAGCACTACCGCTATGTTGGGCTAGGTATTCTTTGTTCGAACGGTTGTCCTTCGTATTGCAGCACCCCAGGCCTCTACTCACTAGATGCCAATTAGATCACCAGCTGTGACAACCAGAAATGTCCCTAGACATTATCAAATGATGTCGGAGAAGCAAAACTGTCCTCCACATAGCCTCTTGAGGATCACTGATCTACACACTATAGCTTGCAATCCTTGCCAGGTTCCTCATTTCATGGAGACCAAATTTATCATGACGTTCAAGTTCCTTAAAATCCAGCCCCATTCTGTCTTTGATCATTTATTAACAACTCTATTTCTTTCCTATCTTTCCCCTCAAGTCAAATAGAATATCTTGATACTTCCAGAATATACCATGTGTTCTATTATATATAGAACCTATACATTCTTCAAGATCTCTCTCTTCCGCCATCATTTCTATGACACTTTTCCTGATTCATATGTGTTTCAGTAGCTCTCTTACAGCATTTACTACTCTGTTCTATATACTGATACGTTGCCTACTTGTTGAGAGCAAAATTGCTTTCCATTGATCTTTGTGCGCCCAATTCTGAGCAGCGATCAGCCCATGGTGAGCATTCAATAAATACTTAATGAAATTCAAGGGCACGACTGATCGATTGTTCCAGGTGTACACGCATACCTCAGCGCAGCTAAACCACAGTGTTTGTTTTTTAACTGAATGGCTATAAGTTCTGGAATGATCTAATACCACCTCACTCTAAACACCAATACAGTATTCTTTTCATATTTGAAAGTATTTTTATATATTGTACTTATCTCTATTTTTCTGATGTAGTCCTTCCATTAGTTTATATAAGGGAGTTAACTATATAGAAATATTGTACAATTTTCATTAACAATGTATAATTCATATACGTAAAAGTCCCACTGTATATATAATGTATAACTATATTTTTTCACTAATCTGACTCTGGCTATCATGCCTCTGAATTTCCCCCTATTCAGTCTGGAAAATCTAGAGTTGGGTAAAATTCCATTTTTGATTGAGCACATGTAAACTGAATACTTAGCTGGCTTATTTCCTTCTACTTAACTCCAAGAGACAATTTAAGAGGAAAGTGGGAAATGGATATCTCTCGAGAAGGCCTGAAATATATTCCTACTGACTATTCACAACGAGCAGAAGGGATAATGATGAAGTGCTCTGAAGCATACTGATGGGTTTCCTTGAAAAGCAGACTGCTAGAAACAGTGGGTTGGAGAAACATATTAACTATGGTTTCATGGAAAAAGCCATCAGTCATTGTCTGAGTCTGGGCAGAGGTCAACATTGTAACACAGGTGAGGTCATCCTTGAAGCATTTTTCTCACGTACCATTATCTGTTAGTGTACACATTTTAAGGCAGTAGTTTAAAATACTCGGTAAATATTAATAATTTATTAAACTGCCTACATTAGAGAGGTGAGAAATGCTGGTATTTTCACATGGTCAATAGAGAGATACAAGTAGATATTAAATGACTTGATCATTAGAGCAAAATCAAAAAGTAAGGTTTACATTAGAACAGAAAACTCAATAAGCTCTTTTCTAGAAGTCAGTGATTGGCCTTTAAGCATTTAGTGTCTAGAGTTAGACCTAAGAGAAAATACACACATACTGTCTAAACGTAATTCAAGTATTTTGATGGCAAGAGTCCTCGATTTTCCCTGTAAAATCCCCACACAGAGCTCTGTATGTTAAGAATTTTCCATGAAAAGCCTTAACAAAATGAAAAAATAAATGCCACCCATATTACTGCCTCTTATATGTAATGAACAAATTTAAAGCTTTATTATCTCTGGTAACAAAACGCTATTTCCTTGCTTAAAATAATGCAGATGTAGAAACCAAAATCTGTCTGGTCGAGTGAGAAAGAAAACTTGTTCAAAGTCTGGTTTTAGTTCAGTTCCTGTCTTGACAACTGATCAACCGTAGCACCTAGAATAGCCATTTTAGGGAGATTTTAGCCATTATACATCCCTACTCCTTTTGTTTTCCAAATTTGGGGTTAAAAGGCAGAAGTTACATAAAGCAGAAAAAAAAAAAGATTTTCACACAGGTAAGAGAATTTATATATTCTTCTAAATGTCAAAATCTCTGGGGGAAATGGAGCTATGAAAATTTCCTCACTATTCAACCCTAAATTGTGATTGTTTAGATGGTTTTCTTGAGAGGGGGAAGGGGAGAATTGAACTAGACAGCTTGAAAAAATTAAGTAGGCTATAATATATAAATTTCGCAGGAAATCTATTCACCTCCTTTCAATGACAGAAAACGTAAAAATCAGAAGTGTGAAAATTTTGACATAACTATGAAAGAACCACGGAGCCTCTTTAATCCAAAAAATTCATTATATTTGGAATTGCTTACAGGTAATGAAAAAATGTAAATGACAGAAACAAAACTGATGACATCATTCAGAGTTTAACAGTGGAAAAAGGATATTAAAAGAAGCCAGCTTCTATGGGCCAAATCACAATTTCTCATTCACTATAATTGTAAACATTGGTTCCTGAATGCAGAATACAAATGGAAGAGAATAGCACCTTGGCAATGCAAGAGTCAAAGAAAGGTAATACATTTAAATAAAATTGCATGCATTTGCATTGTAATTGAAATGGTAATTTGAGGGCTAAGCACATATCTTAGGTATAGAATATATACTGAAAAATTTATAATTCTGGTTGTAACCTGACAGGTTTTTGAAATACTCAGTGTGAAAAGATGGGTACTTGAAATATGAGAGAAGAATGGAAGGTAGAAAGAAGAATTCTCTGTATTTTTCTAATTATTTTATTCCTAAGGTTAGCATGAGTAAAATTCTATTATTCATTATTTAGAATCTTTATCCTTTAAAAAAGGATGAAGGAGTTACCTTCTCGTTCTAATTCTCAAATTACCTTCTATGTTTTTCTCATACTGTAGCATTAAATGTTAAGAATACTTTTTCAATTAAAAAAAATACCTTATCTATAAAGTACAAATGATGGTTGCTGAATATAGACAGGGTAATCAACAGTCCTTAGCGATGGAAGAAAAGCCTTTTCAGTTTTTTTTTAGTTCCTTGAAAAGGGATCACACAAGAGTAATTTTGCTGACTCTGAGAAAACCCTGTTATGTTATGCAATTTTCCTCTTCTGTTGAGACGGGGAAAAAGTTGAATGGGTAATTGTATTTTCACTTTAAATTGGGAAGTTCAAAGAGCAAAGTATATGAGACTACTACATATACTACAAAGTACATGAGAGGCCATCTTTTATTCTCAAAAAGCACCATTTGGGGCCACTCAATCGCACTGGGCTGTTGACTCTAACTCTTAAGTGAACTCCATGCAGAATTTGGGGCAACTGTCTTAGCATTCTACCCCTTGAAGGATCTGCATGCTTTGTCCCCGGCAAAAAACAAGCTAGCCACCTGGGACGTCTGAGCTTCTCTCTGGAAGCAGAATGATTCTGACTAACGGCTACAATGTTTGAAGCACCCACTGTATACAAAGCACTCTTCTAGGCGTTTCATATATATTAGATGACGTTCAAGAATCCCAGGTGAGGTGAGATCTTCTCGTTCCGCACAGACTGAGGCTCCATGAGATTTGGTAGATGGCACAAGGCTACATAAGTCACTGAGTCAAGCAAAGGGAGCAGGATTCAAGGCTAAGACTACCTGGTTCCGAAGCATATACCCCTGTCCATAGCATTAATCCTTTTAAACCAGCGGACTTGTGTGACTGGTGCTTGACAAGGACCTCAGAGTTTCCTGTATTGAGTAACAAAGCACTCAACATTATAGACCTTTGTACCTGATGACTAAACGGGGAAAACTTTTCTGCATTTCAATTCAACTGAACTAACAGACCCTCATCAGACATTACAAGGTGTAGATAAGAAGCCAAGAGCTGATTGGCCATTGTTTCTGAGCATTTGGGTAGTAGAACACAGCTATCACCAACATAAACCAGAAAAGTTTTACCATGGATTACAAGATTCGACCTGAATTACCAGGGCCAACAACCTTAATTACCTCTGCATGCTGTAAGGGACACAGTGTCATCAATCACTGTATCTCTAGATCAACATCTGGAAAAATTAAGTCCCTATACTTTGTCTTCCCCACACGCACACATTTTCAGTGACTGTTAACATTCCTAAGAGTGTCCTAACAGCTTGGTGTGGAGTTTGCTCGTAAGCAGGCATGCCTGCCCATACAACACAAAATACAGGTCAAGAAACACTTTCTTCTGCTTGTGAGTTACTTGAATCACCAGAGGCCCAAAGCGTATCCTGACCTTCTTTCCCTTTGATCCTATGCTTCTAGTTAACACATCAATTTCAAAGTACAAACTCAGGGGATTCCCTGGTAGCGCAGTGGTTGAGAGTCCGCCTGCCGGTGCAGGGGACGCGGGTTCGTGCCCCGGAGCGGCTGGGCCCATGAGCCATGGCCGCTGGGCCTGCGCGTCCACAGCCTGTGCTCCGCAACGGGAGAGGGCACAGCAGTGAGAGGCCCGCGTACTGCAAAAAAAAGAGTACAAACCCGGGCTCAATTAGGATCAATATACTATTTCAATATTTCAATGCATAGATTCAATATTTATCTTTCTGGATTGTGACCAAAATATCTTTGTACTTGGAGTTTTGCTTCTTGTTTTAGAAAATGTATCTACAGAATGACTTCTGCAATGCCTCATCTGATACCAGTCTACACCCAGGACCTGTGTCCTTGGATGCTCTAGAGAATATACGTGTACTTCTTTTTCTCTGGCCGTATAATAGTCCCTCTTCTTTCTAAACGTTCTGAATTTTTAAAAATCACTATATCCAATTAGAGTTTTAACAAAATGTATTCCTTTTTCTTTAAAAACTGTAGTGATTCTGGTAGTTTGATAAAAGGAATGAATTTAAATAGTTAATTTAACATTCTAGGCAAATATGATTTGAGATGGGGAGGAAAACATATATTCATTCCTCCTACCAACATGTACGAATAAGTTGTTATTTTTATACGATGTTATATTGCTATGTGTATCGGTTAAGAATTTTTATATTGTAAGTGACTGAAATTCATTGAAGTCAACTAATTTTGACTTGAATTTTAAAATGTAATTTATTAGATTAAGTGACTGCATAGTTTAGGGTTCTTCTGACTTAGGCTTGTTTTGAATCAGGGCTCATATGACGGTGTCAAGATACATCTTTCAGTTTAGCATCTTTTATGTGACACAGAATGACTGATTCTTCACCAAGCTGGTTCACTTTTCCTCCCGACCACACACCTAAACTGTATTACACAATCTCCTTTGCACTTAATGTGGCCTTGAAACGGGTTCTTGACAATAGCGTGTCTGTGTTGCTCATTAAAATCCTTCAGGCACTATCACCCAACCTCCTTCTCCCCCCACCAGCAAAAGCGGGCTGTCAACTTGACAATACAGATGCTGAATATGGGCCCTTCACCAATCCAGGCTCATGGAGAAAAGCACCACCACCACCATTCCCACAAACTGGAATTTAAGGGAGTAAAAGATAAGCTTCTATTCCACTAAGCTCTAGAGATTGAGTCTGTTACAGCAGGAAGCACAGTCTTAATTAATCCACTTACTGTTCCTGCATTCTTGGGACGCCCTCTTCTCAAGGTCACAAAATGTCAGCATTTCCTTGACAGGTCTCTTCTACTAACAGCAAACAATTCCTAAGCTTCACTCTGATTGGACCATTACAGGTGATATGCTCACTCCCGAGTAAGTTTACCAGGTTTCACCTGTAAGCCCCACCCCTGGAGCAGTTGGCTTCTCTTAGGCACCTAGGTGTTGATGGTGAGGGACCCAGCCAGGAGGCGACAGACATAACTCAAACGAAAACGGTGGTTGTGTTACTTAGAATGACAGGAAATGGTATCTGGGAAGCAAAATTCAGCATATGTTTGCTACACTAGAGACAAACGTGAGGAACTCCAAGTTTAGTTATCTTAACCGTGTAAGTTTGTTTTTAGTAACAAATCTAGGCTGTGTCTCAACTAGTCTCTAAAGAAATCTTATGGTCCAAAGGAATTCTAAAATAAAAAAAGATTTTCAAAAACATATTTGTTAACTCCGTGGCTTGACTGCTGTACATATTCATAAATTCTTCTATATTTGGCTGAAACTATAACGGGATAAGTGTTTTTGATTACAAGCATGTGTTTGTTTTTATATAATTACTGTCATCTTTTCAGGAACTTTGTTTTACTTCTGTATATCTGGCATTACTAGGCATATATGTAATATTTAATAGATGTCCAGTATCTTCAGATGTGTAGCTGAGTTGATTCCTCATTTATTTACAATCATCCTATACACATATCTGCTTACAAAGTTCTACGCATTTTACTGTTACAATAGTGACAATATGATTGCCTATTAGTAGTATTAATACCAGCGTATTTAATAATTTGCAAACTTGTCTAAGAATATTAATACCAGCTACATAACAGCGACTCTATAAATACTTCTTCAAGCTGTGACATAATTTATTGAAGTATTTCATTTCTTAAACACTGATTTTTCTCTTTTAAATATTTGGGATTCTATAAAGCCAATTATTGGAATTTCTTTAAAATATTGTTGGCTTACATTTAATGAGTTTTTCATGATCACACAAAATATACAACTTCCCTTTTTGTAATATGACAAAAAAAAAAAGAAAATTAGAAAGAAAAGATACACAAGGCACACACTCGGCAAAGGAGAGCCATTGGGAAACATGTTTGCTTTGCTCTTGATCAATGGTTTTCTACTGAGACCAAATTTTCCCCATCCCCCAACAGCCAGATGGCAATATCTCAAGACATTTTTGGCTGTGAAAACTAGGGGGGAGATGCTACCATGCTACTGGTATCTAGGGATAGGAGGCAGGGATGCTACTAAATATTTTTAAATGCACAGGACACTGCTGACCCACAACAAATCATCCAGCCCGAAATGTCAAGAGTACCAATGTCAGTATACCCTGCTGTTGACCTTGGTTATAATTTTTTAAATAAAATAAAGAAAGCTTCTGGAAGAAGTGATAAACCTAAGCTGACCCTCACACAGATTTGGGTCCTGAATTCACACTGTTTGTAAATCAAAAACATTCAAGATAAAAAAATGTTCTCTAAGCTAGCTCTGTGATGTTAATTATGTAAGTGGTAGAATTTTTGAAAGTGGACGAAGCTATACTGGCTGGGACTTCTTAGCAATGATCATGAAGGCATGAAAACACTGAACACACTTGAAAATAATCTAAAACTTAATTGAGTTTAAAGTATTTATGAATTTTTTAAATTATGTATTTAAAACACTGGGAGAAAGCTCTATTAACCTAGAATGTGTATCACGACATTTTTTCAAAATTGAGGGTGAAAAAAATTCAGGCAAAAAAAAAATTGAGAGGCTTTAATGGTATTGAACCCTACCAAAGCAACCTTTATAGAAATGTCTGAGATATAAAAATAACTGGTGATTAAAGAAAACTGGTGAGCAGGATAGAAACTCAAAGCAAGAGGATAAAAATAAATTCAAATAGAGAGATGACCACAATTAATAAAATGAAATTCTTCAAGGTGTAAAGATGGAAATATTTCATTTAGAAATCCAGTTTTATGTATTTCAAGGAACAAGCTTAAAATGTGACACATAAAGAGATAAAAATATACTAACCAAAAGAAAGTTTCATGGATATGTTAACCTCAAATAACTATAGCAAGAAAAATTACTAGATACAAAAGGTATCAACATATAAAGATAAAATGTTCAATGAACTAAAAAGTTGTATGTGTTTATTATTATGTCTTGAACATACATAAACCACAAAATGAGACCTTCAGGGAGAAAGTTACAAATTTACCATTAGTTCAGTGGATTCTAACAAATGTCTCTAAATAACTAATCAGACAAAAAAAGTCAATAAGTCTATAGATAATTTTCAAGACAATAAGCCTCCTCCCTTGTCACTCATTTATAGCACTGCCCTCAACAACTAAAGAACACATTTTTCCCAAGTGCACAAAGTTTACCCAAAAAAATGTCCTTACACTTGGCAATAAAGGAATTCAAAAAATTACAACCGGTATCATTTAGGTATGTTTCTGACTGCGATTTTATTAAGTTATAAATCAACAACAGAACCAGAAAAGCTGCTAAAGTGATTTTAAAACTAAAATATAGGCTTGATGTTTATGTTACAAAAGAAGAGATCCTGAAAATTAATGAGCTAATAACCTATTTTATGGTATTACTACTGTGTAACAGATATACTCTACATGTCTGGATGTAGAGTTTTATGTTATTAAACAGTACGCAGTATTTTCCATTTTAATTTCCACTTACAATTTCAACTTATGAGTTATTTGAAAATTTATTTTTAAATGCATATGGCATAGATGATGCCATTCTCTTGGAAATTTGTTGAGAATTCAGACAGGTAAGAAATGACATAATAATTGTTCACCTTTGGATGGGGGGGCATACAAAATAATTACAGAATGTGGCCTTGGTCATAAAAGTAGAGGATACGACCAATAATAGAATACAACAATACAGATCAATATTCCCAAACCTAACATAATTGTGTCTAAGAATTAAATGATGCATCAGCATAAGACAGATGAAGTCTTGCTTTCAAAAGGCTTCAACAAAATAATTTTTTGGCCCAATGCACGCTGAGGGAGGCAATGTCTAGAGGTGCCTTAAGAAGAACACGTAGCAACCTTCCACGCCCGGGTGTTCACCATCTATTTCCTACATACCTCACCAAAATAAGACCAATTCTAAGGGAGAAGCAATGGCCTTCCTCTACCTGCACAATTTCAAAAAGAGCGCATTACACAGTACACACCCCGAACTTGGAGGCCAGCACGAAGGTCCTTCAGTAAAAATAGTAAATAGCTTTTAAAAACATGCAAGGGCAAAGAAAAGCATCTCGTGTCCTCATGAATTGCTCTTTTCACAATGCTCCACAGACCGCATCCAGGAAGCCTCCCTACAGAAACGCTGGAAACACCCCTTCATCCTGATACCCTGGCATCCGTTTCAGGTTAAACAAGAAATTGCTAAAGGACGAGACGGAACGATAGAGAAATGCTGAAAACAAGCTAGCTAAAACACTCATTTGGTATTGAATTCGATCATTATATGACACCACTTGGTTAAAGAACCCTTACCCAGTGTGGGACCTTTTTATATTTTCAACATTCACTTCCTTTGTGTTGTTGACCATTCTCAGAAAGGTAGGTGGCCCTAAGCAATGTTAAGCCTAGGTTACCAACAGAAAGGCACTAGGGTCCCAGGTCTGGAGGTGAATGCACGGAGAGTCCCTCTGGGATACTTTCCACAGCAGTGACAGGTAAGAGATTATTCAGTCTCACGCTTCAGTAAAATACATTGTTGTGCTTAGAAGAGCGTGGAGGTGAAAAGAGGGAGAGTTTATTCCAAAAAACTACAAACTACACTGGATACTCAGCCATCAGAAAATTATACTTAAGTAGTTCCTGAATGTGAACAGTGAGGAAGGAAAGAGTGTTAAGGAAAAAAAAGCGGGGGGAGGGCACTATAAACCAGGGAAAACTGTTGAAAGTAACTTGGGAGGATCTTTTCCATCAATCCCCTTGTGCCCCTTTTGAGGGGAGAAGGAGGTCTACCAAAAAAGTAAAACAGAACTAATCAACACCTTCCTTCAAAAGAAAAATTCAGAGAATGAGAATCTATAAATTCCCCGTGAAAAAGTTTTCTCATTTTTAGCATAGGAAAAAAACCTCAGGAAAAAATATAACTTGGCTTTCTCAGAAAACAAAACGCTCTACCTACAGAAATTATGTTGTTTTTTTCCCCTAACCACAACACCTAAATGCAACTGAATATTCTGACTAGGGTAAGCAGACTTGGTAATACCCTTCTTATTTACTGATGTTACTTTCAGCCCTTTGAGTTAGTCAGCAGACCCTGAAGGAAAGTCATACACTGTCCAGTGGTTTTCTTTGGGAGTTTTTCTCAGCTTTGTTCTCAGTTGAGAACTACTACACTATGACAAGTACACGGCAATCCAGTTGGAGATAAAGTGGATCTATTTTCCTAAGATTTAGTTCTGTTATTTAGAGCTGAACCTTTTCTGTTTGGTGTTTTAAACCTGTTTATAAAGGACAGAACACCTACTGCAGACTTGTGAATTGCAACACTGACGTCTGAAGTATATGGCGCCTGACTTTCTGGATAGTAACAGTGGGGGAGACGTGATACACACAGCTCTACTCACCTCTTCTTACTGCTGGCCAGCTGTTAGCTGTTGATTATTTCTCCTTGGGCTGAATTCCAACCACCCATCCATCGGTAAATCCATATGCTGGGCTCACCCACTTTCACGTACCTGTCTTGTTTCTGTAAACTATGGACTTGCAGGCTCAAAAATATGTATACTCACAGTTTTACACAAAGGAGAAGTGAAAGAAAATTTTCTTCTATCTTTGCTTTCGGATACAATTCTTTGCACTTTAACTGAAACCTAGAGGAAGTTACACAAATGTCTTTGCATTCCGAACTCTCTGAAGCCTTTCTGAGTATTACGTATAGTTCCTTGATTCTAAAGCAGAGGTTGGCAAACGTTCTGTCAAAGGCCACATAGTAAATATCTGAGGATTTTCAGCCTGTATTGTCTGTCCACAGTACTCATCTCTGCCGTTGCTGCGCAAATGCAGCCATAGGCCACACGTCAGTAAACGAAGTGGCTCTGTTTCAATAAAACTTTACCTATGGACACTAAAACGTGAAAATGATATGAAATTCACAGGTGACAAAATATTTTTTCAACCATTCAAAATGTAAAAAAAAAAAAACAACGAAACTTTGCAAGCCATACAGAAACAAGCACTGGCTGCATTTGGCTTATAGGCCATGGTTTGCAAACCTGTGCTCTCAAGCACAGTACCTAAAACTCCAGCTCACTCTCCTCTTCCGTCAGAAATTTCCTACTCTACATTTTCCGTTTAACAACAAGACAAAAACACGAAGCATCACTACAATCTGTTTCTACTGGAGAACGTAGGCAACCTTTTCAGTCCTAAATATTTAAGTGCCTATCTCTTTTGGAAGCATACCATCATCCTAGATATTTCAAAGCTCTTTGCCTAAACTCCTTTATAAACAATAACATTTATTTCTTTGCTTGAATCTTCTAAGCATTTTTTCTAAGATACTAAGAGTCAATTCTGCATTCTGATCAATGCAAGGAACATGTCATCTGCATGTGGCTCTCCAACAACTTAAAAGCATCGCTGGATTCTTTCTCTTTTTTTAACTTCCAATCAGTGCAAAACCAGAAGTGAATCAGGCCCGTCATGACTCCAAACAATCGCACAGCTACTGTACATCCAGTAACAAATTCAAGATCTAGAAGATGTTAGAAATTAAGCTTTCTGCTACCCCAGCATCATGGCAATATTTTTCTAGGCAAGCATGAGGATTACACAATAGCCTTGTCTCGAGGTATCCATTTTTCTCTCCAAACTGCCGACAGGATTATCATCTGTACCTTTGCCATGACTAAATAAACTGCATCTTTAAAAATTAGTGCTTGGCAAATGGAAACCGAAAGAAAGCTGGAGTAGCAATTCTCATATCAGACAAAATAGACTTTAAAATAAAGACTATTAGATGAGACAAAGAAGGACACTACATAATGATCAAGGGATCGATCCAAGAAGAAGATATAACAACTGTAAATATTTATGCACCCAACATAGGAGCACCTCAATACATAAGGCAAATACTAACAGCCATAAAAGGGGAAATTGACAGTAACACAATCATAGTAGGGGACTTTAACACCCCACTTTCACCAATGGACAAATCATCCAAAATGAAAATAAATAAGGAAACACAAGCTTTAAATGACACATTAAACAAGATGGACTTAATTGATATTTATAGGACATTCCATCCAAAAACAACAGAATACACTTTTTTCTCAAGTGCTCATGGAACATTCTCCAGGATAGATCATATCTTGGGTCACAAATCAAGCCTTGGGAAATTTAAGAAAATTGAAATTGTATCAAGTATCTTTTCCGACCACAATGCTGACACTAGATATCAATTATAGGAAAAGATCTGTAAAAAATATAAACACATGGAGGCTAAACAATACACTACTTAATAACGAAGTGATCACTGAAGAAATCAAAGAGGAAATCAAAAAATACCTAGAAACAAATGACAATGGAGACACGACGACTCAAAATCTATGGGATGCAGCAAAAGCAGTTCTAAGAGGGAAGTTTATAGCAATACAAT
>NW_020173204.1:3710157-3768183 GCF_003031525.2 Neophocaena asiaeorientalis asiaeorientalis | reverse complement strand
ACCGCCTGGAGGGGTGGGATAGGGAGGGTGGGAGGGAGGGAGAGGCAAGAGGGAAGAGATATGGGAACATATGTATATATATAACTGATTCATTTTGTTGTGAAGCTGAAACTAACATAAAGAAAAAAAAAAATTAGTGCTTGGGCTTCCCTGGTGGCGCAGTGCTTGGGCATCCGCCTGCCAGTGCAGGGAACACGGGTTCGAGCCCTGGTCCGGGAAGATCTCACATGCCGCGAAGCGGCTGGGACCGTGTGCCACAACTACTGAAGCCCGTGCGTCGCACCTACTGAAGCCGGCGCGCCTAGAGCCCGTGCTCCGCAACAAGAGAAGCCACCGCAATGAGAAGCCCGCACACAGCAACGAAGACCCGACGTGGCCAAAAATAAATAAATAAATAAATTAGTGCTTGCCTCAAACTACTCTGCAACAAGGAAATCCATGAGTTAAATTGTTGAAGGTCACTTATAAAAGCAGAATGAAAAGATCACTCTTCCCAATTTTAATCATAAACGTTTCCCCTCAACATTTCCTACATCTTTTATTAATATAATCTATATCCTTGAAATGAAGTAACCATTCTGTTCTTTCAATGATAGAAAACTAGTATAGACAACTTAAAACCTCTCCAAGGTAGAACCACCATTCACTGTCAGAGGGTTCAGTTTTCCCAGCATGCAATGTGTGAATGATACTGGAATCTGAATGATACCAGCAAGGTTACTTACAGACTAACTGCAGAGGCAGTAAATAGAACGAGTTAAAAAATAAAGAAGGGAAATAGAAGAGTAAATACATTTCCTTTGTCACTCTCCATTCACTCAAATCCCTGAATAAGTCATCCTTTCTCTCATCCTGTCTTCACCCATAATGCTTACTCAGCTAAGAATGTCTTATCCCGCCATGCAAATGCTGAACCTCTACTGCAAGCTCAGAGTCCAAATGGACTTGACTGATCTCTCCAGGCAATAAAGCACTCCCTCCTGAGTTTCCATACTGCCATGTACACGTTGAATACCAAAGCCCTTACCGTATGGTTGCAACGGAGGTTGCACATGTTGGACTCAAAGTTTATTTTAGACAAGTTTCTTTCACTATGCTGGCATCCAAGTCACCTAGAACAGTGTCTATCAATAAATCCTTAGTGAATGGATAAATGAAATCAAGCAAGCAAAGCAGCGAGATGAATCTGATTCAGTCCCACCCGCAACTACACTAGGTACCGCTCTATAAAGTTTCTAGCTCCGTGTACTCACTTGGCCAAAGTCAACTGGCACAGTCCATCAGCGGAAAATCAAGGTAGTTTCAGTAGTTAAGATAAATATTAAGAAGAGTATTTAAAATATTAGCAGTATTCATGAAACAATAAGTTACTGTTCGCTACTCTAAGCTCCGCATATATTTTACTTTCTTTTACAGTTTTCGCTACGGGAATGAGGGCTCTGCCCTGAATGTACAATGTGCGACACTATACATAGCAGGGGCTTAGTTCTCCTTTTCCCCCATCTTCCCAAATTCCTGTCCAGCCAACAGGTTCTCGCCCAACATTCACACTCTACCTGAAAGGAAGTTCTTATTCTTTCCCCTTTTTTTCACCCCGTTCAGCCCAAATCTAGTTTGTCAGGAAATGGGAGTGCCGCAGTTTGTATAATTGTGAGAACAGAATCCATCTCGAATTTCTCATCATCCGCAAATACATTAGGAAGAGAAAAGATAAAAAGCTAAGCAGAGAGAGGAAGAAGTGCAGTTATCAGTGATGATTCATTTCAGTGTAATACTGAGTATTGGCTTATCTCCTGTTCTTCTGTAAATTACATTTGTGAAAGGCGAAGAATCTTGTTACATTGTAGTTAAGTTATATAAGCACGTCTTACACAAGTTAATGAGAATGACATAAAAGGGACAATAAATCTCTTTCTCAATGAAAATGATTATAACTATGTCAAAAGATTTAGCATTTAAATGATTAAATAATGTTTTCATTTAAAAATAATGTTCACATTTTAGTTATTTTTAACAAGGTCATTGAAGAACCTTATACTCTATCGTACTTAATATTAAACAGCAAAATAACACCATAGCATGTGTTGGTAGGAAATTTTATTTCATTTTAATGTAAGGGACACATTCTTAATGGCACTCTCAAATTTTTCCAAAATGATCCATTCCCTATGCATTACAAAAATGTAAGTCCAAAAACGGATGACTTTGGTGAATTTAAAAATTGATAGTTTTTATCTTCAAATATTACTGAAATTATTTGAAACGTGCATAGTATTATTTGTAGCTTAAATTTACTATCACTTCCCTAAATATTTCAGAGTTAAGTTTTTTTTTTTTGCCACACCACGCAGTTTGTGGGATCTTAGTTCCCTGACCAGGGATGGAACCCATGCCCTCGTCAATGAAAGCACTGAGTCCTAACCACTGGACCGCCAGGAAATTATCAAGAATTTTTCTTTTAAATATATATCTCATATTTACTTAAAAGAAATATCTTTTAAATATCTTTTATTTAAAAGAAATATTTCTTTTAAATATATATCTTTATTTCAGATTTGATTTAAAGTCATCAACTGAATAATTTACATGAAAACTGTAAAATAATGACAAATAAAATTGGAAATTTGTATTCAGGCCATTATTTCCAATACATGTATCAGCTGTGTAATTTCAACTCCATCTGCTGTTACAGTAAATCACTGTGTCCAGTTAATCTTTAAAAAGTACAGTCCAGGAAATTACTACTCTACGGCCAGCTGTTGCTATTTTATAATAAGATGCATCTCATGTACGTTAACACCCCTGATGAGACCACATGGCAATTACTCCTTTGAACATTTCTTAAAGTATTAATTTATTTGTTTCATTTTTGTTGTGTTGTACACTGGGCAGTTTAAAAGGTAATCTATTCAAGCTCAGGATGAGTATTTGCCGCTCATTTATAGCAAGATCATTAGTGAAATTCTGCTGTCATTTTAATTAACTCATTTTGGATGCATCTAAATTCATCATTATTGATGGCTGTTTTTATAAAAGTTCTCTAATAATGCTGTACCTTGCAAAATAAGAGGTAACCTTAATCATGCTTAAGAATCAAGTTGAAATATCTTCTTCTATATTTTAAAAGCAAAGCTGTCCATGGAGTTAAGTATTAGACACACAGGAAATTTGAGGCAGTTCTTAGCTATTTGTCGTTATGATAAAATTCTTAATTCTTTTTGTACACTACCGATAAGTTTTAAACAATTCATTCCAAGGCCTGATGACTTTAAGTGTATTAATAAACTAAGTAATGACTAACAGTTAATATTTATTGAGTAGCTAGTAATTGGGCTAAGTTCTCTGCTTAGATTTAACAAACCTCATTATTTTTATTGAAGAAAGATAACAAAATGGTTAGTCCTGTGTTTTTCAACAAAATCTCAAAGATTGCTTTGGATTTGAGAAATCTTGTTTTATCTAAATTATTCCAAAAAGATTAATGCTTGCAAACTAGTCTTTCAAATGTCTACAGAGGAATATCTAATATTTGAAATGCATTCATCCATCCACTCATCCAGTATATACTAACGAAACTTCAACAGTGTGCTTTGTGTCTTTCTAGGTACTGGAGAAAGTGTGGTAAATAAATACAGGCAGTATTCCTGTCCTCATGCAACTTGCATTAGAGGGAAGGTGAATAGTAAACAAATTCACAAGTAAATAAATAACATGTGTGGGTGACACTGCTTTCAATATTTCACAATCAGGATGTGAGAAATAGAAAGCCCTAGAATAATGGCTGTTTGTTATTTTTTGAACATCTCACAAATTTCACACATAAAAATTTAGCATCTCCTCACAATTTATGGAGAAGGACCTGAGAATTAGTAAGATGTACGTAAATTAAAAGGATGAGGACAATTCCAAAAGGTGATTATCCCCTTTGAGAAAAAGTTGAAGTTTTCGGGGAAAAAAAAAAGTTTTTGAAAGTTTGGGGGCAGAGGGGGTTACACCATTTTAAAAAAATGTTCCCGTTGGCCTGGGCCTTTAAACGTGTGAACCAGTATCGGATTGCTCAGACCGCCTCCCCTTTTGTCTAATAAATTATATTTTCAAATTAGTGAATGAAAAATAGCCTCTCTGTACAAGGATATCATGCATTCTGGAATCTTGTTAAAGAATGTCTCATTAATTCCTACAATACTCTAAGTTAGGTGCTACTGTTTCCATGATACAGAGAAGAAAATTTAAATTGCAAGCAGCTAAGTCACTTTTTCAACATCACAGAGCTGTAACCATGCGACAGACCTGAAGTTTAAACCCCACCTCTGGTCGATTTCACATATTCCACCACACGAACCTTGAGCTATTTTATTCCTCCTGACGGTAGGGGTCGTGAATCAGGGAACATTTATTAAGTTAATAAAAAATAAGGACTTTTTGCCAGGGCTCAAACTATACTATTGAAACTTCAGCTTTAAATTCAAACATGTAAGATAAAGCTAGGAACACAAACTATGATTATGAAACTAAAGCAAGAAAAAAAAATACCGAAAAATATTAAAGAATAAAATCCTTCAAGATGGCGAAAGGTAAAAAGACACTGGTGAAAAACCGCTAACGTTGGCAGAAGACAGGCTCAAGAACCAAAAATCCAGACCATGAAATGAACAGACATTTCAAAAGAAGTGAACAAGCATGGAAGATGAGAACAAAGACAAGGGAATATGACCATGAACAATGTGATCCACATTCATTCTTTTATCAGTCACTTGTGTATTACCTAGCAATGATAAAGAAAATGATATATATATATAATTAAAATCGCATTCCGTCTGGACTCATACTGTATGAGGCATAGGCTACCAAAGTGTCAGCCTAGTGACAGGTCGCGATGACAACTGCAGCAGGGGTTCGATGGAGTGTCACGTTCTGTACAAGAGTCAATGGGGCCTTCAGCCCAGGTGCGTCATGTGCAATCAGGCTTTATATCCTTCACGGTACATGTTGTCAAACATTGACCAGAAAATGGACTTAACCTAAAGCAATCAGAATCCTAGTGCTATAGCTGTTCTCACCTCCCTTAAGGTATGTGAATACCTAGCTTGAGCAATACATAAAAAGAGAGGGTTGGGACAGAAAATCTTCAGAACCTTACTTTGTGATGAAAGCATTTGTGTATATTTTTATATGTGTCTGTACATGAATGTGTGTATGAAACATCAATTGTTTTCTTGAAAACTGAAAAAAGGTAAGATATTAAACGCACATTAATTTTTCCTCCAAAGTAGTGAAATCAGTTTGTATAAGGACTTATACTTAGTGAATGAGCCTGGTTCTAATTTGACTGTAACTTGTAACAGGATTTCATTTAAATCAGGATGAAAGCTTATGAGAAAAGTTGAAGAAATTAAATGAATATAGAGCAGAAACACCTGACAAAGCTTATTAAGAAGCTGGGCTGCTAGAGGAAATAGGAACAAATTGAAGAACTCTTAATGGGCAGTTTGTGAGCACATTTGTTCTTGCAGAGGCTCGGGAAGCAGAAAAGCAGCCAGCACCACTTCTTTAGTTCTGAAAAACGGAAAGGATCCAAATACACACTGGGCTATTTCTATCTAATTTAATGACCACTGTGGCAAATGCCACAGAAACCATTTACAAGGATCAAGTGGAACACATCTCACATTTTGATTAAGGCAAATACAGGTAATTCACAAAACTCACTTTTCTTTTAAAATGCTGTTTCTATATTTCTAGCATAAAATAATCATATCACATGAACATTCTCCAAAGTGTCTGACACTTTCAAGCTTTAAGGGAAACGCTGAATAGTTAATGACACTAGCCATTAAATGGAACGTGTACTTTCAACATATATAATGTTAACTAAACCTTAGTTTGGAAACATCGGAGGAATTTGTCCCCCAAAAGGTTTTACTGTAGATCATAAAACACCCTGGAAAGTAGCTTGACTATCAAGAAAAGTAAATGTTTATAAATGAAGTTATAGCATTTTGAAATGTTAGAAGACTGTTCAAAAGTTATCTATAAACCAAATAAACAGTAGATACTTCCTATTTATATTCTGAAGTTAAAGACAAGTGGGGTATTTATTACTGTAAGTGCCCTTCTTTGATACAAAGCATGGAGATGAAGTATCAGAAAAATATCCTTGTAAGAGGAGGACTTTTTACTGCAGTAGTAAAGAGACAATGATTTCCAACCTTAATGAAAGTTATCATCTAAAAAAACAAGGATACACATAAAGGAAAGAGAAATTCATATCCTCAATAAACAGCTTGAACGTAAGTATACATATATATAGTTAATTAAATCATGTCGAACATAAATAATTAGGAAATCTGACATTGGCTAAGTAAAAAATCAATTTCAAGCAAAATAAGAATGTTGGGTTCTCAAGAGTGACTACTCAGAGTTTTAGACTACGTATTCTCCTTCAAATCAAATCCATCGTAAGAAATATATGTTCACGACAACTTCTGACAACCTCAGGAAAAAAGTGGCAACATCAAGACTTGACAACTCACTCTTTTAAGTCTGACCTTAAAAAAATGCTCTAAGGTAATTCGGTTATTTGTTCCAAAAGGAGTTTAAAATGTGAGAGCAAATATAACTATATAAAGATTTAACTAGAGTATACTTTATCCCTCTATCCCAAATGAAAATATGCACCCTTGATGGCTATGAATTTTCCAGATAGAAATGAGACCAGTACTGCCTGTCTCCTTTACTCATGGTTGCCGCTTCCCTAAGAAGACCTCATAGACCAAGGGTTAAAAGAAGAGGTAACTAAATTGCCCTCACTTGGGAGAAATCTCTTCACTAAATTAATCTATATACATACAGTGGTTAGGTTGAATCATGGCACCTCAAAAATGTCCACATTCTACTTCATGAAACGTGGTGGTATGTTTCCTTACACAGAAAAAGGGACATTGCAGATGTGATTAAACTAAGGGTTTTGGGATGGGGAGATTACATTGCTCCTATGCAGGTAATCCAGAATAATTACAAGGGTCCTTATAACAGGGACAAGGAAGCCAAGAGTCAGACCAGGTGTGAGCCTGGAAGCAGAGGTAGGAGAGCTGTAGGACCAGGAGCCAAGAGACACAGGCAGCTTCTAGAAGCTGGAAACGGCACAGAAATGGATTCTCCCCTGGAGCTTCCAGGAGGCAAGCAGTGCCCCTGGATCCATCTTAGACTTGTGGTCACTACAACTATAAGATAGTGAAATTGCGGTGTTTTAAGCCATTGATCACAGCACTTTGTCACAGCAGCCATCAGAAACTGAGGCACTGCCTGTGTGGCAAACTAACCCCGAACTGAATCATTTGGATTCTAGCTCTTCATAAGCATTTTCACATTTAGTCTACGCCACGGTATTCCTGCACGGTGATCCGTGCCATAAAGACAGCTGAGGGCTAATAAGCAAACTGTAAATGAAAGAGTTATATTTCTTGCATGATTAAAATAGCAAGTGCCTATTAATTATGTCTCTGCTTAAAGACCATTGAAGGTTAAAAGACACTTCAGCCTATCACGTGAAAACAGCTGTCAAACAGTACCTTCTTTAAAGCCTCCTTTGAATTTAGGGAAGCCTGGTTATATAACGGTTTTCGATTACACTAATTTCTTAAAGCCAGCAAAGAAACATATTCATGGGATTTTTTTAATCCACAAACGCTCGGTGAGAGCTGTATTTTCAAATACAGTATACAAACTGTCAGTTTTTAAGCGCTGTGAGGCTCAGCCACTCCCTTAGTTATGTTGAAGAACAGGTAGCACTGACAGATACATCTCACGCCAGCAAAGATAATTCAGCACAGCCTATATTGTTAAAGATTTAAATAAACAAAATAAGTATCTGTTGCATGTTGATATGCCAGGCTCTGGATCGGACACAAAGATTAGTGAAAGATGGTCTTTTTTTTTCTTGGCGTTCACACGGCCATAGAGGAGCCTCCGGGCAAGGTAACAGAATATCTACTAGCAGCACCAATTGTTAGGTTTTTTCCAAGGACTGCCCATGCAGAAGGTGGAATGCAGGACTCGTTATGAATAAAAAGCCTGGCGTAAGATGAACCACTACCCTTGGGAACTTTTCTCTGACTCCTAACCGGAAGGGACCTGGGCTGCTTTGGAAATCCTGCCACAGGTGGCTTGTGTGACCTCTAGAGCACACAGGTAACACAGGTTGCAGTAAGATGTACTGTCTCTTATCTGCTCTCATCCAGATTGTAGGTCCTTCGAGCAAAGGGATTTTGGCTTCTGAATGTTATATAATCTGCAGGTAAAGAAGCTGCAAATGCCTTTGGGATTGTATTTTGACAATGTAAGTTTCTTCAATGCCTATTTTCATCTCTGTTTATCTTTATGAACTGTAACAAATGCGTCTAGTTCTTGTCAAAAAAAAGAATGATTGTGAAATATTCCAGTATTAAAGCCATACAAGGAAGGGTTTTCTTGAACTTTGCTACTTTTTTCTGTAAAGCGTAGATTCAATCTTAGATTCAAGGAATAAGTCTTCCTAATGTTTCCACAAATTAAGCATGTGCAAATTATGTGTGACTGCAGAAACAATGGTTGTCAAATAGCTCAATTATATATATTTTTTCTCTTTGAGTCATCTACAAACTGAAAGAAGTTATATTAACATTATTACTTTATAAATCTAAATTAGTTCTGGAAAGATTTGTTCTTTTTTGTTATTGTTATTTTTAACCAAAAGCTCTCGATTGTTTAGGCATAAAATTGTAGTAAACTCTGCTACGTGACAGTTAAAGAACAGCAATATAACAACTACATAATCAGCTAATAAATGTATATATGTTAATATGCATTGTTAACCTTAAAAAGTCCTTCCAATCTAATTGTTTTCCTGTGTGTCACTGGGATGCCACATTCCTATTTTCAGGGTTGTTTAGACTGATTTGCTCTGCTTTCACACACAAGCGGAAAATGTCAGGTTTCCAATTCAAAAGAGTACAAATAAAGGTCAGCGTGTGTGTGTGTGCATACAGACATCCAGCGTCAACTGGAGGATTATTTTTCTCTAGATGAACTCTAGAAAACACAGCCTCAGGATGACTGACTTCTGATGCTAATTGCTGATCTCCTGGTACCATACCCTTCTGGGTCCAGACAGTTATGACAGAAGAGGTGCTACTTCCATAATCGGTTCTGACGTGAGGAATGCGACGCCGGTAGATGGTGTGGAAAAATACGGACCAGACATTTCATCCATAATTGATTACAAACCTAATGTATTATTCCAAAAACCACAATTCTAGTCATAGTTCATTCTTGTTAAACTCTGCTTTCCTGTTGCTGTTTTGCTCTTTATGGAGCATTTCTGTGACTTTCAAAAAATAAACTATTAAACTAAGACAAAGATCTCCTACAGCGGCTAGAGCTACTCGATGCTTGTGAGCCTACATGTTTCCTTGAAATGACCCTCTCCATAAACCACACACAGATAATCCATTCAGCACAGGAGGATTTAGAACATTAACTGAAAGATCCAGTTTTACTTCGAACCACATGTGATGTTTTCCTCCACAAATAACAAATATATTAACCTTTGAAGAGCTGTAGGTGAATGAATTACTGCAGTTGAAGTATGAAAAATACAGTTACATAGTATTTTAAGGGTATGTATCTGCTAAAATGCTATATCACATTTTTTTTTTTTTTTTTTTGGCTGTGTTGGGTCTTCGTTTCCGTGCGAGGGCTTTTTCCTGACGCGCAGGCTCAGCGGCCATGGCTCACGGGTCCAGCTGCTCCGCGGCATGTGGGATCCTCCCGGACCGGGGCACGAACGCGCATCCCCTGCATCGGCAGGCGGACTCCCAACCACTGTGCCACCAGGGAAGCCCTATATCACATTTTTTTATTCTAGCTTTTACATTTGACTATATAATATTTAACCATCTTAATTCTTTGTAATCCAACGTAAACATACATTAAGTTAACTTATATTACTCAGAATATTTAATTTTCTGAATACCTCTAAGAAGCCTAAAACTTGTAAGCTCCTATGCATTCTCCCTTTCCATTAACCAAAGGGCCAGGTGATCAAACCTTTACCAATGACCAACTATGTGTCAGGAACAGAAAACTTTACTCAAAAAAAAAAAAATCACCAATTGAAAGAATCAGTGGTTGGTTTAGTAAAGGAATTAATCACTACCTAAACTCACCTAGTTGCCTAATTCATACTTGTGGGTTTTTTTCCAGAGGATGTGGTGGTTTATTCATTCGAATATTTGCTACACGTGCACTATGTTCTAAGTAGTCTGCTGGGGGCTGACAATGCAAGCGTGTGCCAGACACACTCACTGCTGGGAAGGCTTGTAGGGAATTCAGACCAGCAGTCTTGCAGTCCCATCATTACAGAGTGCAGGGTGAGCAAACTAAGGCGTTTTAGGAAATGAGGCTTTTTGAAGGAAGGGAAGACTTCCTGAATGACAAGCAAGTCGTAAGCGCAAAGTGAAGCAAAGACATGAGTGGAAGTGAAAATGACTCCCAGCAGAGGGAAGGGTGTATGCAAATGTCTGGAGGCAAGAGATAATGTGACACATGTGTTGACTTGAAATAAAAGTATATTAGACTGGAATACACAGTGGATTCGAGACACTCTAGAAAAAAAACATGGACATGTTAGGCAAATTAATAAATGTAGACTTTTCCTGTGGGCAACCAGAAGCAATTTAGCCTTTTTTTAGAAGATGATTACAACAATTAGATTTGCACCCTAGCAGTGCAGCAAAGGGAATGGATATCATTCCAGCCGAGAAAGAACTGACCTGTAGTCACTGCAATTTCTGCTGTGTAATTTAGCTCAATCCAATACCCTTTCAACCAAATACCTGCTTGGCAACACTGAAGTAAAGGCATTGCAATAGTTACTTGTAATTAAGACTTAGGAAAATATATAGCTTCCCTGTTACTATTAATTTCCATCAAAAATGAAGCATACACAAATAAATAATAAAAAGTAAATAAAACCTGCTAGCCTTCTTTCATTCTTAACTATATTCTACATTTTTGGTCAGTGACTACTTAGTCATCTCACTCTTTTGACTTATTCACCCTTGAACCATATTAATAGAGAATATTTGAAAGTATTGATAGGTAGCATTTCAAATTAAAACCTTTATTTTTCGTAATGGATAAAATAAGGAAATAGGGATAATAAAATATAAGCTTCGAACTATTTTTGTAAGTTTGAAAACATGCATATGTGTAAGTATGTTTACATGTGTTTATAGACCAATCTATCTAACTTTCTAGGCCAAGTTTTTATTTTTCATTGCTCCAACCTTAAATATACAGTCATGTTGTTGAGATTATAAAGAATAGAAATTTAAAACATTGGAATTTTACATATTATATTTTTATGCTGTACTTATTTTGTAATTACTAACTCTGTTGAACCTGATACAGATTGTTTCTGCCATCTCTTAGGTTCTTGAAAACATTAAGCCCATCTTTAAGTGTATTCTCTGCTTTTTTTGGGCAGTCATCAAAAACTCTATATACACACATATTACGTTATGAATTTATATATATAACAAAAAAGAGCTGAAAGAAAATTGGAACACATACCTGAATACATTATAGTAGCGACAGTCCCTACCAAAGTAGAATTTAAAAGGCCATAGACCAGTTCCTCGGGTGTCCTAACATTATTGATGCTGTTCATATTTATAATCCAGACACTTTTGCAACAGGATGTATGCCTTTGGTGTTGCTACTTTGCTGTTGCCATTAATATTTTTTAAACGTTCTTGAACGATGATATGGGATCTTAAAAAATACAAATAGAAGACGTATCAACAGTTCCAAGTATCATAACTACAGGGCCGGCTGCAATAGCAGATACCACTCCCGGATAACCTTGTCTAATAAATCTTGTAAACTGCAGCGGGCATCCTCGTTCATGTCTGTATGCCTCTCCTCTGGTATTTTCCTGTTATTTATCTCTCGATCGTACTGTATGTTATTTATGCTTCATTATTCCCAAAAGGGTTTGATATACTTTACAGAAATACATTTAGTTCAACAAGATAAAATGTAAAAAGGATGAGGAATTGCCAGAGAGGAGGAGGCCGTTTCTGGTTGCAATGGAAACAGTAAACTACGCGTTGCGAGCTTGGACACCTCAGTAGGTCAAAGACCAAAGCCTTCTGTTCCAATCATAGATTCAAAAGATCAGATTGTCTTCCCCTGTGAATTCTCTATTTCAAAGGTAAAATCATAAAATCTAGGCCACAAATTGACTTCAGGTCATGAAATTTCCTGAATCTTACTTTACTAATACATTTTTAGTGGTTATTTACATTTCAAACATTTATTTTCAAGAGGTGAGTCTGATATTCTTCACTTCTAAAATCAACAACTTAAATTGTTCTCAGTTTTCCAAGCCAGATGGCTTTGCAACTCTCTTTTTCAAATAAGGTATAATGAAGATAGTTAAAAAAAATCTGTCTTTCAGAGTGAAATTATAAATGTAAACAGGAGGGAAAGTGCATCTTTTTATCCTCCTCAATAAATACATGTCAGTAGGAAATATTTCTGATACCTAAGAAAAAGGTCAAAGATTTTCATGGTGTTCATCAAGGATTACTGTTAGATATGATTCTGAATTGCTTATAAAAACAAACTATTTTTCCTCTAATTCTTTCTGAAAATGTGTGATCAGTGATCATCACTGAGGAAAAAAAATAACTTTTTACTGTCACTTGTCCATTTCATATACCTTCAATGCCCTACATTTATCAATAGTGTATTTAACCCATTATCCATTAAGAAGGACATTATCTTTTATACTGTCTTCTTACTAGATCCATAGAAAATGTGTCAGACACTGTGAGTGATATAAAGATGTCTGTAATGATTAGATAAAAGGTAACAGTGTAAGTGAACACTCAAAGAGATCCTTCTTAAAGATTATATATGGGATGAACGGTGTACACAGTTATTAAGTACTGCTAGAAAAGGTAGGGGCATTCGAATTTGAATAAGGTCATGAAGAATGAATAGGTCTTAGGTAGGCTGAGAAAAGGAGGGAAGGAGGAATTCTTTGACAAAAAACTAAAGGAAACAACAATGTACATTTGGCAAACACTGGGGAGATAATCTTCAAGTACGACATAGAGAAAAAGTTGGAAAAGTCTTAAAGCATTATATGAAAGAAAAACATCTGAAAGAGTTTGAACTTTGCAGGCAAACTGCAAAGGTAGAAAATATTCAGGGAAAGATGTCCACAGGTTTTGTAAAGAAGTTATTTTAACAACAAACACTCACAGATAAATTATTAGTGTGTGCCCTAGTTCTTCCAATTATTACCTGGTCTCTATCAGGCAAAATGCTTCGTTGAAAATTTTATACAATATGTTAGAACTGCCAAGTTCACACTAAAACACTATTGCTCCTAAACCCATTTCATTGCTCCAATGTGTGTAAGCAAATGATAGAATTTAGTGAGATGGGAGGATGAATTAATTCAATGAGTCACCTTTATATTTCGGATTAGTAATTGTTAATTGAAAAGTAGGAACACAGAGCCAGCCACTGCAACAGCTGGCCTTATGTTAATGTGAACAATGTCTGACATTTATTGAATGTCTATTGTATTCCAGGCTAAATGCATTAATTACATATCGCATTCAAATCTCACAGCAGCTCTTTGAAATAGTTTGATACCTTCTTTTAGAGATAAGTAAAATTAGACCTCTGAGAAGTTAAGTGAATTGCCTAAGGTCACTCAACTAGTAAAGGGTGAATTCAGGACTGAACTCCGGACAAGTCCCTGAACAACAAGGCTGTTAGTTATTCTGCTAAAACTACAGAATTGTTTCAGAAAGGATTTTTTCCCTTGATTAAAACCATCCTCCCAGGGCTTCCCTGGGGGCGCAGTGGTTAAGAATCCACCTGCCAATGCAGGGGACACGGGTTTGAGCCCTGGTCCGGGAAGATCCCACATGCCGCGGAGCAACTAAGCCCCTGCGCCACAACTACTGAGCCTGCGCTCTAGAGCCCGCGAGCCGCAACTACTGAAGCCCGTGCGCCTAGAGCCCGTGCCCTGCAACAAGAGAAGCCACCACACTGAGAAGCCTGCACCCCGCAACAAAGAGTAGCCCCCGCTCACTGCAACGAGAGAAAGCCCGCGTGCAGCAGTGAAGACCCAATGCAGCCAAAAATTAAATAAGTGAATAAATAAACTAAAAGGAAAAGAAAAACATCCTCCCAAAACACCTGTTTGAGAATATGGCTGGTGAAGACGTTGCAAAATATTCCAATGCTCGTAACAGAAGAACATGTGTGTAAAGAGACTATGCAGGTCCTTTTAAAGATGCACTTCACGCCTTTACTGTATATAGCATTTGCATTTTTATTGGATAAAAGTTGTCAACAACACCTTCACAAGTTCACAGCAAAAACCCTTCATGAAAATCCATTGCCCGCGGCATGGCAACATTACACTCTACCCTTAGTTTTTTGCCAGAACGATCCAAATGTTCAAATGCCAAACAGTCCTCTGCTGTGCTTCGATACCGAGGCCACAGGCTCTTTCCGCCGGAGTAACATTTTCTCAGTTGACTTGGTTTTCGGTATTGTTACCGTAGGCACTTTCAATATTACAAAGTCATTACCTCTTATTGCTATTAAATTGCTAAGTTCGATTCTCTCCCCCCGTCGAGGGTGAAAGGTACACTGTTCAGTCACTATTTCCCCCCTTTTATCTATCTCTTGTACATGGTACTGGAACCGAGCAGGACCCTGCGGGGCTCCTGGGCACGGCAGCCTTCCTGTGTTCCCCATTCCTCGTTTGAGGGAAACAGACTCCAGCCTCCATGACACTCCCTGAGTCGCAAAGGGCAGATTCAAACAGCTGCTCCTCAGGGAAGGGAGGGGATGCAGAGACAAGGGAGGAGCAGTCAGGAAACAACAGTGCAGCCTTGGGGCAGGGTGCTGGTTCCCCCTCAAGGGATACACATAATATCTTTTGAGCTTTTTATAGAACTGAAACCCCCAATAAATGGAAGATGTCAGCATTCTTCATTCCAGAGAAGACCACCTGAGGCCAGATTAAAAGGAACCAGAGAAGCTCTTCAAGAGATCACCTGAGACCAGATTAAAGCAGCCCAGGCCCTGCGCACACCCTGATCTTATCAGCAACCCCACCTTTGATCTGTTGCTACAAAACTCCTTACCAGATCCTCCCAGGAGGGACACGTGGGCTTTCAGGGGCAGGAGCCCACTGTGGCTCCATATGCCTGGCAAAGCTATTCTTTTCTACTTCACCCAAAACTCTGTCTCCGAGATTCAATTCAGTACCAGCGCAGAGAGGCTGAGCTTTCGGCATCAGTACTTTGAAAACAGCATTAAAGAGAATTCATGGAAATTCCCCTCAGACAGCAAGAGCCACTATTTCAAAACCAAGAATCTGACTAAACAGTCCTAGTGACTTGGGATTTCCCACATAGAAATTCATGCTCACAGTACAGTTGACCCTTGCACAACTCAGGTTTAAAGTGCATGGGTCCACTTATACATGGAGTTTTTTCAATATTACATATTATAGTATTACAAAATTTGGGATGGCTGAATCCTTGGATGTGGAACCACGTATTTGGAGGGTCAGATACAAGTTGATTTTTAACTGTGGACAGTCAGTGTCGCCAGCCCCCTGCATTGTTTAAGGGGCAACTGTATACGCATAAAAATTGTGTCCACACTACTATAAACACAAAGGAGATAAGCACAGGTTAAGGTCATTTACTACAGCATTTAACCTAAGGGTAAAAACTGAGGAATAAGTTATAAGTACCCTACTTGTCTACATTTTCAGAAAAGATATAAAGATAGCCCTTTAATCCAAATCAACTTCAACTTTGGATATTGCCTAACTTTTCCATCAGAAACAGTTCTTTCCTGCTCAGTAAGTTTCTTAAAAATGTGCACAGAGATGAGCATCAGATGAAGAGAAATCAGAGCCGTGGCTAAAGACGCATCTGTCCAGAGCAATCCGATGAGGTCAGAATTACAAAGTTTCTCTTATTTATGACCATCAGACCATGTTACCTCCAGGCACTACCTAATGAAACTCCTTGCCCCTGGTAACACATCTCAAGCTGCCAGAACGTGCAACTGAAGGAGAAACACAATATGTTTAATGCACATAAGTAAGCGGTGGTTATCACCACTCTAAACAAAACATGTTTCCCTCTCCTCCACCCTCAGGAGAAACACCTCAGTTTCAATGGATCACCGAGAGGCTCAATTTTCAGTAAAACCTTGTCAGTTGTGTTACACGTATGGTTGGACTCTATGCTTAACGTATACGATGTTATGTCCTAATAGTTGAAAAATCTCATTCCTGATTTTTGTCTACCGGGTCTCTATTGTTCGTGTAATTTTGTTTTCCAGATCACACCTTCTTCGAAAGTTTTTAAATAATGCTCAAAAGTATGCACAGTCAAAACCAAGAATCAAATCTGAGTATCGCAGTAACTCTTTCACTCAGTTACCATCGTGTCAATTGCTTTTCAATGATTTTTGCGTGGGCGCTTGTTCACTAAACAGATCAACCCAAGTAATGACATCAAAGGAGTAGTTTTCAAAAACAGCTTTTAGCTACACTCTTTCCTGAGTGAATTTGCATAAACAAACCTAAGTTATGTGTGTCAATTGCTTTTCAATGATTTTTGCGTGGGCGCTTGTTCACTAAACAGATCAACCCAAGTAATGACATCAAAGGAGTAGTTTTCAAAAACAGCTTTTAGCTACACTGACTCTTTCCTGAGTGAATTTGCATAAACAAACCTAAGTTATTATATGAAAATGTTTTCGGTGATAACATTTTAAGCGGCTAGAAACAGTGTGGTGAGATCTAAAATTAAATTAATTCAATCAAATCAAGTGAGGTCTGAGATGACATTACAAATTCCAAAGCAGTATCAATGCAAATCTAGGGAGACAGCAGTGGGGTGAGCCAGTTCCTGTAACGTAGTATTAGAATATAAATTACTTTGAAAAATTGGGAAAGCAGTCAGAAATAAATTTGATGCTGCTCAATCTAGATAAATGCTGAGAGGAAAAAAAAATCAGTATGCAAATCCTAGGGGTAAATAAATAGAATGATAGCAAAGGCTCATCCCTAAAAAGGTCTGAAGGTAATTCACGGGCTTATGCAGGATTTTCAATCCTTTCAATTCACCTTGCTTTACTCTTGGTTACTATGAGATAAAACTGTGATGTGATCGTTTATTTATTCACATCAGACCTGACTAACTCAGAAAAGATTATATTGTCTAATAGGATCAGTTTTTTCCACATCTATTGAGTATACATGACAATTAAGTTTACTTATAAATCTCAAAATTATCTAACTAGAGTCAGTTTAAACATTGGTTAAAAAACTGAACAGCAACAATTTACGTCAGGTAACTCTATCGTCTATTTTTTGCAAAGTGAGAATGCCAATCAGGGGGTCAAAGAAATGGCCACATTCTGAATCCATAATAATTCTGACTGTTTACCTGTGAGTAGGTTGAATCATGGGAAATTAGCAGGATTAAACTTGCTTTGCTTCATGAAACTGGTAACTTCAGGAAGTTCAACACAATCTGTTAGATCCCTCGAATTGTGGTCAGAATCTCTCCAAAAGTAGACAAAAAGTAAAGAAAGGTTTCTTGCAGCTACTACATGGAATCTATGCCATCTCACCCCACAGAAGTGAATACCGCTGCAGACTCCACTGACCTTTCAACAGTGAAAGATGTCTTCTGCATTCCTATTGTGGGTTGAAGCGTGTACACCCCACGCCAACACATGCTGAAGTCCTAACCGCTGGTACCTGTGAATGTGACCTTATTTGGAAATAGGGTCCTTGCAGATGACCCTGGGAGCTGTCTTATCCTTCCTACCATGTGAGGACACGGCCAAAAAAGGGTGGGTCCTCACTGCCTTGGTCTTAGACTTCCCAGCCTCCAGAACTGTGAGAAATAAACATTTGTTATTTAATCCAACCCAGTCTACAGTATTTGTTAGAGTGGTCCAAACAGACTAAGCACAGTGCACCAGGGAGATGAAACCTTCTGTGTTTGTTCTGTTGCATTTTACCTGCAGTTCCCTCTTTCCTAAAAACTGCAATGAGCAGTTCGTGGCTGACATAAAGGACAGTCACCATGTCATGTCAGAATTTGTCCTTCCCCATCTCTATGAGCTTTCCCTTCTGTTTAACAACACTTATTTCATAACAAACTCATGGATTGGATTGGGAGTGAGGTGGTGATGGTGTAAGAAACTGTCTTCCACAAATAGGGGGTGGTATGTTTGAATTGTACAGCACATATAGTGTAAACTCAGCTGGGAATAATCCATTTCTAGCAGAGTCTATCAGATTTCTGCTTTATGAATTTTCTTGTGTTCTTAAATATCTGTGAAATAGTACAGAAGTAGGAAAAAGGCAGGTATTTATTACATAGATGTTGGGTATATGAAATGTATAGAAAGAAGAAAGTATCTTAAGGGTAATCAAGAAAAAGTTAAATTCTTAAATAAACATATATGGAATTTAAAATGTATTTTGCGTGGTCAACTACCAGAGCAAACAAAAACAGTGGGTAAAAAAAGGACACATCAAGCATATCTATAGGTACACGAGCAAAGCTAGTAAAATTCCCATACATTTCAGAAAGCTACATGTAGGCTTAACTTCAGAGACTCACACAATGAATATGACCTTATGAACTTCCATCGTGATACCGAAAGGGTTAAATAATTCTTCATATTTGAGGGAAGCAGAATATGCCACCCCCAAATGTGCTACTTTGGGCTGTGGATTCTTTTGAGCTGAAGGCACTCAAGACACAGCAGACTCAAACTTTTACCTGTCCCTTAACTGGTTAAAATAATGTAGGTAGAGGGCTTGGACCAGAAAGAGAGCTACTACCTGGGAGAACTTTTTTCATCTGAAAGACTTAACTGCATGGCAGGGCAAATATCTAATTCCAATCACCTGCTCCTATCTTCCTAAGAACCACCCTCCGCCCCTTGGAAGCCCCAGGCCCCCATCCCATTCCTTAGCACAGGACAGCATATGAACTTCAGTGGCCTGACATGATTTTGGGTCTCATATTTTATGGGATTCCCTATGTATAAAATTAAATTTGTTTTTCTCCTGTTCACCTGTCTTGTGTCAACTCAATTATTAGGCCAGCCAAAGAAGCAAGAAGGGAAGAAGGGAAGATTGTCCTGTGCTGTAGTATTAAAGAATTAGTAAAACATTTTGAAGTTTGTGAGAGCTAAGGTACATTGAGGGTCAAAAAGATAATTCAGAACAGATGAGTTTTTGAATAAAAAAGGAAATATGAGGATGATTTTTACCACCAAGTGGTTAGATTTGGAAATGAAGGGCTTGAATGTAGACAGTGCGTATGATGTTCTGAGAAACTTTAAACAGACACAGATGAATCAGTAAGCCCACTGGACGGTAACCTGGGAGTTTGAGGGAACTAACAGCGAGCTTCGTAAATGGCAACTGCTGTTGGTTGAGACCCAACTTGAATGTAAGTCTATTCAGGCTGCACTCGGAGTAAGAAATTGTCATGTAATACCCTTCTAGGGAAGTTTTTCACACCTAATACCCCCTCCCTGTTGGAGGCACAGGTCCACTCTGCTTGTTTATGTATCTCCTGGAATTCACTGACTTTTGATATCCACAAGCAGGTGGGAAACTCTCCTCATTGTTAAAACGGGTGCTGTGCTGGCGAAGAAGTGGACTGTTAATGCTTATTCATCAACAAGGCAGGGTGGTGGGGATTATAAAGTGCCCCTTCATTAATGAAAAACGACTTACTGGAGAAAAACGTTCAAGTAACAGAAAACCAGAATCATCATAATTGGGCTGTAAGCAACCTATTGGCATCATTTTGAGAAGATAGAGGGCTATATAGATGGATAGGCTTGAAAGGTTATAATTTACTTGAATATCTCTCAAGTCATTAATTTTCCTGTCATTGACTGTGTCACAAATGTGATGTCCAAGGGCATTTGCAAGAGAGGGGCCGTTTCATCCAAAGTGAAAACACTTTAAGGTAATAAAGAAACAGTCAGTCTCTATGGTTATTTCTTTGCCTAAGAAATATAAGGAAGAAACCATGTTGAAATAAAAACGATTAGGCTAATTAAGTATGAACATAAGGTAAACATTTCTTTTCTTTATCATAAATATGCCCTCATTCAATGGAAATTAGGTCTGAATAGCAGTTAAAAAGCTAATGAGTCTCAGCTCCTGCCTTAGTGAGGTTTATCCTCTCCAGAACAGTCCTGCAGATGGGGCCACAGCTACCAGGAGTTAATTAGGCCTTCTGGCCATGACAGCATCGAGCAAAAGGTGGAAACAGTTTATCAAGCTCTCTAATGAACACTTCCTATCCTAATTTTTACATATATTTTGAGTATCTTGGCAGGACTGTAAACAAATCTAACTGTTGCTGAAATGTTATCCCAATTCCAGAATGCTAAGAAAACTCATTTTTGTCACTTGTATAATATTTATCTATCTGGGAACAGCCTTATTCAGAGATAATAAAAGGTAGGATCACTGCGAGTTTTCTTGGGCCCAGCATGCCACGGCACTGGGAAAAACCGTTCATTTATCCAGCCACCATATGAAAACTGTTCCATGTCCTCCAAAAACAGAGGAGCTAGGAGGATACCAACCATCTCTTTGTTAAGGTGCAAAAACCTGTCTTGCAGTTTTCTAAATGCAGAAGACATGCATAAAATATGTCCTTTGACTACAGACCATAGTTAGCTGGGTGCTGAGGCTGTCAGTCTTAATAAATAAATAACACTTATATTAGTATTTTATGGCTATTGCCAAAAACTGAATTAAAAGAAACTTATCTTTTATATGGATTTTCCATGGTCTGTTTACAGATGTTGTATGAATGCCTAAAACAAAGTCTTTTTTAACAATGACAGTATGCTTACTAACAGGTAAAACTAACCTATTGAGCTGCAGTGTCTTCTAGCATTATGCAATATTTTTCAAAACTCTGAAGTAGTTTTCTTCTTATCAGCCTTATAAGATGTATTTAAATAAGAAACAAATACCGTATTTGAGTGTGTAGAGAAAAAAGTCTATCATACTGAGCAATTTCAGTTTTAAAAGAAGGTCTCAGAAATACTCATGAAAATGTTCACAATTTGATAAGAATGGTCATTATCAAAATACAGCCAATACCGAAAAATTGAAAATAAATTTAACAACAGAAAACTAGTTAAACCAATTATACATTCATATTAAAAGGCAGTATTGTGCAGCCATTAAAAATGATACTGGATAAAGTTTTAAACATTACAAATTTAAAACTCCTACAAGAAAACAGGGGAAAACCTTCATGTAACTGGACTTGACAGTGATTTCTTTGATATGACACCAAAGTACAGGCAACAGAAGCAAACATATACAAAAGGGACTACCTCAAAGTTAAAAACATTTCTGCATCAAAAGACACAATTAGGGCTTCCCTGGTGGCACAGTGGTTGAGAGTCCACCTGCCGACGCAGGGGACAGGGGTTCGTGCCCCGGACCAGGAAGATCCCACAGGCCGCGGAGCGGCTGGGCCCGTGAGCCATGGCCGTTGAGCCTGCACGTCCGGAGCCTGTGCTCCGCAACGGGAGAGGCCACAACAGTGAGAGGCCCGCATACCACACACACACAAAAAAAAGACACAATTAACAAAGGTGACCTATGGAGTGGGAGAAAATATTTGCAAATCATGTATCTGATAAGGGGCTAATATTTCGAATATATAAAGAACCCTGCAACTCAACAACAAAAAAATCAAATAACCCTGATTAAAAATGGGCAAAGGACTTAAACATTTCTCCAAACATAATATACAAATGTCCAACAAGCATATGGAAAGATTCTCAACATCAGTAATTAAGAAAGAAATGCAAATAAAAATAGCAATGAGATATCACCTCAATCAATCCATTTGCTGTGCATGTAGTAAAACTATTACTGGAAGTGTTGAGAGTTTATTTCAGAAATGAAAAATGCTTCAGTTATGTCAGATTGCGATTTCATAAAATTATTGATTTTCCTTATAAGAAAAAAGATGAGATTGGAGAATAATTACTGATGTAAAAAGCGTAAACACAGGTTAAACAAAAAGAGTAGATTAAAAACTAAAAATACAAAATCCAAATTTAGGAAAAAGAACTACCAAAGAAAACTGAAATGAATACATCCGTACAGAAGTTAAACACTACAAGTATATCCACAAAAATGTAAACAATGGTTTAGGCTAGGGTGCTGGGGTACGGTAGCACTTTTCATTTTTTTTCCCCCTTAAACCATGCCAACGTTCCCATTTCTAACGTTAAAAACACAGTGTTGTGTAATAAAGCAAGAAAAATTTAACTTTCAATGAGTATGATTCCTAACTCTCCCTTTTACCTTTGTATGTAAAATGACAGAAGACCCTAAAACACAGTTTCCAAAATTTAATTCCCTCTGGTTCTCAGAAAAATCCACTGAGTTATCACATTGCTACGTAGAAAATTGAGATCTCTGGCACAGATGCATAGTATCTATCTGATCTGGCTTAAGTGAAAAGGGAAGAGCAAATAAGCCAGTCCTAGAAGTCAAGTTCACACAAGGAAGACCGAGCTGCATTTAGCAAAACCTATCTCCTAGAACGAGGGTATGACTTGGAAAACAAAAATGACAGTGACATGGGCATAGCTGATGAGATCTCTATGGCTTTAACTACAAAAATTCCCGAGTGAAGGATATGAAGTGAAACCCCCAGCCGCCATAACAAGAAATGCTTAACGAAAGAAAACAAACAACGTTTAAAAATTCTTTCTGACAACAGATTTATGACAAAGAAAATGAAAAGTAATTTGCTCTGAAATGTTTTATCGGATAATGTATGCTGTCAGTTGCCGCATTTCTTTTTCATCTGGTCGTTGAAAATGTCTGTGCTTTGTTTTCTAACAAAACTGTGTTGAAAACGCTGTTTAGAAAATCTGTATTTTTTCCTCCTATTTTGGCCTTAGGTAAGTATAGAACTGAACTGCAACAGCCAAGGCATGGATGGTTCAGGATTTTGTCTCTTTATTGATCAATTTAGACTGTTCCATGCTCAATTTAACCATAATAAACCAATCCATCAAACTCTACCTATCCAGTTGTTATGCTGCGACAGGTGATTTAAGTAAAATCAAGTAGCATCTCAGCAACAATTACCTTCCAATGTTTTTTAAAAACCTAGCAGTTGTAGTTCCTAGCACAGTCACCCCTACAAGGTAAAACTTCAAACACATTTAAATGGTTTATTCTCCCTGCCAACACTTGCTTGGGATTTTGCCATGTTTCTCCAATATGTTCATGTGGACAGTAGATATTGTTGGTCTAAAGTTTATCAGCTATTTCATGATTACGTTTCGTTTAGTTTCTTCTGAAGCAAACTTGCCTACAACCTATACTATGTGAAAGACCCTGGAAGGTGGCAGAGATTCAACAGGGATGGAACACAGCTCCTGCCCCCAAGAGGGCCCACAGACTGATGGGACGTAACCACCTCATACAGCACGTGTCCTGGGGTCACGGTCTAACAGACGTGTACAGTAAGTGCTCTGAGGAGAAGAAGCCGAGTGAAAATTCATCTATCACATCTTTCAGGGAAACTTAAGTAATGCCACAGACTGTAGGATAAATACTGAGCAAACGAGGAAGATTCGAGAGTGAAAGCTAAGCAGGGACCAGACTTGAATAATTGTCTGAAGTTATCCTCCTTGACCACATCCAAGAAGGTTTCAAAATCTATGTCTTTGTCTGTTAGCTTCCCCTTTCCCTGTGGTTTCAATTTACGAAATGATTCATACTATATTTTCTTAAAATATGTGGAAAAAAGTCTTCCTACAGGATAACAGGGTATCAGAAACACCTGAAGAACTAACGTGCTAATAATGTTTCTTTCCAATGAGAGGATTTTTTTAATGATAAAATTATCTTATCAGCATATCTAAAGGAGTTCAAGTGTAATAATGGGTCTAAGATTAATATGTTACACTTGTATGAATATATAAAAACTCATAAGTAAGTGATATATAAACTCATGGTATTTAATTCTACTTATTTTTCAGTTATCAAAAGAAAACTATAATCAATATATTTCTAACTATAACATTGCCAAAGATTTTTAGTGTATTATTCATGTATATAAACTTTAACTGTTATTTATTAAAATACAACCTAAAACCTAAAAAATTCCAATCCAAATATTAACCGTAATTATTAACTTCAAGTGAAATATTTTCACATGTAGCAAATTATGCACTATAATTTCCTCATTTTGAATATGACTTTTATTCTCTTCCAGCAGGTACAAAACAAGGCAATAAAAATGATTATAAAAATAACTGATGGGGCTTCCCTGGTGGCGCAGTGGTTGAGAGTCCACCTGCCGATGCAGGGGACGCGGGTTCGTGCCCCGGTCCGGGAAGATCCCACATGCCGCGGAGCGGCTGGGCCCGTGAGCCATGGCCGCTGAGCCTGCGCGTCCGGAGCCTGTGCTCCGCAACGGACAGGCCACAACAGTGAGAGGCCCGCGTACCGCAAAACAAAACAACAACAACAGAAAAAAACCAAAAAACTGATGAAGATAACTCAAAGGATAGGTACTATACACTTAGGCCATATTTGGGGGTTCTGAAAAGCTAGATGTCTAAACATTTATCAAACTTTAACTTCAAATGATTTTGAAGAGGTATTAGTTCAGAATTAATCTAAATCCTACTATTAGCTTTGGGCTTTGTTTGAACAAAATGAATATGAAATAATTTGTTTAACATATAAAAGTGGTATAAAAGATAGACATTCTTCTCCAGTCATAAGCATAGGGCCATAGTTCTAGCTCTAGAGAATAGGATGGAAGTGGAGGAAGTTACCTATATGACACCAAAAATTTCATGCGAAAATTCAAAAGGGAAAACATTAACTGATAACGTCATACATAATCGTCCAGGTCCCTAGTACTTGGAGCATTAGGAATGCACCCACTCTTGTTTCAGGTGCTACCAGATTACTTATGTCTTAATTTTTCTCACTCTCCCACCTTCTTTCTCAGGTTGTCTCTACAGCAGGGAATTCCCTAAAATAGAGGGAAAAGTTTCCAAAAATTAAAACCTAGTCGCCTATCGCTTTTGATTCTATTTATTGTAGTCACCGAGATACACACAACTGAATTACAAAACGGCCTTTCAAAAATGTGTTGCCTACGCTTTAACTCCGCATTCAGCACCTCCAAAACCACTGAACAAAATAAACCACTGGACAAAATATTTGTACGGCCCATCTGTTTCTACATATCCATTCCTGCTTACTTATCATTCCTGGAAGGAGCCACGCGTAATTTTTATTTCCTGACGTCTTTGGTCATGCCATTATCAGACTGCAATACCCTTTGAACTTCTCCCTCTCCTCCTGTGCTGTCCTCAGCCAATACTGCTGTCAGTACAACGTTTTTAGCAATGGAAATTCTATTCACACATCAAGACCAAGCACAAAAGATTGATTTCTCTCGAGTCTTCCTCAACCCTTCCTACTTAATACCAAATTAATTGCTCCTTATCAATGCTTCCACTCTATTTTCTCATTTTATGAGATTTGTTTTATCTATATTTTAGTTCGGCCTCTTTGTTCTTGCCTTTCCTAGCCAATGGTCAGGGCCTTGAACGTAGTAGAACGTTCTCACAGCTAAAAGCACAGACTCAATGGGTACATACACTTCACTGAACACCTTTTATCTTACAAACTAAGGCATGTGGTGAACCGTTTAACCTTTTTCGCCACCTTTGTATTCTTGCATGAATAACAGCCTCACAAAATAGTATTATGAGAATCAGATTAAGTGACATATTACATTTAAGTATGATGCCCAAAAGGAATGTCCGAAAAAAATTTGCTAAAGTAAATGCTAGAAAAAAATTTTAATTAGCTGAAAGTAATGGCCGTGTAACGAGTACACACTCATTTTATGACTCTTTCATCAAACCCAGCATAGTATCGTGCAAATAATTCCACATTTGAGCCCCTGTTAAATTGATATCTGTAGCTGGTTTCTCTAAATTCTGAAAGCCAAGAGCAAATTTCTTTCAGTGACTATGGTATTCAGGAATTCTGAAGTTCAAAATACGTTTCTTGGGTTGGTACACTTCTGTCAATTACCTGCATGATCTTACGTTTCAGTTGCAAAAACCGTGGTCTCTGCATAATATTGTTTTTTTATGGATGAGTGAGTGAAACCCAGAGCATAAAATCCCAGGTAGATAATAAAAGCAAGGGCTACACAGGAAAAATACATAAGAGTTTAAGACTACATATCTCTCATTCTTCTATGGTGCTAAGAGCACCTCTAATCTAAAGCTGCCAGCAACAGGGAGTCTTTACAAACCACCTGGATGTGAGAGAGACAGTGAACCTGCACCCTGTGAAGGAGAGAATTTCGCCACACGTTCTCTGGGCTGCACAGAACCAGCTGCTTAGACCAGTGGATAATTTCACTCTAGCTGATTTGGCATGAATGCAAGGAAAACAAACCTCTTTAGTGGACTTGACTCGCAGGCTCATATCAATCTTGCAATAGTGAACTCTGATGGTTTTACATTACTGTGTTGTAGTGAAGAACATGATTTATATATATTAAGCACTGAAATCACCCTTTAGAAGAAAATCCTTTAAGATCTGAAGAGACCTGTGTAGGTTTTAATCTTGTAAGTTCTATTAACAAAGCAGTCAGAATTTTCCTTTTGTATATATTTTTATATTTATTCTCCTAGCCAACTCCAACTCTTTTCTCTACCTTCTTCTAAATTTGATGGTAATAGTAATAATACTGAAGTACATTTTGGAGGACTACTATTTTCTCAATGAAGGTTTAAGTACTGAGACTGAGGAGAAGCAGCTTGAATCACAGACAAGCGGAAAATTTGAGCATCACAGAAAGACCCTAGAGATATCTTCTAAAATGTCTTCTGTAACAATTCCCTTCAAACCAGGAGGGCTGGTGCTCTGTTACTAAGTGAACTGAGACGTGGTGACACTGGTGTCAAATTCGTTCTTTACCAAAGTTGTTTTTTTTTTTTATCTGAGGAGAAGCAGCTTGAATCACAGACAAGCGGAAAATTTGAGCATCACAGAAAGACCCTAGAGATATCTTCTAAAATGTCTTCTGTAACAATTCCCTTCAAACCAGGAGGGCTGGTGCTCTGTTACTAAGTGAACTGAGACGTGGTGACACTGGTGTCAAATTCGTTCTTCACCAAAGTTGTTTTTTTTTTTTAATTAATTTATTTTTGGCTGCATTAGGTCTTCATTGCTGCGCAGGCTTGCTGTAGTTGCGGTGTGCAGGGTTGCTCTTCGTTGCAGTGCGCAGGCTTCTCATTGTGGTGGCTTCTCTTGTTGCAGATCATCGGCTCTAGGTGTGCAGGCTTCATTAGTTGTGGCATGCGGGCTCAGTAGTTGTCGCATGAGGGCTCAGTAGTTGTGGCATGCAGACCCAGTACTGTGGCACACGGGCTTAGATGCTCCGCGGCATGTGGGATCTTTCTGGGCCAGGGATTGAACCATGTCCCCTGCACTGGCAGGTGGATTCTTAATCACTGTGCCACCAGGGAAGTCCCTATCAAAGTTCTGAATGAAAGAAATAATGAATGTGGGACTTCATTAAAATTGAGATTTTATGCTCTCTGAAAGACAATGTCTATAGAATGAGAAGACAAGCCACAGCCTGAGAAAGTGTTTTCCAAAGACACATATGATCAAGAATTTTTATCCAAAATGCACAAAGAACTCTTAATACTCGGTAATTGGTAACAACCCAATTAAAAAGTGGTCCAAAGACCTTAACAGACACCTCACCAAAGAAGATATGCAGATGGCAAATAAGCATATGCAAACATGATCCACATCCTATGTTAACAGGGAAATGCAAATTAAAGCAACCATGAGATACCACTACACACTTATAACAATGGCCTAAACCCAGAACACTGACAACAATAAATGCTGACAAGGATGGGGGCGTCAGGAATTCTCATTCGTTGGGGGTGGGAATGCAAAATGGTCCAGTCACTTTGGAAGACGTTTGGTGGTTTCATCCACAAGTAAACATGTTCTTACCATACAATCCAGCAGCCAGGCCCCTTGGTATTTATCCATTTCCCCAAAGGAAATGCAAACTTATGCTGACACAAAAATTTGCACATGAATGTTTATGACAGCTTTATTCCTAACTGACAAAACTTGAAAGCAACTAAGGTGTCCTTCAACAGGTAGATGGATGAACAAACTTTAGTACACCCATACAAGGGGATATTATTCAGAGTTAAAAATAAAGGAACTATCAAGCCATAAAAAGACACGGAGGAAATTTAAATACATATCGCTAAGTGAAAGAAGCCCATCTGAAAAGGCTACATACTGTATAATTCAAACTATATGACATTCTGGGGAAGGCAAAACTGTGGATGCAGCATAAAGATCAGTGGCTGTCAGGGGTGGAGGGGCATGAAGGGGCAAATAGGCAGAGCATAGATGATTTTTAGCCCAGTGAAAATACTGTTATGATACCTTAATGATGGATATACGTCACTACACATTTGTCCAGACCTACAGAGTGTATGACACCAAGAATGAATCCGAGCAAACTATGGACATTGGGTGATAATGAGGTGTCAGTGTAGGTTCGTCAAGTGTCACAAATACACCACTCTGGTGAGTGACATTTACAATGGGGGAGGTTATGTACGTATGGGGGGAAGGGGACATAGGAATCTCCATACCGTCTTCTCAGTTTTGCTGTGAATCTGAAACTTCTCTGAAAAAAATAAAGTCCTTTAAAAGATGTGTGACGTTATGTAGCATACAATGTGAAACAGTACAAATGAGTTTATCTCCTTAGATATTTAAATACCCAGAATGAGAAGCAGTTGTAAATTTCTTCTAAATTCTATGTGAGCATAATGTAGAATGTAGTAGGATTTTTAAGAGATAATATTGATACAATAACATAGCTACTATTCAGCTGAAGAAAGCAGTAGTTTTTCAGACTGTACAAGGTTCAACATTATGGTACTTCAATCGAAATTGTCTGGGGTTTTGGTTCTTTTTTGCTGTTGTTGTTTTGTTTTGCGGTACGCGGGCCTCTCACTGTTGCGGCCCCTCCCGCTGCGGAGCACAGGCTCCGGAGGCGCAGGCCCAGCGGCCATGGCTCACGGGCCCAGCCGCTCCGCGGCATGTGGGATCTTCCCGGACCGGGGCACGAACCCGTGTCCCCTGCATCGGCAGGCGGACTCTCAACCACTGCGGCGCCACCAGGGAAGCCCCCTAGAATTACCTTAAAAGTAATAAATTGCTATCAGTTATCATCTTGCCATGATCAGTAGGTTTATGAGTTTTACTTTCATGCATTTCTCCATTTTCAAAACTTTGAGAGGGGCAAACTTTGGCTTTATACTAAGAAGAGATATGAAACCAAATAAAGCCAGGTGATTGTGATAAAGATAAGTAGAGAAGCAGCCTCAGTTGAGATCTGTGTTTTTCTATTTTCTGCCCTAACTTTCTAATTCATCTTCTAACACCTTTCCATAAATTATAACTATACTAATAATTATTGCTGGCATTTTACATTTAAAGGTTCATTTCATTTAGAATAAGAAAAACTAGACAAGGCACTTCAGTGAAAACATCTTGTAGAGTTTGAGATGTTTATATTTTCCAAAAAAAGTCTATGCACCCTACAGTACTTACTCACCTGCCCTTGGATTACAGACAAAATCTTAGAAGCATGGAAAGAATAAAGTAAGATTTCATATCTAGTTATCAACAGCTAATTCCAAAGTCCCTTGTAATCCCACCTTACACTTGAAAATTACTGGCAAACTGTATTACTGTACCAAATTTGACTTTATATTAGAAGGAAAGGCAAAGAACACACTAGTCACACCTGCTTTACTCCCATCTCGCCAAATGCCCAAATCATGGGTCTCCAATTAAGAAGCTAAGAGATTTCTGCCAGAAACAGATGGGAATCAGGGCAGCCAGTTCTGGGGTTTCTCTATACCATCCCTACAACTTTCTTCTTCCTTGAGTCTATCAATTCCACAATTCATCCAGCTTTCTTTTGCTTTTATTTTTCTAGCAACTTTTTTTTTTTTTGCGGTACGCGGGCCTCTCACTGCTGTGGCCTCTCCCGTTGCGGAGCACAGGCTCCGGACGCGCAGGCTCAGTGGCCATGGCTCACGGGCCCAGCCACTCCACGGCATGTGGGATCTTCCCGGACCGGGGCACAAACCCGTGTCCCCTGCATCGGCAGGTGGACTCTCAACCACTGCGCCACCAGGGAAGCCCTCTAGCAACATTTTCTGCATTATTTATTTTGGAATTTTGGTTGTGAAAAACATTCTTGATATGAACAAAGATATCCAAGGACAAGAAACCAAGCTCTCAGCATGGGGGTCCAGCACCCCCCTGCCATGTGTTCAGTGACCATTTACTTAAAGGTACAAGTGTATGCGCTCACTTAGTATCAAAAAATGGAAGACGAGACACTCAAACACAGAAGATCCTTTCACAGCGCTATGGTCATTTGACAAATTTTCCATACTAAAATACGATATATTCTAATTTAGGGAGAGTGAAATTGAGACTGAAAACTGGTTCCTCATTTCAGATGCACAACACCTCTCCAGAAAATATGCATCTGCCTGGTTACAGGGCTACGTGTGTCTTAGGAAACTGATTTCCCCTCATGTTGCTATAGCTACACTTGTGTACCTTTAAAAGGCTCGCAAAAATGAATTCCATTATATTGGAGAACAAAACACCAGAGACATGTGACTTGACAGAAATTTTAAATCTATCTCCGGAACTTTTAGTCACTTTGCAGGTGAATGGCCTGTTATTGTAGTTGTTCCATTCATTATATGCATACATTTCCAAGACTCCTGCATTTGCACAGCACAAAAGAAATGTTTGCATGCTGGGGCATAATGATAATCCATCACAATGAAAAGTTTCAAAGCTTGTGTAAAATGCTTAGCTTTAATAAGCTTAGTTCTTCCATCTGGGAATATACCAAATGCTTTTGTAAGCTGCTGTAAGTTAGAAAGTCTCCCCTTACCCCTTGGAAAATGCCTATGGACTATGGGTTTAACCTCTGGCTTGGCATAGTCAAGAAAACTTGATAAAAAAAAAAAGAAAACTTGATAGAATGGAAGAGAAAAAAGGGATTCCTTTTTTTCTAAAATAAAGATTATAAAAGTCAGCACTTCACACTAGAATAAAAAAATCAAGATTCACTTATCAACATTCACATTGTTTATGCAACCGTCCTGTTAACAGTATTTCAAGGTACCAGCCTATGAGCCCTAATGTTCTCGACCATTTTCAGTATCTTATTTTCAATGAATTCCTTTATACTTTTTTCTTGTTGTACACAGGCGGCATCATGCCACATTTACAAGCAGAACCCTTTATGTCTGAGACCTGGGCTCAAAGCCTATGAATATTCTTTAATAGCTGGCCTATCTTCCTTATCTTTTAAATGGTGCTAATCATAAAATCTACTTCATAGATTGCAAAGAGTTCTCATTTAACTTCATTTAGCCCAGTATGTTCAGTGCTCACTGTTATTATTGGTGTTTTTGCAGGATGAAAACTAATAATGCTAACTCGGGACATGCCAAATCCATGGTAAGCAGAAGAGATAAACCGCATCTATCCTTATGACCTCAGCTATTAATAATCTAAATCTCGAGTACACTGCTTTGTTTTCATATTTCAAGTTAGCATTAACTCTCAAGCAAAGGCATTTAAGAACAAAACAAAAAAAGAAACAAATAATACGTTGTTTTTCCCTGGATGTGTCGCCTGTAACGCTGACCCTGAGGATAACATTGCAGTTAAAAAAAATTCTCAGAAATTCATCCACCCTGCAGGTACTTATGGAACACTGTGTCAGAGGGAATGTAGTAAACAGAGATAATCTGTGTCCTGGCAATACTCAAGTATTAACTATATTTAGATCTAAATTTATATCTATATCACATTCACATTTTTATCTACATATAGAAACATAACTAGTAATCTGTACTTGAAAAATTATAGTGCAATAAATTTTCCATTTTTGCAAATTTATCATGTTACTGATAGCATCCTCTTTTCAAAGGCATTAGGGTGAAGACACCTCAGCTGTCACACCCCTGAACTACCTCCCAATCCTGTTTTTCAGATATTCCACTTTTGTCTGTATCAGACTGCTAAGACCACATGCCAGCCCCTTATTTTCCACTTATTTTTAGCTTTGAGTTTTGTCTTCCTTCATGATCACTGACCATCCTTTTCATGCTGCCCAACTTCAGGGTGTAAAGATGGACCTCTGCAAATAAACTTTGCATTTCAATGCTTTGTTCTTTTCTTCTGTCTTTGACAGCTAAGTTGACTCTCTCCCTGGAAAGCCCATATTAAATTAAGCAGACACAGTTTATGATACAAGTTAAACAATTCTTTCCTCCAGGACCTAGAGTGATCCCCAATCCCGTTCTTTCTTTTCATAACGATCCCATCCAACATTATCTGTACATGTTTAGTACTAACTCGTACAATTTTTGTACCACAAATTTCAGCCTTCTATATCTCAATGTCTATCAAGACACAAAATATCTTCTTCAAGTTTAACATAGTTAAGTCCACACACACCTTCTAGCAGAGCCTTTCATGAACTCAAGAGTCTCTTCAAGGATATTTCAGTCTTTTAAACACTGGGCATGACACACACATGAACACACAGTGAGGGAAACAGGCCATCTCATTTTATCTGCTAGCATAATCTTCTTGATATTAACACTCAAACCATCACCTATAATTCCTGTCAGAAGGGCATTCTCGCACAGTATGAGATGAGTTAGCAGAATAACATGATTACCAGAGCTTTAAAATTCATTTTTTACTTTCCACTGTTGGAGAGTATAAGGTAGAGAAACAGGAAGGTTTCAGGTCTCTCTTCATTAACTGCGGTGACAATAATGCCCAAAGTTTCTCACGTTACTCATAAAGAACTCTTACGAACAACAAAATAAGATGTTTTTTGTTGGTGGCAGCATATGACGTTAATGATGTGATTTGTGATAATCCTTTCTATCCTTAACACGAGAGAGACTAGGGGAAAACTGGGTTGAAATCCTAATTTTGCCACTCCCTAACTTTGTGACCTTGAGTGCATTCTTAGAAAAATGCCTGGAACTTAATACACATTTGGTATTAGTTATTAATTTTAATCGTACTGGTATATTTTAGAGAACTCAAACTACAGCTGTGGAGATGAATATATGGCAAGAATAAGTTAGAGTGGATGGTTCACTTTGCACAAACAACAGCATAAGCTTTCAGGAGGTTCTACAGACCCTAAATGGCCCCTCTGCTCCCTTTCTTCCATTCCTAAATTTTCCTCATATTATTAATCTAAGAGTAAGTCGAGGACAACAGTGTACCATAAAACATAATTAATCAGTGAGGAAATTAGCTAAAGGAAACTAGCAAAAATATTTCAGAAATGAAGTCCTCAAATTCACACATCGGCAGAAAACGACAACGATAAAAATCTCTAAGATACTGACCTACGTAAAGCCAAAAATAAGTTCTGAACATTTCGGGCCGAGACTTGATTTAATTATTTTGTTCCTTTATTCATCTACTTCTTAGACATTCCTAAAAACTGAGGAAGACACTTCATCAGCGATTATATTTTTAAATGAATTCAACCACACGTAAACTCCTTCGCTTATTTTAAGTTCATTGTAAGCAGTGAACAGTATCCAACGTAATTATGAAGAAACGTGCACTAGTAAGTGGTCGAGAAAACCCTAAATTATATACACACGTATATCTTTTTCTGTAATATAATGCTAGTGTCTGAATCAAAAGTTATCCAGAAGTCGCACAGTCATGAAATTTAATGGTTTCGGTTTCACTATGTTTGGAGAAATTTTAATGCAACTGCAGGACAATTCTATTACATCTTCGCAAATGTAATCATTTCCAATTCTGGGTACAGCTAGGTGCCAGTGAAATGTGATGCCACACATTTGTTTGATTTCATGACATAGACATAAATATATTATTTACATTTGATCACTCAGCAAAAAACCGTTATTATATAGTGTTTTTATAACAATCGCTTTTTTGTTTTGTCGATCGGGCTTTTTTTTATTTCTTCCTGATTTGAGAGATACAACTTGCTGTTTATTCTACAGAATTAAAATTTGCAGATGAGTTAAGCTATGTATTTATAATTTGATTTTCTTCAACGGTGCCGTAATACAAATGTGGAAACATTACTTTCTAAATCTCTGGGGATGCATAATGCAAAATTATAAATAACTTTACATTGAATATGTTTGAATTTTTACTGCTGATTCTTCCTGTATTTCATGACAAGCTATAAAATGTATTTTTCCTCCAGGTACTGGATACTTTAAGTAACAAATGCTATTTTTACAGTACATTATAACATCATTTAGAATAGGCATCGATCATGCATACTAAATTGAGTTATACATCATTCATACCCATAATGCTCATTTGTATACGTTTCTGTCCTAGCAACTGTGAGAAGATGGGGAAAATCACTGAACATTTGATATGACAACAGAAAAACCCAGACAAAAACATTTGGCTCTGAACTGAATTCAAGGCATCTGATTAAATCTAAATTGCTGTAGTGTAACATTATTTAGTAACATTAACATAAAGGAGCTGCTGCTAGGATCCAAGTTTACCTTACAGATATCACAGAACTTAAGCAGTGTTGCTAGAATTTGAATCTTAGGACGATTCTACAGGAGCCAAGTATATTCAAGCGTTCTGTGCAATCTGCCTCAAGATGTCTTTTCCAGTAATGATCATTTATAAGGCTTGTAATGAAACACAAAGACAGGAGAACACATGGTTATGTGGGTGTTAGAAGCCAATTTAAATTCTGGGTCCTGGAACCAATTTCTTGGAAAGGGCTTCCCTTTCCTGTTACCCCATCCTGTTTCCAAACACCTAATTATACTTCAAAAGTGGAAGGCACAAGTTAAACAAGGGCAAGAAACAGTGTTTCACTATCATTGCCAAAGTGCAATTATGAAACCATATCCAAACACCTCACTTAAACATCTTGATTTATTGGACAGGATAAGAGCGGGGGCTGGTAACTGACTTCTTAGTTAAATCTCTCACATACCTATGGGACTCATGCTTATACAGAGTGCTTTCCTTGTCTGAGACCTTTCATTAAGAATAGGGACTTCCCTGGTGCCACGGTGGTTAAGAATCCGCCTGCCAAGGCAGGGGACACGGGTCTGAGCTCTGGTCCAGGAAGATCCCACATGCCGCAGAGCAACGAAGCCTGTGCGCCACAACTACTAAGTCTGCGCTCTAGAGCCCATGAGCCACAACTACTGAGCCCGCGAACCACAACTACCAAAGTCCACACTCCTAGAGTTGTGTCCACAACAAGAGAAGCCACCACACGAGAAGCACACGCACCGCAATGAAGAGTGGCCCCCGCTCACCGCAACTACAGAAAGCCTGTGCGCAGCAATGAAGACCCAACACAGCCAAAAAATATTAAAAGAACAGACTGTAAGAAACAGCAGAAAGCCTGTCCTGTCTGGGTGGGGGATTTCTGAGCAAAATGGCAGAACACCACCAAGAATATCCATCCAGAGTCAAGTCTGAAAGCAGAAATTCCAGTATGTGTGGGTCCCAGACATTCAAAGGTGTTCTAAAATCCCTTTGGTCCTCTTTTGTAGAATGACTCCTGGACTAAATTCCCTACATATGTTCATTTTATCATTAAAAGCCATCTGAGACATAGAGCAATAGGGATGAATTAACTATTGCTATGTGCAAGAAACATGCACCAGTCTCCTGAACACAGTATCAAGTAAACAGAAGCAAGACAATTACTAATTGTACGATTCCATTTATATCAGCTTCTAAAACTGACCAAACTAATCTAAGGCATTAGAATTTGGGACGGTGCTTACACATGGGTGTGGGAAGTATAAGACAAGTAAAAGGAAATGAGAGTGGCTCCCAAGGATGCTGGTAATGCTTTCCTTTTGATTGAGGTGCCAATTCCACAGGTAAATTCCATTTGTGAAAATTCTTTAAACTTTAATAGAAGTTGTACTTTAATAGATGTTCACTTAAAAATGATTTGGGGCAATCACAGAAGGAAGATATTCCTTTATGGTCTATACTGATCGTATACACTGTGAAATCAATACTGCCAACCTATTTACAATAACCCGATTAATGCGTAGAGTCAAATTTTTAAGCATAGATCGGGTTACCTTGAAATAAAATCCTTGTCTCATAACAGACTTCAATTTCATTTCATTTGAAATAAAGAATGGAAAATAATGACATCTGAATTCCTACTGAAGTAATAAAATCACTTTCCTCATTTAAAGGATTTACCGAAATGACACAAACACCTGTACACTCTTTGCCCAATACTGTGTTGCGTGCTTGGTAAATAGCCAATTTTACAATCAGGAAAGAAACATCCACAAAACAGACCTTTCAAGTATCCCTACTTGACAAAAAGGGGAAAATGAGACTCAGAAGATTTAAGCAGCTGAGGGTGAATTACCAGTAAGAAAAAGAGGTTGGTCTGACATCCCATTTTGTGCTTTCACTCATCTCACTCATGGTTCTCAAAATTCACGGCGCAGCAGATGCTTGCTAACAACAGACTCCTACGTTCCACCTCCAGCACTTCTGATTCCCGAAGTCTGGGGTGGGCTGAACAAGTTACATTTCTAACAAGTTGCCAGGTGATACTGATGCTGCCCGCTGTAGGGACCACGCCTTGGGACCAGAGTACCAAGCTGCACGTGGTCTCTCACCTGCACGTCCTCTCCATGAGGGCTGCGTCAGGCCTCCCAGTAGGCACCGCTCTAACCCCTAGGGCCTAGCACAGCGTAAGGTTGATAGGAGCTATTTAATAAATATATTTGAATAAATAGGTGATTGAAGGAAAGTCTTTGAGGTACACGCAACAACACCACGCCTCCTTTCTGAATCTATTAAGCCTAAAAACTGTGATAGAATAACAGAAGGTAACGTCTTCACTTTGCAGGTGAGGGAACCGAATTCCAGAGCCATTTTGACTGCCTGAGGGTCCCAAGGTCAAGGCAAGAGCAGTCGCCTCCAGTATTTCCCTTATTTGAATAGAGCACACTAAGCTCTCTAGGGAAGCTACGGGGAACACAGACTACAAACCATTTATCTTAGTGTTCTATCTTTTGTACTAAACGGAGATGTGGAAAATGTAAGAATTTGAATAGGTATGCTCAACGTATGTTCTATGGCCGGGATGTGGCAGCCCTGGTGGAGAGTGAGACTTTTCTAAACCACAATCCCTTCCAACAACGTTTTACCTTGTAGTTAGGGAGGCAGAATTCACACATGCATCACACAGGAGATACTAGACAGCATGAATTGAGAGTAGCATCCCACTTACTACACACACACTGCACTGACAGAGAAAGAGCTTATTGGAGATGATAAAGCTCCACAGGAGAGGATTTTGAAAAAGGCCTTAAAAAAAAAAAAAAAAAAAACTGGACTGGCAAGGGTAGAGAGAGGCAGGGAATGGAACGGCTCAATTCAGGTGCGCTACATAGTATATGAAACAGACAGGCAAACACCCATGTAGAAATGGGGCTCAAAGACACACCTGGGGGCAAGTGAATTGATGGAGTTAAGTAGAGTCCAGGCATTGACACTCTTCTGGAAAAACTGAGAAGTCATCCAGTATTGTGAACAGGTCACGGTTACTTGGGAAGGGTGGCGACACACTGGCAGGGAAATCTGAGCACTTGCTCTCACCTTACTGTGGCCACTTTCACGTCACCCCAGTACCCACTACAGGCAAAAATATTAAACTTTTAAGAAGTCTGTGGATCTGAGACCCCTTCCCGGTGTTTAACCTATCTCTGGCATCGATACGATTGCCAGCAGGGAGCGGCTGTCTTGCACTATCTAAGCTGTCTCGGTTTACTTGCCTGTATATGAAGAACTCGGACAGCTTAGCCACTTCCTTGGTCCCTCCGTTTACAGAAACGAGGCTCCTCGGACCCTCGGCTGCCATGAACCCTGCCACTCGCCATGTGCATTTGCCCCGTCGTCCACCAATGACAATTATCTCCTGGGAATTACCTTGGTTTATGACCAAGCTTTTTTTTTAGTCTGTTCTTTGATTGTAAGTCAAAACTGCTCTTCCTAGAGTTACCTGAAGCTCAGCGTAGATGATTCCCTGTGACTGTTCCCAGAGAGATTTCCTAAATTCATGTCTCCTCTGTTCTGCCTCCACCCACCTATATTCAGCCTTTTGTGTCTGTGATCCGAGCAGCCCATCTGCTGCTCCTGTTTTTAACCATTTTCCGGCATACCAATTCATTCAGCAGCCTCCCTCGTCTCAACAAGGCCATCCTGACTCAGTTATTCTCTGCCTTCTCTTACTGAAGTCTCTCTTTTACCTTGAAAGGCTGCCCCTCACGCAGCTTCCAATAGCAACTCACCCCTATGCCAGGGTTCTACTGTCTCCACTCCGCAACTCAGCGTATGCCTCAAACATTTTATTTCACGGGATAAATTTTAGGCATCACTCAGGAACAACCTCTATTATTAACCTCCTCCAAACTAAGGATTTTCTTGCCGATTTCTTAGAGCCTATATGAAGACGTAACGAGGATGTGACTCTCACGAGAAGACACACCTGAAGAGACTGGTATCTGTGAACGTGTCTGCTGCTAATCTTTGTGACATTACTGAATGCCTCCTGCCAGATTTTGTTATTCCAATAATACAGTTGCATGATTTTACAGACTTTTAAAAACTATATAAATATATTTTAGTTATCCTGAAATATTATACCACATGTATTCAGTTGTCAACCTTCCTGAATGTGTATCTTAAAAATCTAAGCAGTTGAAAATCAAGTATTTAGCTTGGAAGTTACATGAAAGTTTAACACAGAAAAAAATGGACCAAGAACAAAGAACCACCACCTCCCACCTGAGTCCCTGTATTATGTTAAGTCACCAGGTGAAATAAACTCACAGCTTTTATTACCCTGCTTTAAAAAAAAAATCAGTCCTAGATTATTAAGTGAACTCAAATTGTAAAAAAAAACCCAGTATGAAAACTGACCAAGCATTAAGTGATGGTTGGAAAGTATTATCTATATTATCTTTGCATTTTTGAAATGTATTCATTATTGGTATTAGTGCCTGAGTATGGGCTGTTAAAATAAGAAGTAATTTATTACAATAATAAATGTTTGATGTTGCTAACCAATAATTATTCCGAAAGACCTTTTAATTCATCAGTCGTTTTACAAACCACAAGGCAAATTAAATACTTTAGTAAAGAACACTTTTTGTTTTAAAGGCTCTTTTTTATAAAGAAGTTCAATGATTGTAAACAACTAAATAGTGACTTAAATTTTAAAATAGTGGCTCATAAAATTGGAAATATGTAGTAATTTTATTGTTTCTGAAAATATTTGAAGTCTGTATGGTGTCTACTCACTTCTAAATTTCTGACTGCTAGAATGAGAACTTTTCGCATTGAAAATCCATTGAAGGATTATTTTTGATACAGGATAACAATATATTTCCTATTTTTCCACTCCGATGTATACACAATTACAGCTACTCAGCACCCATACCTTTAGGGAAGTTTATTTCAGCCAAATAAATGTTGAAAATACCTGTTAACATCGTATAGTATCTACCTAGCTATGGGTAATTACATGGGAAAATGTTTTAACTGGTTAAAAGAAAAACTATTACATATTCTATGTTGCCACACTCATTAAGTGAAAAGCATGAAAAAAGTCATTTAAAGTTAGGCTCAGCGGGTGAACTACAAGTCGCTTTCCCGGGACATGATCACCTCTTCCTCTTCCAGGTGTGCACGTGTGCGCGTGCGATATATACAGACCGTAAGAATAAGAAGATGACAGATGATTTTAGAGGCTTCCACCCATTTTTGTTATGTCGATTTACCAACACACGGTTTCAAGCTTATGTGTCCCCCAAGGCAATGAGCCTGTGCAGATGTTATGGGAATCAACTTCCCACAGCGCTTGAAACACAAATCATTAACTTGTTACCAGTCTACATTGGAAGTCAGAACACAAAACAGTTGCAATATGGTAACTTAGAAGCAGTCGAGCTTTCTCCACGTTCATCTGAACTGTTGACACGTCAGTACAAAATCCACAAACTTCCTCTACCTTGGAGGGTTCCTTTGTTCACGTAAGAACACACCACTATGTCTGAACATGGTCTCTACAAATTTCTGCGACTCAACAGTTTGACAGATACATTCACAGTGAAGAAATATATAATTCAACATCAAAAACAAGGAATACGGAATCTTACTGGGTGAAGCCATACACACAAGATTTCAGCGTTCAACTAATTACTGAAATGTACTCGGAACCATGTGCTAAACACTTGTCACACCTCACTGTGGTTTAAGTGACTCAGCCCGTTTAAGATAAATTCATTCATTTAACTATTATTTGTTAAGTGCCTACTGTTCCCTAGAAAGTGATCAGGGAATGTAAGTTTTCATCAGTGGAAATAGAAGATCCTATTATATCCCAGTTGGGGGAGGGAAACAATAATTTAGATGTTAGAGTGTTAAATGGTAGTAAACACAGCTAAGTAGGCAAAGAGTTCCAGTTTTAAGTAGGATAGTGAAGCAGGTCTCACGGAGAATGGAGAACACATCTTAATGAGAAGTAAGCTTAAGGGCTCCTTAGAGAAGAACATTCCAGATAGAGGGGAAAAAAATATGGGCAAAATTCTTGAGATTTACAATGTCATGCCATTTTTTTCCCTCCATGTAGCTTGTTCAATTACTGACCATCAAAATTCTCATGCCCAGCATAGCACAGTGTAGTCGTATGGATGAAATGATTAATGCTTGTAAAGAACTTTGCCCAGAACTTGGAGAGCAGTAGCAATTCTACATTTTACCCATTGTGTTAATAAGTTGATATCCTATTAGCTTATTCTTTCAATCTTCCTCCAAGATACCATCACTATAAAGAGCGACTTATCAAGCAACTGCGTTGTATGCTCAGGAAACGGCAGCATGAGACATGTACTGAATTGCAGGATTTCCGTTCTATAAAGGAAATAAATGCACACGTAATCACGCACATATAATGCAGAGCCTATATGCTAAGGAGTCAGTTACTGTAACACTACCAGTTTTTGCAGTTACCTGTGCAACCATGCCTGGAGATAACTTCAATTTGTAATACTGTTTTACATGGTCGAGTTAGGCTTCTAATAGGATGACAAAAATTCACCAACATTTCTTTACTTGACCTTCATGTCATAGCACATCTACAGATTTTGCGTAGTCTATTATAGCTTGGAATGCTGCTGGAGGATTTCTCCTGTTTACAGAAATTTATTTTCTATGTATGATAAAAAAAAAAAGTCACTGAAGACATTGATTCCTTATTCTTGGAGTAATACGGGGGGCTCACAAAATCAATACCCATATTATCAATTGGAGCTTGCTGGTCAGATTGACCCCGTGTCTTTGCAGACACTGCTTCATTTACGAAGAAATAAACAAAAGCATTCAAGTTAGTAGCACAAATACCAACCTTCCTTGCGAGGGCATTAACTTAATATTGATGTGGGAGGAGACGATCACTCTACTAAAAGAACTGTTGATACATCGGCCAATCTCTTGTCTACTTAAAACCTAGCACCTTAAACGCCATGTTTGAAGTATAGTTTCATGTCAAGTGTCTCATGACCAATACACGCTTCCTTCATATTGAAGATGAAACAGTATTTCACCTTCAAAGATAGAAGAGACACTGGTGTTATTCAGAACACTTAAGGTGAAGGGATAGAACATGAAAGTCCTGAAGAGATTAAAGAATAGTAGAATAAGAAGGCAGTATTAGATAGACACCTATTCTCAGATAATGTATTAACATGAGTACAAATTAAGAAGAGCATTTCAAAATCACGGAGGACAGAGAAATATTTGCAAAATGCCCTAAAATCGCTCACTGTGAAGAGCAATCGCACGAGGCACATTTCTTTGTAAATGTTTGTGGGACCTACGGCTTTGCTATGCTCGTGACTTTATAGAGAAAATGTAGGCAATGCCCTCGTCAGCATTCACCCAATTGAAACTATGCTTCTGGGAATATTGCAGGTGGGCCAAGTATCTGACAACTCAAGATTCGTTTTCTACTTTCGTAAGTACTTCTGCAACGTGGTCATGGTGGAGAACGTTTTCCCCACCCTGATGATGATTCCTCCCACGTGCAGGCATAGTGATTAACGGAACAAGTCTGACTTTCCTCTGCCCCACTACTCCATTGCAGCGGAGGTAGACGAATGATGACACTGGTAAATTTGGTAAATAACTTCCTCTGAGCTCTACCTTTCTCCTTACGAGCAACCTTTCTAAGGGGAGAAAGGATTCAGCATGCCTGTTGGAGCTGGCAATTCCTTACCTGTTAACAGTTATGCTCTAGCCTCAACCTGCCACACAATAAATTGTTTGGAAGCAGTATGGGGAAGATGGTCGCTTTTCATGAGGGCTTTCCAGAGATCGCGACCATCCCGGCCTTGTGTGTGTGGAGGGATGGCTGTTGTAATGAGCCAGGAGAGTGTCATTGGGGAGTTTCCAGTGGAATGAGAAGGACTGCCTTAGCGCTGCAGGTCCAGACATGACCCACCGAATTAGTAATAATAATGTTCTAACGTTGAGGGCTTACAGTGTGTGAAAAATTATTTTAAAGACTCTGTTTGTAGTAATCCATTTAGTCCCCTCAACACCATCTTACAGATGATGAAAGTGAAACAGACAAGCTGAATAGCTTGCCAAGGTCAATCAGAGAGATGGAAAAGGATTCGTACCTAGGGAGTCTTGTTCTAGGGCAAGCACCCTCGAGCCCTGTGCTGTACAACTAGAAGCAAGAAGAGAACCACCATGTCTTGGTCTACAAGCCTGAGCACAGGGCCAAGGCATAGCCATGTCCTGTCTCAGGGATAATGCACCCAGAATATCTGAAACCTCTCTAAAATGACCAGTTGACTGCCACTGAGGTGAACTGATTCAACAGGAGACTGCAAAATGATAGAGAATCTGATAAGGAATTTTAAATCCCTCCCCACTCCTTCATGCCATACTTATTTATAGTGCGTACAGGGCAAGTCTGGGGATGCCTAAAATGATGGATTTTCTCATAAGAATAAATATCCTCATTTTAAAGCAGCTATACACCAACATTTAACAGAAATCTGAATTCCTGGCCTGTTAACCACGACTTCCATTTATGATGGTGCTGTGAATGGCGTGTGTAATTCCATACTTGCGGCTGATTCTACTGCTACGGTGAGGACTTTAACCGAAGATTTCTTCTTTGATAAAAGGTTAACTTTGCTCAAACCCTTCTTTTTTAACACCCTTTCTTTGCTTCTGGGAAAGGATAGTCTGCAAAAACACTATACTCCAAACTAATATATTAACTCTTCCCTGATTATCATGGAGTCATTTTCATCTGTATCTTTGTTCCCATCATTTCCATTCTAAAATATCCTTTTTTTAATTCAAATATAATGTATCCTCACGAGTCAGCTCAAATCTCACCTCATCATTAATACCTTCACTGATGAGGTTTTCCCCCTGAAATGCTTATCCATATTTGTAGGTCCCATTCATTTAATACATAATTACGTGCATCCCTTTTGTTACTTCCAACACTTCCATTGCTCGCTTTCTTATTTGTATACGGCTTCTCTCATAACCCTACAGCGAATTCCTTCAAATGACCAAGTATTAAATGATTTGGGGATCCTAGGGAACCATGCATTCAACTTGACCTTTCAGTCAGTGAGAATACACATCACAGTACTTGAAATATGACAATCACATTCAAAATAAGCTAGCGGGCTTCAAACGAGGACCACAGATTTTGGAAGCTAAAAGGTATTTGTGATAGCTCTCCTAAACGTTAGTAATGAATATGGAGTCCCAAGGAAGCTATGATTACTCTATATCCAAATTCTTTAGTATTTCCAGTAAGAGATGGAAAATAGTACAATTAAATATGGGGAATAACCTAAAAGCTAAATAATGAAATGTGATAGGGTAGGTAACTGCAACATTAATTGTAATCCACGAAATGTATGAGTAATGGAACTATACTTTGACAATATGAAGAACAAAATGTGACAGGTTACATAGCTCTCTTTATCTAATAAAAGCACCACCAAATTTTGCAAATGAAGGAAAAGGTTATAAAATAACCAAGAACCTATTATGGTCAAGACAACATCATTTTATTATCATTTAAATTCCCCAAGAGCCCTATGAGATAATGTTGCCTCTTTTACAGATGAAAAGAACTGAGTCTCATTGAGGCTAAAAAGGTAGTACAAGTTCTTTTTAATAATGAGAATCAGAGCCTGTCCTGGAACTCAAGTCCACTTACTTCCAAAACCACTTAAAATTTTAATGGGGGGATGGACGAGATGTCCCCAAGCAAGAATAAGATGGTGTTTTATCAAAACATCTCAGGGCTTCAACTCCGAGCCATAGTTTTTGGGGGGGAAAAAAAAAGACAAAATGTGTCATTTCTTAGAAGAGTCTGAAGTGGAGTTGTCAGTTATCTGCTTTTAGCATTAGAGGATTTTTTTTTTTTTTTTTTTGCGGTACGCGGGCCCCTCACCGTTGTGGCCTCTCCCGTTGTGGAGCACAGGCTCCGGACGCGCAGGCTCAGCGGCCATGGCTCACGGGCCCAGCCGCTCCGCGGCATGTGGGATCCTCCCGGACCGGGGCACGAAGCCGTGTCCCCTGCATCGGCAGGCGGACTCCCAACCGCTGCGCCACCAGGGAAGCCCAGCATTAGAGGATTTTTAAGATGACTCTTGTGGAACATAAAATCTTGAGCAGACTGCTTCCCAGTGGGTTTGCCAGGATAAGTCATCTGCAAACCTACCCCGAGACAACTAAATTAGTTAACCTACTGAATCGAGTTGCTTACTGTTATCCATCTGGGTGACGTACAGTGCCAAAAATAACAATTTCAGTTTTGCCATAATTTATATTTAGCCCTTTTTTCCTGAAAGAAACTGGCCAAGAATTTTATCTGAATCTTAAGGTCAGTACTGAAATATAATAGTTAAGACGCTTAATAACAGCCTAAGGAGAATGTTTGCTTGCCTGTTCACTATGGTAGAGGGATAACCGGTAACCTAGAAATTTTATAAATTATTACTGTGTATTCCCATTGAATGGTATCATTCTCACTGAAATTTTTTCTGTAAAGTTTACTCTAGATTGCTCTGATTCTCAAGGGTGTACTTTTGATAACTGCCTTTTCATGGTGCTTGGAAATTTAGGACCACCAGGGGGAGTTCTGAGAAAATTAAAGAGATGAGGTTCCAGTCCATAAAGTAAGGGTCCTCTGAGTTTTTGGCCAATCCCCAGATAAGCTGGTCTATCTTTTATGCTCTAATAATATTTTATATAGTTTATTTTTCCCCAGTGGCGATCATGTCGGTCTTATTGCATACAATGTCCCCACTACCCCTTTAGATTTTAAGTACCTTGGGGGTGGGAAGTCTATGTCATTCTCTGCGTACCAAGACATCATTCAACGGAGGCAGAAACACACAAACACACACAAACTTGTTGAATAAATGTCACAAGATATCAAGTTAATTGAAATAAAATTCACAGTGATCGAAACAGACAGGTGATTGTCTATCGTGACCAACAAGAAAAATGATGCGAGAAGGACTAGCTGTGCCTCAGAACATCACACCAGAGAGGACTCGGCCTAGAGTTTATACGTAAAATATGATTCCACTTTGCAGCCTCAGAACATCACACCAGAGAGGACTCGGCCTAGAGTTTATACGTAAAATATGATTCCGCTTTGCAGAGCTACCCAGCCATTCGCTGGGCATAGGATGAGCCAGTGTCTAGTCTGAGATGGAAAGGGCAGAAACTGGACAGAAGGGTGAAGAGAGCTGATATACGTAATTATATCTAAGATATTCCCAGTACTTCCTCACTATAATTTTTCCTCAGCTGTTCCTCTCCAAATGGGAACAAAATAGAGCAGTAAAAGTATACTATTAGTCACGTAACGGGTATAAGTATAGGTAAAGGAGTTTCAAATATTTAGCTTTATAGCTGAGGTGATGATCACAAATTACAAAAAAAAAAAAAATCATGGGAAACTCTCCACATCATGACATTCCCAAGCGCTGTTTCTTTGCTCTGCTCCAGATTTCAGCAGCCATTCACGTAGCAAATTAGAAAACAGGAAGCGGGAAACCCTAAGTACTCTAGTGTTTCCTACCTGCTTACACCTCACGGTCATTGTCAAGAGTCAAGTGGCTGACTGCCTGGAAGTGATGGATCAGGATCAATGTAATACCATACACTTCAGGGAGAGTTTGCAATTACTGCCTTGGAGAGCACTCTCGCCTGATTTCAATATTAAGTCAGTGCTCTAAATGCCTGGATTTTGATCGGTGTTACACTAGCTAAAATGAGAAAAGATATTTTAATCTGATTCTTGAGACAGGTTAATGTGTATATATGGGGTTGGTTACTATTAAACACTATTAAAGACGTAGAAACTGAGGAAGGCAGCCAGCACTAAAACCACTTCTCACGAGACGATGTTTATAGCGTGTAAATGAAGTGACGTAAAGCATCTTCGATGGACCAAGTGCTGTTCTGTCGTTTTCATTTCAATCTATCCCACGATGTGCAAAGGTGCTATAATTACACCCTTTAGAAGTGTATTTATTGGATCATGCAGGAGAAATCATTTAACTCTGGTTGTAGAAAACAAACTGTCTAAATGATGCTGGGAGTAGTTACAATAACAAAGCTTCTTTCTCCTCAATAAGTGACCACCCCCCTTCGAGTTCTAAGCCTGAAGGACCTGTTAATCTTAAGATGCTAATTTGATGTGGCTGTCTAGATCACTAGGGCTTCCTACACAGTCACCAAGAGTTTAAAATAAGAGGAATTATGCTATCAATAAAAATGCTTCAAGCCTCTATGTATCCTTATCAGAAAATTGCTGAGAGACGTTTTAGAAAGTTTTATTTTCAGCAAGAATGTCAAGTGCATTCTAATGAATGTCATGCTCGATACTTTTTTGCTTCTTCACAGACGATTTTCCTAACACTTTAAGTGAAAGTAGATGTGAGTTGAGTCAGTGTCCTCACTGACAAAGGCCAGAATGCCGCATTTTCAGTTTTCTGAAAATAGGACAGGTATTTCAACTGGAAGAAAACACCTCGATTTGTAAATAAAGTTTTAAAATACATGCCATTTGGACCTATGCTGCACAAAAAGAAAAAAAATAAAAACTGCATAACTATTTGTTTATAAATACCATTTCAGGAATCTCATAGGAGTCAACAGAAAGCGGTTGTGGGACTTTCTACAACTTAAAGTATGTTTTCCTATATATTGGATAAAATTTAGTAATTTTTAATTAAGGTGTACCCTGTGGAACAGGCAGAACATGGACTTTTGCCTCAGACCCAAGTGGGATGTATGCACATACAGTCCCCATCACTTACCAGCCCTGGTATCTTTGGCAAATTGAATCTCTGAGCTCCTGTTTATACACTTAAGTAAAAACAGCAATTCTTATGTAAATAAATATTGTGAGAAGTGAACTGCTAATACATACAAATCACCTAATAGTTCCCACGGCTCGGGAGGCTCTCAGTAAATGAGATGTATAACATTACTATTAGAAAGAGGAATATAATGAGAGAAAGGGATAAGAAGAAAAGAAGGGTTTTCTTTCGGACAGCAAATGTTTTTAGTTCCTGCTAGATTGAAGCGAGAGGTACAATACAGATGATTTCCTTCATGTACTGAGGCCTAGCAACGTTAGCAGTCCCTACACCCTGGTTAAGCTAATCATCTAAGTGAACAACAAAAATGTGGTTGAGTTGTAATCTACTTTTGAATCTACCTTTTTCCCCAGAAAATCCAGACTAGGACACATGGAAGAACTCCTCTGTCAAGCTGGTGGGCTGAATAACGTCACACGAGCAAACAGGAACAGACTTTGGGGTAGGTTTAGTAGATGTGTATGTGGGCGTATCTCAGAGCAAGAAGTGCTTTTAGGGGAAGGTGACAGATTGGTGACCCCTGTTGGTAAATGTTTGGTCACAGAAGTAGTTTGGGCTGAACCCAAGGGAGTTACTATATGATTCAGGAGATCATTTTTCCTGAATGAGCTGGAGATTGACAGATAGGAAATTGGGAGAACGAATAGGAAGAAGACCTTAGTTATTGAACATTCTCCATTCAGGAGATACTCAGGAAGCGGAACTACAGCGTGGAGGTGTGGTGACAGCAGTAGGTATAGTGTGAAGAGGGGAGGGCTGACCTGGCTGAATGGCCCATTTGTGAGTTTTCTCCTGTTGGTCTTATTATATTGCAGAACTTGAGGTTCAGGGGTCAAGACTCTTCAGATAAAAAGATCCAACACTGTGAAACACAACGGGAAACAGCCAGTGTTTGATCAAAGCCAAATCACCATGGATTTAGAGAACTGGAAATGTGTCCGACTCATGTCAAAAGGTAAAGCAATGCCCTGCAGATACCAAGGGGCAACCGCACAGTCGACTACAGCCCCCTCCCTAGAGTTCATCTCAAGGCCACAGCGGACATCACTCCCTTCTTGACCATACTTCCTAGAGCCCCTCACACTCAGCTTTTATTTATGGTGGTTCAGGTGAGTCAACTGATGCTTTGTTCCAGACGCCTGCTCATGAGAGCTCTAAACCCCGGTAACCATGCTATTCTCAGGCCATGGTTACTACATTTGTCCAGTTACTTTCAAAATTAGGCAAGACGAATGAAGAGATGTTGGGATAAATCACCTTTATGTGAAGGGAGGAAGGTGAAACGTTTCTCCATGACCATGTCTCATGAAAGCATCCCTGTCTCCTCCTGATAGATCTGTGATCACTGCCCCTGCCAAGAAGATGACTCCTTGTTGCCCACTGTCTCGTGGTGTAAGATTCAGTGAGCCCGTGCAGCAGCATTACTTCAACTCTGAGGGCTCTTGCTGTGTTTCCTGGTTCTCTATAAAAAATAGAAAACCTGCAGAGCCCGATGCTGGATAGCTAGGAAGAACGGTTACCCCCAAGTGAGTCACTGGAAGTGATACAGACCCACACCTACTTTTACCACTGATCCCTAGGCCTATGCATTTTACACGCAGGATGTCATCTCAACTGTGTACCTCAGCTGTGCCGTCTGTGGGCTGTTCCATCACTTTACCAGGTTGGCAGCCCATGGATGGCTCAGTATGCAACCAGAATGGGGGATTCAGTTGTGCTGTGCTCACAGAAGCATCGCCTTTAAAGACGAAATACAGTTAGTTATCAGTATATAAAGCTAAGCATATAATTTAAATATGATTTTACAGTCGTAGTGGTTTATGAACAGGTAGAAACAGTCATGCTAATAAAATGTTCCAGAAGAAAGCTGTCTTTGTTTAAAGGATAATTTTAGCTATTGCTATCCTGAGGTAATAATCCTATTTGGCTCAAATATTAATTATCGGATAAGCCAACTTTCATTGTACTTACAGTTTTCCCACTGGTTTCCCCGATCTAATTTATTAGTTTTGTTAAGTGAGTACATACTGCAAGCAGATGAGGAAATTTAAAAAAAATGGTACGGGGTTAAAATAAATGAAAGAGTGAATATTGTGTGTAATTTGGAGCTAACCCATTTTCATAGTGTTTAAAAGTTGAAATGTTAATTTTCTCTGTTGTTAAATATTTACCACTAACTGAATATGGAATTACTGAATAGAAAACAGATGAGTAAAGCAAATCAACTATGTACAGAGCTTCTCATTAGTCACTTGGAATATATTTTAGTATAGCTTTATATCGTAAGACCTTTCATATGGTATTTCAACGCATGCCAGGCCCCTTTCACTTGTATTACCAGAGTACGTGTAGAATGGTCCTATGTTAACTACCTTGTCGGCACACATTCTATGTACTCTAACAGGCTATTAAGTCTGATTTTTAACAATGCTAATTTCTTTACAATTTACAGGACTTTTCACAGCTTAAAAATATATTTAAAAGGAGCTCTACAGGAAAAAAATACTCTTCAACAGACAATACAGGATTGAGCTCTTGCTTTTTATGTTGCTGACTTACTTTTTTTTCCCCAAACATATGGCTATATGATAAATCGGATGACCTATTTGATACTTTAGGTATAGTATATCATTATAATGAATCAGCTTGCTGAATTTTAATGTATCTGTGACAATTACTAAAAGAATTAAATGTCTAGTGAAACCAAGCTGTATTACTATTCTTTTAATCATTCAAACACTCTAGATTCTTTCAAAGTTATCAATGCTCATTTTTATTGGGGTTATTTTAATCAAACACCATTGAACTCACATGGATTGATTCATGCTATACTTTACCGACGAAGCTAAGCATTTTGATTCTTTCATGAGGTACATCAGAAACATTAGCACCAAGCCACGTAATTGCCACAGACTCAGTCTGCCTTTCCTTAATAGCAAGTATGTCACTACTCTTCCCCTGAAAGTCTCTAAAGATCCAGTTACGAAAATGCTGAACGGCCGCGTTATAAAAGCACGTATACATTTTGATTATTTCATCTCAATGAAAAAAGTGAGCTCACAAAGATCACCCAGAAATCACAAAACTTGAGTTGTTTTTACTTTCAAATCTATCTGACATTCAAAAGTTAACTTGAGAACAGTAATACTCCCTGGGTTACCTTAAAACTCTGATACTTTGCAAACTATAAAATGAGTGCACTCAAGCATTACTTTCCCATAATAAATAACAAAAGAACCCTGATATTACTGAAAAGAGAAAGTTACTTTAAAAAGCAGACAAGAGCATAATTAAAGGATAATGTGTTACGCTCTAAAAAGAATCACACTTTTTAAATAAATACAAAATTTTTAAAAAGGGACTAGCAACATAGAGCTAGTGTGCAAATATATTAATTTTTACTTTTATCATTTAATATATATACACCAGCAAAAAAACATGGGCTATTTTACCACAGTGAACGCAGACATGTTGCGGACAACTGAGAAGTTGTCCAGGATGAAACTACACTCTTACGAGAAGATTTTTCAGCAGAAGCCTGAAGGAACCAAACACTTATGGACGAGTAAACCATGCCGGTGTTACTTGTGAGAGTGTTCCAAGAGAACAGTTTTGCTCAATACTTAAAAGAAAAGCACCTGGGACCTTTATATTGGAACTGTAATATCATGAAGTCACTACGTAAGTCAGCTGGAAAATCACTCCTTTTTCTCCCTTTCAAGCTCAAGACAGTATTTCGTCACCTAGAATCGTAAGTATTAACTCAGTTAAAGGAATCACTGGCCAAGATGTTCCATGTTTAGGCTCTGCCTGTCTAACTCCTAGGCACCCAGCTTCTAATAATGGGTACGTGGTGTTTCCAAGGTTTATGGGAGGGAAAGGAATAGCATCTCTAGCGAACAGTATGCTTGGTCTCACAGTCTGCTAGTTACTTTCCAAGCCTACTTCTCTGCAGTGCCCAATACTCAATCTCAAAAAACAGATGGTAAAAGCCAGCGTTTCGAACTTTCAGGCACGAAATGCTGAAATTCTTCTGATGCTCTAAGAAAAGCCAGGGGGCAGGGTAGAACTGAGCTTCCAGTCAGACACACTGACCAGTAACTAGACACCTAAGAATTATAATGTGAAACCTGACCCTAAATTGCCTTCTTTGGTGTAGACAATTCAGTGCCTGTTAGATTCTCCCCCTTCATTCTTACTTACTCTTTAATTACAACCAGAATTTGAAGAGTGCATCACCTTTTATCACCTTACAGAATCACTTGATGTCGAAACAGACTACATTTATTCTTTTTCCAGTGAGCTCTTTGCCCCAGCTCAGAAGGCTCTGCAACTCCAACCCTCGACTGACGGTCCAGCTTCCTTTCCTGCCAATTGCCCACTCACTAATTAAGCAGACACACCGACGGCTCCTCCAGTGACACCACCTCTTCTCACCATTCAGGGCCTTTGCCCCTTTCTTTACTGTCTGCCAGGGAAGCTGTCCCCCCAGATCTTCAGGCTGCTTCTCAAGTTCCAGGTCTCAGTAAATGTCAAATCCCTGGAGAGACCTTCTCTGAGCACCCATCTAAAGCCTGTTTGACTCTTCTCTTTCAGGGTGCCCAGTTAGCACTTTCGCTGTAGAATTTTTTATTTGTTTATGTCCCATGTCCCTAATTAGAATATCATCTCCATGGGGTAAAAAAAAACAACCTGCATTTGTCTTGTTTATATTTGATTTCTAGAATCAATGTGTTCTGCAGATGGGAAGTGCATGTAGGTGCCTGGTAGTCAGCAGAACAGACACACCCTTTGGCCGCAGGAAGCTCACTGTCTATGAGGCTGGGCGTGGCAGGGATGGGGATATAGGGCTTCCAGTAAATAGAACCTGACAGAGAGAGGTGCCCAGTAAACAGATCTTTATTAACAGGATACGTAAGTTTTCTGATTTCATAATTATCATTCACTTCAGCTATTACCAGGACATTACTTTGGTGATATTCTCTGGGAAGAAAAATGAATTTTCTTAAATAGCTCCAGATTATACACCATGCTTTATAACGCTGAGGTGAATTTATAAACAAACAGAAGGATTTTGTAAGTGGGTATACAAATCAGTGACTTTTAAAACTTCAACGTGCATCAGAAAACCCCTGAAAGGATTCTTAAAACAGGATTCCGGGTCCCGTCCTCACAGCTTGATTCATAAGGTTAAGAGGCGGTCTTAATCCTTTCTCAGGTGACGCTGACACTGATCAAGCACACTGAAAACCACTGCGTTAAATAACAAATCCTATATCGGAAACATTAAGGTATGATTTTCCATTGCGTTAAATAACAAATCCTACATCGGAAACATTACGGTATGATCTTCCATTACCGTATATATTTTACTCCTGGCCCCCATTCCGCCCACACTCTTGCAATATCAGAGTAACTGAGGTATTGACAAGTATCTGAATTGTCCCACATCAGAGGTAGCTTCTTCGGTAACATCTCAACTGCATAACTAACTAAAAGTGTAGAGGATTTGAGAGAAATTTTCTAATGATGGAGAGACAAGATTGTGTGACTTTTCTGCCTTTCTGGGTCAATGTTACTGTATGACAAATGTGGCACTGTGTATTTCTCATGATTTTAATCTCATCTTGTTCATATTTTTGTTGACTACGTAACTCCTGTGAAATTACTAATATTATATTTGAGCTCTTACATTTAATTTAATTACGTGAAGATTTTTTCATTAAGAATTTTTACATTTCACTTTTATTCAAAGTATTTAGGCTACATGCAATTCGAAGATGTACATGGCAATTTTCACACCTTTAACTGGCTTAAAAATACGATATATTTATAAAGAATACTTTCAAGTATGCTTTTCCAAGCAAGTATTTGAAAAGTACCGTGTAAGTGGCATGAACTACCACAGAGGACAAGGCAAAGTAATAGTGTGCATTGCATTAGGAAGAAAAGGAAATAAATTGCATATAATCTGTGCTCTAAAAGACAATGTCGTCAAGCGGATATTCAAGACTTCCTTTTAGACTGAAGACAGACAAGAATAAAGAAACACTGTTACAAGGATGCAGGGGAAAGAGTAGTTCAGGTAACCAGATACATGGAAGCTCTGTAAGAGTGCAGAATATGTGGCTGGGAAGAGAGATCTGGGTGTACTTGCAGAAAGACTTAACTGCCACATATAGAGGTGAAAATGAATATAACAGGAGAGTGGACATGGAAGGATTTCGAGTAAGTGACAGACACATTCAAATCAGTTTTTTAGCAAGATGAAATAATAGGTGGGGTGGAGTAAAAAAAAAAGCTCTAAGGACAGAAGCAAAGAAAATGGCATTTCAACGTCCAGACAAGGATGATCACAGTAGGATTTGTGAGAAAGAAACGGATTACTGTTTCACCATCAGCTGTGAAGTTAACCTTTGATATCATGAAACCTGATCGCGGTGACGAAAGCTGTGGGAGCAGGTTATGTAAAAGGGGAAAATTAAAGCCAGGAAGTACCTGAACTCTCTTAAGAATATTTAACTAGAGAAGGAGGTTCAAAAGGTTTAAGGACTATTTCCAATTCTAAAGATCAAAAGAAATGATCTATGCCAAGTTCCCAGCGGTGGGCCCTATGAAGTAAGTGATCAACACGTACAAATTCATTTTCCCATTCCAGCGTTTCCATTTTCTAACAAGGTGGGTGAGAGTCAAGAGGAATAAATAGAAGACGCCAGTGAACCAAGGATGAAACTTTATTTGGCGGACAGTGGAGACGAAGAAAAGCAGAATTTTAGTGTTCTGGAGGACTCGGGACACAGGAAAGAAAGAGGTTTTGCCAGAGACACGGGGGCTTCCAAAGCTAAGGTTCTGGAGGCAGAGCAGCTATGCAGAGAGTCACGCTAGGGGAAAACATAGGAGTCATCTAGTGTACGACTGGATTCTAGTGGAGATGGCGGGAACTGCTGTGGAAGCTGAGACTTAGATCAGAGCATTAGATGAAGCCATCATACGGATTTGTAAGTAGCAGAACATTGGCTATAAAGCTCTGAGCAAGTAACAGAAGTTCTTAAGAAGAGTGTTTTGAAGTCAGCAAACAATAGGATTCAGTATACAGAGATGTTTTACAAAGTTCAGTTTCCAAAGTAGAAGCACCGTCCCACCATTTTGACTGAATAACGAAATGTTATTTTCATCGGCAGGTAAAATGCCAAAGAGCACAACGATGCCTCCGATCTCCCTCAAGTTTTGGAAAAGTAGAAAAAGGTCTCCACTGAGACAACTACAGAAAAGGTTATCCACTGATGGTTTCAGAGCAGAACAAACTCTGAGGAAGCTTTCTCACGACAGAAGGGAGGCTCCACGGTACCCAGGGACTGTTACCCCCTGTCTCATCGTAAGAGTTACTGTCTTCAGCAGTTCCGTAAATTGCAAACGCTTTACCTGATGAGCCCAGATTTGTCCAGATTCCCAAGTTTACGGCTGGATTCCGCTTTAGAAACATCCTCATACAGTGAATTTTCTGTAACTTGCAGGCAGATCTCTCAGGACTCACACTGCCTGCCTAGGTCTCTAAAGCCGCCCACGGTCTTACTCCAGGGATGTATTCCATCGAGCACAGAGGAGCCCAGTGTGCTTCAGGAACAAAACACAAAAAAACAAAATACACAGCCTGAGATCAAAGCACAGGCAATGGATGGGGAAGCTAATCTGGGCTGCGGCGGTAGTTATTTTTAATCGGCAAACTCATTAGCCAATCCCACAGGCATCTCTCTCGTCTGCCTATTACCCCAGGGCAAGAAAGGAGGTATTTTTCCAGCCTACCTCACAATTTAGAGTAACCGTGGAGCCAGTTCTGTTCAACGAGACATCAGGGTGTGTGTGATGGGCACTACTAGATTCTTCCTCTAACCTACCCCTTAGTCACTGCCCTTGCCCTCTATTGATTTATGCCTGTGAATATTATAGCGATACCTCGAGAAGCTGGAGCTGTATTGTGATTGTAAAGCAACAAACAGGGAAATGAGAAGCTAGTAGTTAATGATGGATACCAATAAGAGCCTTGATCCATACGACAGCCCAAGAAGCTGAAACACTAGTAACCGTGTTCCTACAAAATTCTGTGGAAAAATAGTGTTTCTAATGTTTGACGCTTTATTTTTTCCCATTACTCACAAACAAACAGTTCCGACTTGTCCAAGTGTCCTACGGTAGATTTTAAACCTAGCACAGTAGCAGTAGATAACATGCCTGAGGATGTTAGGAGTAGACAAAAAGGCTAAGTACCATGATGTTGACAAAAAGAATTCTGTAGCATCTTAAATACAATACAGTGTATTAAATGTATGAAAGCAACCATCATGGAGGAATATCAGCTATGTAGTTTGTGTCTGTGGCCAGGAAAAATAAAAGAACTTAAAATCTAAGATGTTAAAATATGGGTTTAGTTTTCCTTTTTTTTTTTTTCTTTTCCAGAAACATCTTAAGTGCTCTGGTAGAGTTACTTTCCATAGTGAAAAACTGGAGTTATTCAGGTATAAAGCAAAAAGGGGGACTGTCATGATGGCAGCTTGGTGGACCAGAGTCATCAATCTAATATCCTTAAGGGGATGTGAAGAGACACAAAATGCTTTCTTCAGTAAGACTGAACCTTTAAAATGCACTGTGAAATTGCCATAGGCAAATTTCCACGCTAAGTCTTAGAGTTCAAAGTAAATGATAATCAAGTTACACGCATTAAGTTCCCCACAATGCAACCATGAGGCACATTTCCTGTAGAGCAACTGAAAGAAATGATGAGTGACCTGAGGGGAAAGAAAATGGATCACGAGTTTACACTTCACAGTCAGAAAACGTGTTGGATGAAGCTACAACATCTCAACTCAAGGAAATTGTTTTAGTGAGGAAATCGTCTTCAATTAATGTGTTTTAAGTTGCTTTAGTGTTAGTATTTACTTCGATGTCTGTTTTCTACAAAGTGCATATTCTTTGGCAGTTTCAAAGTACACAGTATCTTAATGACCTCTTTTCAATTGGAGTATCAAGTACTTCTTCTCTTCTAGTGATTACCTTTGGTCTCTCTAGGCCATCTTATAAATCCAAGTCGTACCGCACAAGATGTGTTTCAGACTTTATTGACCATACTTATTACTGCAAAAAAAAATGCAGAAGGCCCTTATACTGCAAAAGATATCAATTGCAAGATACCAGCTGAACAGATCCAACGTTTTTTTAAAAAAACATACACACCTAAGATATGTCACTTATGCACTCAAAAGATAGGTCGTTTAGATTTTTGGAGGTCAGTTTACAATTTATTGACTGTGTTTCAAGATAACTTTGGGAACAAGTATACATTTTTCAGAGTAAGAGTTAAGATTGACATTTGGAGGGGTTCCGCTTTCAACAGAAATGCATATGGCAGCCTCTGTCCTCCAGTCATCCTGTCACACCAGGGTACTGAAGCATGGATTGTAAATGAAAAGGCACCCACTGTTCAGAGATCTCCCTTGTATCAAGTTGCAATAGTTTAAGAAATGACAGCCTTAGGCTTAGAGATAAACTTACTAGGCTTTTCTCTTTAGTTCTGACTTTTGAGCGCCATTCCCTTTTTATTAACTCCCTCAAATTTTAATACATGTTATCACAGGAAAATGAAGCCATTACTTCCTTCCACCTGATTTCTATTCACATTCTTCCCAAATCAGCACAAGTGCATTTACTCACATTTTCAAGTCTTATTTCTTTTTTGCCTTAATGGAAAGGGCATTGCTGTCACAGGGAGTGAGAAATTGGAAAATGGAAAAAAAAATAATGCATAGGTATACAGCTGTTAGCAGAACATCAGCGTTAGTTGATGCAACATACGAGAAGGGCACATAGTAAAATGGAAATTCAAAATCTTTATTGTAAAAGGAGTTCAAATTCAATTTTAACTGTAAAGTTAATACTTCTACCTTTGTTTTAAAGAAACTTCACTTGGACTTAAAATGAGGTTAACCAAAAATTTCTAGATTACACTGAATACTGTATTTTTTAAAGCTGTTATAATAAATAAAAATAAAAATACTTTCAGCTGTGATTCAATCTTTGCTTTCATTTTAACCTGAGCAAGTAGTATATGTATTTTCCTAGTTCAGTTTCAGAGATCATTGCTTACAGCTTGTAAATATACATGTCAGTGAGCTGAAGATTTTTGAGCTTTAAAAATATGAGACC
>NW_020173204.1:3476712-3710119 GCF_003031525.2 Neophocaena asiaeorientalis asiaeorientalis | reverse complement strand
AAGGGTTAGGAGTGGGGAAAGGGGTGCGAGGGGCGCGTGCTAAGGCATTAACAGCGCTGACAGATGGCGTCACCATTGAGGTCACAGAAATATAACCCATCAAGAAAAAAATCAGTTTCAGATTTATTATCTTACTGGCTTTATGTTGGTTCTTTATTTTATTTTTTTGCCAGCCTGTGTCTTTTTTTTTTTTAAACGTTTTTACTGGAGTATAATTGCTTTACAATGGTGTGTTAGTTTCTGCTTTATAACAAAGTGAATCAGCTATACGTATCCCTATATCCCCATATCCCCTCCCTCTTGGGTCTCCCTCCCTCCCTCCCTATCCCACCCCTCTAGGTGGTCACAAAGCACCGAGCTCATCTCCCTGTGCTATGCGGCTGCTTCCCACTAGCTATCTATTTTACATGTGGTAGTGTATATATGTCCATGCCAGTCTCTCACTGTGTCCCATATGCTGGTTCTTTAATTGAAGTCCTAATTTCCCGAGTTAAAGTGATGTTTGAATATACTGTTCCAAATTTGGGTTTGCATTATGACTCCAAGCCAAAATACTGCTTGTGTTCCTAGTAATAAATATCCTACAATAATTTGGTAAGAACAAGCCATGTGAGAGACAGAAACTGGTCCAAACAGGGCTGTAAAGATGGCGAAGCACCTCCTTACCACCTGGAAAGGCAGCTCCTAGGCCTTCTCATGCACATCATCCCTCCTTTTGTTAATTTCTACAACATTCCTTAATATTTTCATTACATGTAGTTCTTTCTTACATTGAACCCAAGTTCTTAAGAGTTTGCATTGATTTCCTCATGGTCTCCCGCCATTTCAAAAGGATATTAAGCACATTTGCCCTTAATATAGAGAATGATCAAGAAAAGAAACATGAAATGGGCATAGGACATAATACAATTAAATACAGAAAAAGCTTAATTTTAAAAGGTTATTATTTTACTGCTAAAATTTCTTTTAAAGTATCCCCTTTTAATATGCAGATGACTTAAAAAATTCAAGGACTACTTCATCCAAAGCGGCAGTGTACTGGGCAAGCCTGAGGCATCTAAAATAAGACAGATTGGGTTTAAGTCCTGCTCATAGACTTCTGTGACCATGAGCAAAGTATTTAACCTTTTTACATCTCCATTCTCTCATCTGTAAACTGGGGTAGCAATGTTACCTGCCTCATAAGTCGTTCACAAGTATTCATTTGAAGAACTTAGTAGGACCTGGCACTTAACTGTAACCAGATTATAGTTTGTTGTAATTATTAAAAGCATAGAGAATAGTATATGGCTCAAATATTCTTCTTGGCTTATATAGATTTAGATATTCTGAACTGCACTCATGATTATATATTCATTCATGCTAAAATATATTATCAAGAATTAAGGCTCTTTTATTAAGAAGCATTACAGAGAAATGTTGCAAAGTAAAAGTCTACCTAGTTTAAATTCACCTTTCATCATTTTATAGCTGAGCTATAAGGTTAGAACCCTTATAGGAGAGGTTGACAATTCAGGTCAAGTTGTGAAATCAATTTTATCTTTACTGCTTTCTCACTTTTCTCTTTTCAGATTCGCCATGCCAAGCCTTTTCAAGCCCTATTACAGAGGCACCTAAAGGACAAACAGCCCTGAACTGTATATTAGATCATCTGACTCCTAGAACCAGCTCTGACTTCACCTTGTAAACTTGGGTCACTTGTTCAACCTTTCTCAAATTCCTCATTTACAAAATTAAGTGCTGGGATTGGTGATGAAGTTCTTTCCAGCTTTAATAGGTGACAGTTCTGTTCCATTAATAGACACACCATTTTCCAGAAGAGCTTCAGATTTTACGTCAAATTTCCATTTTGATTAAGGAATGAAAATGTAACACGTTGGGGATTCTCAATTTGATTTTAGCATGAACTCTGAGACAGAATCCATAACTTTTCTGTCACTTTTAATTATTAAAACCAGTCTAGTTTAAAGATTCCTTGGTCTACAATCATAGTCACTCCCCTCCCCATTTCTTCCCAAAGCCCAGATCAGAGAGCAACGGGGCTGGCAGAGGCAATGGAGGTGTAGGGGGCAGGGCAGGAGTTTTTAAAGGAATTTATAGATCCTGCCCTAGCTTGCTTTGTTTCCATCTGTTTCTGGTTGCCTTTCTGGAAAACCTAACATCTTAAAAGAGCTAGGCCTTCCTGCAATAAAAACTAATATACTTTCAATAAGTTAAATCACAAAGAAGGGATAACTCAGTATCTATGCATTAAAAAAAAAAAACAAAAAACCTCTACCTACTCTCACTGAGAATAAAAGGAATTAAGGAAGGAAATCAACTTTTTTTTGTTTGTTTCCGTACCAAGTTTACTCAGCACTGCAAAGTTCTGGGCAACTGGATAAGAAGAAAGGCTTCATTTTTATCAGGCACCTTTATGATTCCTATCATTCAAATATTTTTGAATTTCATACACCTCCTTTGAAGATTATTCACAATTTTTCAGAGGACACTAATCTAATCAAGAGTATCAGCTGTAATGATATGGTGTTCTATGTAAGAATTTCAATGATTTCAAAGAGATGTTGTAAAATTAGAGTATTAAAATGTATTGTATCTGCAGTTCTGTTTTCCAAAACATTTTTTCTTCTTTAAGTTCTTAAAGGGTATGTTTTTCAAAGTGGCTGTTTAGAAATGTTTTAAAGGTTTCATTTTAATCTGGCCTGGAACAGCAAGATTTCCACATTAAACATGGAAGATTTAGAATTCATGAACAAATGACAGTATTGTTCTTGAGCAGTCCTACGGCACTTTAACTTGTTTTTCTTAGTCTTAAGAATATAAGGCAGATCCTGGTTGTTGAAATGCATTACAGTCCACTTTTTTTCCCCTGACCTTTATCTAAAGACAAATTAACCAGTGTCACTTATGATGAGTCACTGATCCTCTTTAGCTATGCCGTTTCTTATAGTTCAACGGCGGTGAAACGTGAAGAGCATATCTGGTGGTTTCTGTGGCCCAGGCCATCAGTACCCAAGGTGGCCATGAGGTGTGAGGGCCTGCGGAAGGGGGTAATCAACAGGCTGACACACAACATTTGATGGCACTGTCCCTGTTTTCTTATCTTCCCAAAGGCATATTATCAAACATCTTAGCCTCTTTTTCCCCTCAACCATATGGTCTAAATTCTAAAGTCTCTTTGAGTTGTACATGTAGAAAAACTGTTACAACTGTATTATTCAGCTCTTCTATTTTAACCCGAGACTAAGAGCCTTTTTCTTAATCGCAGAAAACTTCCACCCCAAATTCAACGCTTTAGCGTGATATGCAGTTATGTGCCTCGTACATTCTGAGTCCACTGGGCAGGGCAGGGTTTTCTTTTCTGGTTGTTTATGCCCAGTGCCTGATATATTTTAGTCTTTAATAAAAGCAGAAGAAACAAATGAAATGTTAAGGTAAGCCTTTCAAGATTTTTCCAAAAAATCACATTTTTATTTATATTTGCTCTCAACTCCTTGAACAATGATCAGGGAAAATAAGAACTGAGAAGGCTTTCTGCTGTTTACATTTATAAAGCCAATTTCAGAGATTTTTCTAGGAAGAGTGCCCTCTGTTTACAGCTGAGTCGACGATCTTGTCTCATATAGGCATTTAGTGGGCAAAACATTCTGCACCTTAACAAGTCCCTAATGCACACCTAAAGAAGAGTGATGTCTCAGCAGTAACAATAGCACACCATTATGCTCTTTTTTAAACACATTTACCGTGTATGATATTGACAGATAAGAGCTTTTATGGCTTAGAGCATGCTTCTTGGGTTCATATTCTTGAAACTACCTCTTCCCTGGGATTTCACCACTTCTGACAGGATACATTAGATGTCTTCGTAATAAGGACAGACTTTTGCTTACCAGTTTGGCATCACAAACCTTTCAATTTCAATTTCAAGTATGCAATTTGCTTCTCAGTGTCATGTCAGTGTACACTGTATAGTTCAACAAGTCTCAAGTTGAGAAGTAGTCTATCAATATGACTAAAACTGCTTGAACTGTTTCGTGTAACATCTGATATGCATATAAGCTCTACAGGCTCACCTGACTGCAGTGGAGGCCTGTCACTCACCTCCTTTACAAACACGTTCCCTGATTATTTGGGAGGAAAAGCTTTCTAGGTGGCACAGCAGGTGATGGGAAAAGTGCAGTCACCTCTCACACCTGTCAAGGAAATCGCTTCTCTTAATGAGTCAGACCAGGAGTGTGAGCGAGTTAGATGTGATCCTCATCCACGTGTGTAAAACCACAATCCAGAACAACCGGCACCCCTCTCTCAAAACCAAATAAAACATCTAGACCATTAATGACTATTTCACTACAGGAGTTTAAAAATGTACATAGCGCCCACCTATGATCTACCGTAGCTATCACGTGCCCTTAGGGAATACCCTTTGGGAAGCAAAAAATATTAGAGGGCTTCCCTGGCGGCGCAGTGGTTGGGGGTCCGCCTGCCGATGCGGGGGACGCGGGTTCGTGCCCCGGTCCAGGAAGATCCCACATGCCGCGGAGCGGCTGGGCCCGTAAATGTGACACGAGCAATGAATTAAATATATCTGAAGTTATTGACTTTGGTACAGTCATTGGGAGTTGTTGATATGGTAACCAGTAACACCAGATGGGAGAGTGTTAATTACGCAATATGAGAGAAATCGTATTCAAAAAAAAAAAAAAAAAAAAAAAATACATATATATATTAGAAAGGTTTTATAAAATAAAGACATCTAAGATGGTATGCAAATAATGGATAAGAGCCAAACCAAAAAACCCAACAACAACAATTAAGTTGAAAACAAATTTGTATTCAGTCTGGCTCTTAATGTAGATTTAAAATAGCTGACATTTCAATAGGTGAGAAGTGTTTTAATATAATTAATAAAGATTTCAAATGTGTGTGATATACTTCATATAACATTATTTTATTTATTCATTTATTTTTTTGTTTGTGTTGGGTCTTTGTTTCTATGTGAGGGCTTTCTCTACTTGTGGCAAGCGGGAGCCACTCTTCATCGTGGTGCGGGGCCTCTCACTGCCGCGGCCTCTCGTTGCGGAGCACAGGCTCCAGACGCTCAGGCTCAGTAGTTGTGGCTCACAGGCCTAGCCACTCCGCGGCATGTGGGATCTTCCCAGACCAGGACTCGAACCCGTGTCCCCTGCATCGGCAGGCGGACTCTCAACCACTGCGCCAAACATAATGTTCATTTTCCGGATGTTACAATATGAATATATAACAGAATAGCAATATTCATCAACATTGAAATGCTGAGTTTGAATATATTGCTACCAGACTTTGCAAAGTTTGTGTAACTATAAAGGAAGAGTCTAATTGTTATCCTGTTTTGTGAGATGAAAATTTCCATGATATTTGGTCCATCTGAACACACAGGTAATGACTTTGTATCACTTTAACATGATCTCATACACCTTTCATACGTTCACTATCAGATGCATCTTTAATATCTACTTTTTGGAAGCTGTGCTTGTCTGGATTGTTTCCTGCAGTGATTTCTGTTTGCAAAGATACTTTAACAGCAGCACAACGAAAAATAATTCATTCAGCATTCATTCATCACCTATTTCTTGAGTATGTTCTTGGTAACCAATGGTTAAATCAACAGTTAATACAGAGATGAAGCTGCACCAGCCTTCAAAAAGCTCACAGCTTTATGCATAGATAGAAAACCAAGATTTGTACAACAGCATTCGAGAAGTATGCTACCAGCATACGGTAGGTCTAGGTGGTTCACTTAAAGGTTTTGGATGGATTAACAGAACAGAGTTAGAGGGGAGGTATCTGAGCTGATTGCTGAACAATACCAAGTTGGGTGGGCAAATGGTGGGGTATTCCTTGTACAAAGCATGGGACATGGGGGCAGACGGACATGTATGTTGAACCACAAATTCAGTATGCCTGAACATTAGTGCCTATAGAAAACAGGTGGGGCGTGAAAACAGGGACCGGGGATTCGCTATGACTTGGACAGCACGCTAAGGGATTTAAATTCTATCCAGAAAGCAAAGGCCAATTGCAAAAAGATGTTAAGTTGAGCAATACCGTGATTTATTTTGTGTTACAGAACTATGTATCTGTCTCTAGTGGGAAGGATGGATTAGAGATCATCGCAATTAAAGACTGAGGGTTTTCTTAGGAGGATGGTGTAATACAAGAGAATTCATAACCACTGAAGTACATCAGTAGGTGCTTAGGAGGTAGACTCAATTCTCAGCATGTGGTGACTGACATTTTGTTTCTCTGTTTTACTTATTTTTATTTTGGTAGGGAAGGAGAGAGAAAAAGTTTAAATATAAAGTTAATACATTCTTACTATAAAATAACCCAGGCAATTTAAAACTATAAAAAGGGAATTAAAATTGACCATAATCTTACTTAGTGTTATCATTTTTCTCTGTACTTCCGTATTTTTCCTATTAATGCAACTTAGAGTATGTTTTATATTGTATACATACTTCATTTTCATCCATTAAAATATTTAATTGAAAAAAACTGGTGTAAGTTTATCATAGTGCCATATTATTAACTCTGATTTTGAACCTTGAAATTCTTGATTTTTTAAAATGTATCTGCTTCGCCTAACTTAGTGTATACTTAGTATACTACACTGCAGTTTGTCATGTCTGTCCAAATATTTCTACCTGATATTAAATGTTAAATCTAGCAGCAATTCAACTGCTTATAGGGATGGAGTAGTTTATATTACTAGATAAACAAAGCTGAGCTAACTGGAAGTTCAAGTATTTTAAAAATGTATTCTAGTGTTCCAAACCCAATTTAAAGTTCTCAAGTTTCCTAATAACTTACTTATTAATGTTAATGAAATATGGGATTAAGATATATATTCCTGAAGAATATGCTTTAGATAATGGAAAATATTAATGGATTTATGGCAATGAATTGATTCGTAAAGAGCTCATTCAAATTGGATTTAAACTGGCAAAATTGGACAATATGTCATAAATGGAAAATCAATTACGTAAGTAAGGTAAAAGGGGAAACCAATACTTTAGAAAGATGAAGTTCAAGTTAACACGTAGCCAGGAAAGATGATGAAACAATGGACACCACAAATATGATTTCCTGATTTTATCCAAGATAAAGTATCTTCTAGAATAGAAGGTGATCATGAAAATAGATTTCCTTAATGGGCTGACAAAAATATCGCTTTGAGGCCATGAGTAGAGAAATGAAATTATAGTTTTTGTTTAAGCTTGAGATTAGACCTTTCGTTTCCTTCAGTCAATAGAAACTATTCTGTTTTCTTGCTCTAATTCCACATTCATGAAATAATCTTTCTGGACTAAAATCGATATTCTTAACTGGGTATATGTTTGTTCTATCAATTAATCAATGAATATTTCTGGACCTAGAATTGACATATCAGAGCAAGAAAGAGAACATGCTAGTTTGTGTTTTTTTAAATGTGCAATAAGAGATATAAATTCATGTGGAATACAACCATAGGCCTTTGAAAACTATGCCATAATAAAGAACATTTCAAATTATGTATCTGTATACATACCTAAATACAGATACACACTTAAGGTATGTGTATAAACACATATCGGTCAAAAGAAAACAAGAAGATCTTCTACAGTCTAAAGTTATATTGGCTTTCTGTTCATGAATGAGAATGATGTGAATTACTGCAGTATAGCTGACTTCTTATCGTCTGATCAATGCCGGACAAACTAGGAGACCACAATTTAGTAGAAAGCAAATGTATTTTACTCATTAATCTATCAATTTTAATTGAGCACCTTCTTTGTTTCAGCATATTCTAGGCTAGTATCATTGATAAATCAGAAGTTTCTGTACATTTCTACCTTATTCTAGCAGGCAAGGAAGGCAATAGTAAACATATCCATTAAAAATGTATCAGATGGTTATAAATGGTATGCAAAGAACATAAAGGTTGCTAAGTATACGCCAGATGTGAGAGAAAGAGGCTCCTTGAAGTGTCCAGGAGGGACTCGGGTTAGGCAACATTTGAGCAGAAACAAAGGAAAGTAGGGGGTGATCCCTAAGGATATGTGAAGGAAGTGTAGGTGCTTCTAGCAAAAAGATCTGCAAAAGCAAATAACCTTGATGCAGGAGAAAGCTTGGCAGCTTCTACGAAGTGCAAGAGATGCAGTATCTAAGTGAGAGATGTTTGCAAGGGTGGGGGGACAGGAGATGAGGTCAAGTGCATTGCAGGGGGTTGGGGTAGATTGTGGAGGGGCTTACAGGTAGGAGGAGAACACTTCTTTGTCTGGGATTGTGTCTGTCTATGCATGTTGTCTGGGAGCAATTGTTAAAAGTGGCCCCTTCCACTACGGAGAAGGTCTTTGTTTGGGGATGGTAAATTAGATGGGCACCCTAATGGCAGCTCGTTCTAATGATTTTAGCTTTTGCTGTTAGCGAAATGGGAAACCATTTGAAGATTTTTTTTTTAACCAGAGATGTATCAATTTTTAAGTCAAATGTTAGCAGAATCACTGGCTGGGGACCTACGCATACACTGTACTGGCGCAAGGGGAAACAGATGAGTTCAAGGAGAGCACTGAAATAACCCAGGTACAATCTGTGTGGTGGACTCTGACCACAAGATTTTTTTGTTGGATGTGCAGATGCAGTAGGATTCTGGATATAAATTCAAGTGAATACGAACACGATTTGTGGCTGGAGTGGATGTGGGATACTAAAGGAGATGAGTCGAGGGTGACTCCTAGGGTTTTGGCCTGAGGATGAAGTTGCCATTTATTACCATGGAAGAGGACTGGCACGGATCAGGTTTTGCGGAAAGTCAGGAATTTGGTTGAGGAGGGCAGTGCAGGTTGGAGATATAAACTTGCAAGATGTTATTTAAAGGCAAGAAGTTGGATGCGCTCACACGGGAGTTACCTAGGTGGTAATGAACAAGAGTTGCAAGAGAAATGCTCAGAAGTTAGGAGGATGAGAAGAGACTAGTAAGCAAAACTGAAAATAGCCTGTGAGGCAAGAGGAGAAAGGAGGGCAATGGGATACCAGGGGCCAAAAAACCTGTTTCAGAAAGAAACAGTGAGCAAAACGGCATATGAGACGGTGGGGGAAAATTACCCATGCAACTTAAAGTTGAGGTCATTGGTGACCTTAATACTAGTAATTTTGATGGCATTATTTCAAGAGCTATTTTAAAGGAGTGACACAGAGTACAGACAACTTTTTAAAGTAGTTCTCATGTCATCTGGCAGCAGAGAAATGAAGCAATATTGAGAAAGGGATACGGGACCAACGGAAAGTTTATTTAAAATAGAGTTTCAGTTTTGCAAGCTGGTGGGAATGAGCCAGTAGAGAGAAGAATTCGCATAGAATTATGCTATAGAATTAGCATGCTATAGAAGGGAGGTAACTAGAGAGAAGTATCGTTGGATGGAAGTACAGATGAGATCTAATGGATGAAGGAAGGCAGGGCTCATCTACAGAACAAGAGGTAGAAAGAAACTGAAGGAAGTTAGGGTATGTAGTGCTGGAAAGACATAAAAGTTCTTCTTTCACTTACATGGGAACCAATGTCATCAGTGGATAGTGAAGATGGGGAAAGATATGTTAGAGACTGATGTACAACGAAGAAGCTTTAAAGTATTTAGGAGAGTGAGTGAAAGACACTAAGAAAACAGAAGATTGCCAAACAGAGATTTGGAGTCATTAGAGCCTAGATGTCAACATTTTAAAGGAAAAAAAAAAAGATTTCTCTTCAGCTGCATGGGAACTGTCAGAAATTATAATCGTAGGATTTTACATTGCTATTCTAAGAAGACAGAAGGGCAAGAAAGCTGGTGTAAATAAAAACTCCAGAGGGCAGAGTTGAAAGGGTTTTGCCCTCTTGGGAGGGAATGAAAGGTTAGATTAGGAAACAGGCAGAGCCCCATGACTCTGAGTGTCAGGGAGATGAGACCCAGATGGGCGTAGGGCTTTTCTGGTGACTGATTTAGGCAGTACCAAGCACGTGATAGCATTTGTTGTGGGATAATAAAAGCTCCTGGTGGTGGGAGACCGATGCTAGGGAAGAGGTAAGAGCGGGGATCCTGCCGAAGCAGGAACAGCCCTGAGACTCTGTCATTACTACTCTATTTCACAAGGGGAGGTGGGGAGAGGGCGGTAGTTAAATGATGGATCCTTGGTCTTAAGGAGGGAAGCACGCCGGAAACACAGCGACAAAGAGTACCCATGGTAACGTGATTTGCTGCATTTCAAGATTCACATTGGGTTGGCCAAAAAGTTCGCTCGGGTTTTTCAATGTTACAGAAAAACCCGAACGAACTTTTTGGCCAAGCCAATACGATGGGAGAGTGTCTAGTCTAGAGGCTTTCAAACTGTTCTACAGAAGCTTCGAGAACGGCAAAAGTTTCTCAGAGCCACCTTGTGGGGAGAACTTGAAGAAAACCGTTCAGAACTCTGAGTTCCCCACGTTCGCTCCAACCCGAGTAGTCTGACTATTCTTCTTGTGAAACAAACACGTGGAGATTATGTTTTCAAAATTCTGTCAAAACAAACCGAAAAACCTTGAAAATCATTGATCTGCTCCAAACCACAATTACAGTCTTGCTTGAGATTCTACTGCTAAAACATGTCTAAGGCTAGATTTAAACACAAAAATGTCTTCTTCCAAAGCTCACGTTATTTCCATTTTACTTGGCTTCTTTACAGCTTCAACTCCTACACTTACGTTCCACAGTTTCACATTGGTTACACTTACTTTACATGACGAACGTTAGGCCAAACGTTAGAAATTACAAGTGTTTTCATTGTTTAAGGTAGACTACTTATGTTTTTAAAGAAATTATTTTTTAAATTAATTTATTTATTTTTGGCTGGGTTGGGTCTTTGATGCTGTGCACAGGCTTTCTCTAGCTATGGCGAGCGGGAGCTACTCTTTGTTGCGGTGCGTGGGCTTCTCATCGGGGTGGCTTCTCTTGTTGCGGAGCACGGGCTCTAGGTGCACGGGCTTCAATAGTGTGGCACGTGGGCTCAGTAGTTGTGGCTCGCGGGCTCTAGAGCGCAGGCTCAGTGGTTGTGGCACACGGGTTTAGTTGCTCCGCGGCACGTGGGATCTTCCCGGACCAGGGCTTGAACCCGTGCCCCCTGCATTGGCAGGCGGATTCTTAACCACTGTGCCACCAGGGAAACCCCAAATAAATTATTATTCAGGAGACAGAAAATTCTTTTTCCTTAGGAAGTTTTCAGACTTTGTAAGTTTTATGTAAGTAACAGGAAATCACACTAAGAGTCCATAAGAAATTTAATACTGGACTCTAAGGAGTCTTGAGTCCTGGAGGAATCCCTCCCAATTCTTATGTGACAATCACATGAAAAAAAAATTAGTAATAAAAGTTTCCCTTAGATCTAGACAATAAACACCACTCTTGAGAATAGGACCTTATAGTACTCAAGTCATAATGCCACAGAAGGTAACTAACTAGATCAAAGAACCACCAGGACTGTTCTGAAAATACACTTAGTGAGTAATACCAATTCTCTCTAAGGTAACCACCTTCAGGATATCACAAATAAAGTCTGTGAAAGGAAATGGTAGCTTAACGAGTCACCAGGGGAGTATTTTTGGATTGAAGTACTAACATCACAGCAACTAGACATAGTATATATTTATATAAACACCTTGTCAAATTTAAGTGTATTTTTTCCCAGTAGACAAACTGGAAACGATACTTCATTCCTGGTCAATTCTAATAAAGAAAGTAGAGTGGCATGGACTCACATATACTACCAAATGTAAAACAGATAGCTAGTGGGAAGCAGCTGCATAGCACAGGGAGATCAGCTCGGTGACCACCTAGAGGGGTGGGATAGGGAGGGTGGGAGGGAGACGCAAGAGGGAAGAGATATGGGGATATATGTATAGCTGATTCACTTTGTTATAAAGCAGAAACTAATGCACCATTGTAAAGCAATTATACTCCAATAAAGATGTGAAAAAAAAATAAAATACATCCATTAAAGGAAGTTCTGCAACCTCAACAAGAAAAAAAAAAGAAAGTAACTCAACGGATTCTAGAGTATTTGCGGGAAAACAGCTCTCTTAGCAATGGGTCTTACAAAATAATGCTAGCATCCTAAGACAGAATTCAGTAGAAAATGAAATAAAAGTGTAACGAAAGATCAGTAGGGAATTAGTGTTAAAATCAGTAGGAAATCCACAGTGCTCCAGACAATAGTTCAACCAGCTGACTACTGATAAACTGGGGCTGGGGGGAGGGAAGCCAAACACAGTGACTCAAAGCAGCGGGAAAACGCGGAGCATCGGCAGGCAACAATGGAAGCTGCCAGGGGGTCCACTGGAAAGTTAACTGAAGCAACAAGCTGAGAACTCTACCTCAGACAGCAGACTCGGGGAGACAGGTGGCAAAGTGCAGCAGGAAGGAACTGAAATAACAAGAATGAAAAGAAAGCAGACCGTGCCATGGAGGAAAAAAAATCTCAACCTGAGCTGAGTCTTGAGTAATCCTTGGCCACCCAGGAGGGCTACAGATACAACTTTAGCAGCTAGCCAACAATCAGAAAACAGACCATCACATGTTCAATGCAGTGGGAAATCACACATTTGAATTACATGGGAAGATATGGGTCATCTTTTCCACTACATATTTATTTTAATGGAATTAAATTTATTTAAATAGAATTTCTCATTAAAAACAAAACATCAACCAAAAAATCCAACGGGTTACTTTGAACTACTACAATTCAGAAAAACAATCAGTAATAATATAGCAGCCCATAAAGTTAATAATAAATTATGGATACTGAAGTTCTGGACATGACACAGGGAACTATATTCAATATCCTGTAATAAACCACAATGGAAAAGAATATGAAAAAGACTGTATGTACAGGTATAACTGAATCACTTTGCTGTACAGCAGAAACTAACCGAACACTGTAAATCAACTATACTTCACTTAAAAAAAAAAAAAAAAAAGAGCTTTTCTTCTCTCAGGTTCTTAGAAGCAGCCAACTGTATATACAAGTTGCTCTTTGCTCTACAGCCCCTCTGTGAAACATACAAGTATGTTAAACACAGGTGACATTAAGTTATGCTAGATCAGACTCCAGGAAAAAAATCCTTTAAGAACCAATCCATTTTGGGGGATTTCCGCTACACAGAAGTTTAACATTAGGCAGAGGTGGGCAGAAAGGAGTATCTGAGCAAACTCAGCTCAGAAGATCCAGTCGTTCAGAAATAGAGGTTATTTGAAAGATAAGTAATCACAAAATACACTGAAAGATATGGGACCACATTTCCCTCTCAGTGTTGAATCTGTAAACTGATTTTTTTAGTGTTTTTAAGCGTTATTTTCTGAGCAGTAAACAGGAAACTCATGTTCGCACTGCTACAAAAGGTAATTAGAAAGGTATGCACAATTTCACTTCCTTGATAAGACAAGAAATGAGAGCATACAGAAAGATCCTGTTCCTTCATTAAAAAACTCACCTTTGCTTTAACTGATTTATCAAAAATTTAACAAGTTATCAAGTCACAGTGTATGTACTTTGTGATCAAAGAATTAAGGAAGAACAAAGTCCATTAGGCAAAGTTAATTAGACAAGAATGAACGGCATTTTGAGCTAGAGAAGAGAACTAACAATTTTTAAGAATGTGGTAGAATCAGCAATTAGATGTGAAAACTTAATTCATTCCTAAAAGAATATTCCTTTGATTAATATGAATTATTTAGTGTGGGTAAAATACTAAGAATTAAAGTACAAAGTAACTCAATGTCAGTTTACTAGAAGATTCTAACACAGAATTCCTGATTTTACGGATTTTCAAGCGTCATAACGCTGTTAACTGGTTTCATTTTTAGAAGACCCATGAAAATAATTTGAAAAAGATTAACAGTGTATGAAAGAACACCTTTTTCTTATAGAATATACTAAACCCCAGAATACAAGCATTTTGGAAGTTTGGTTCATATAATGAGAGATTGTGTTATTTATATAGAGTCTGATTCTTAATTTACTTGATTTGAATAGAGTTTTTAAAAAGACACAAGTCATACAAAAGTGTGTACTGAAGATTAAAAGAATCATCTATTTTGAATCATCCTATAAGGCGTTCATTAGAACTTGACTCTTGTGTTAGCTGACATTTCCTGCTGTAGTCATTAGGCTTTTTAGAAGATGACTTGCTCAATATTTATTATTTGTCAAGAATTCTGATTATATATATGTGACTGCATTCCTTCCTTATCGTAGGTATTATCTCCAATTTATAAATGAGGAAGAATTTGGGGATTAGAGACTAAATGAATATACATGACAGTCATATTGGCAAGATAAAGTTAGATTTTTATCAGTGTACAGGCGGGAACTACGGCTCTCATAATGAGATATAAGAAGTTATTTTCAGACTGAACTAAAACTATTATCAGAAAGCGTCTTTTAAATACACTCTGGAAAGATGCTAGAGGGAAATCAGCATTTATTATGTGCACAGGGTGTGGTATTTGTGGAAAGCTTAAGTATATGTTAAATCTCCAGGTTTTATCCTTATCATCTTCTATTCAATTCTTGAAGCAGTGATAAATTAGCCTGTTAAGTTAGAAAACCATCGAAGGGGAGAAAATGTCTCTGATAACCGTTAGCCCTGAAAAACAATGGAAGAGACAGAGAGTTGGAACTTGTGTCAGAAGACCTGGGTTGGAATTCTAGCCTTTCCTCTTTAAGTCTGAGCAAACTATATAGCCTTCTTGAACTTCCTCCTCTGAAAAAACAAGGATAACACCACTAAACTAACCACTTGACACAATTTCAAAAGGTTCAAATGACAATCTGCTGACCAAAAGGATCTGCAAAACTACAAGTTGCTATCTTCACATAAAGCTTAAAATGTAATTGCTATCAAGGTCCCTATTATCCTATATACTCACTTGAAAGTTCAACCTGCTTTTTAGTTTTCATTTGAAACACTGGCGTTATAAAACATTGTACTGTATGCCAGGAACACTGGAAGGAAAATACTGTGTGGTGAATAAAGATAGCTCTTATTTTGATTTCTATTTCTAACTTTTAAGAAACTGAGCAGTGAACAACATTCTAGAAAATACAAAAGCTTTTAAGCCTCCTGTGGTCTAAACGCTGTTGGAAGGAAGGGATCTTAGAATGTATACAAAGGGAGAAAACACTGTTCTAGTGCATTCTGCTTGCCTTCCAGAGTCTAATGGCCACACATAAAAAATCAACAAGAAAATCTGGAATGCACATTTCAAAACTCCTCAAATGTTTACGCCATAAATGAAAAGTTAAAATAGAGAATTCAAGTGATAAAACAGACATTTCTACCGGGGCTTGGTGAAAATATATACAACCACCTTTTAAAACTCAAGTATATTACATCATGTGTCTTAGGAAATGTTACAGACACCTATGGATCAAGGTTATTTTCTAACTGTTACGATAGTTGTATTAGCAATAAATCTTTGCAAATATATCTCTTGTACCCCCCAAAAATGAAATTGAGTATAGTTATTCAGGGAACCTTATTATCTTTTAAATACAAATATATTAATGTATAATATAAAAATTACAATATTTATAAATGTATTGATAATACATTAAAACGAACTCTTTCACAAAGATATGTTGGAATTATTACACAAAAACATAAATTTGTGACCCCCAAGTCTTCAGATGTGTCATCTTGAAAACAAATATGTATTCAAAAGGGGTGATCAGACTATCATTAGATGAAATATAATTTAACCATCAAAATAGCCATTTTATGGCCAATGAAAGTAGGATTTATAGTTAAAAAACAATTATTTCTGTCTTTTCAGTATTTTAACAATGCTCTGTATTTTTTGACCCATATAAAAGTGTTGGGCTTCCTTTGTTTGGCAACAAAACATCATTAACTATTAATGAAGAAGCAACAGAGCTGAAGAACCGACACTGAACTCCACTGCATTTAAGGCATTTTTTCTGGAACTGGACATGTACGTATCATATACAGATTCTGCACTTGAGGACAGAGGAAAATATACACAAGGGAGGCAAGTCATTAAATCAGCATTATAGAAGGCAGGAATATAAGGGAAGCAAGAGAAATGTTTCCTGAGAGCCACTAGATAGATAGTGGCTAGCTAGTGGGAAAGCAGGGATTTTAGCAAGAAGCTGTAGGTTAAAGAGGATTTATTTCAATAGTCAGAAAGAGGCGGCTTCTAGGAAAGGGTTAGAAATCCAGGTATAAAAATAGACGAACATCGGTACTTCCCTGGTGGCGCACTGGTTAGGAATCCACCTGCCAATGCGGGGGACATGGGTTCAATCCCTGGTCCGGGAGGATCCCACGTGCCACGGAGCAACTAAGCCCGTGCGCCACAACTACTAGGCCTGCGTTCTAGAGCCCACGAGCCACAACTACTGAGCCTGCGCTCTAGAGCCCTTGAGCCACAACTACTGAGCCTGCGTGCTACAACTACTGAGGCCCGTGCACCTAGAGCCCATGCTCGGTAATGGGAGAGGCTACCACAATGAGAGGCCCGGGCACCACAGTGGAGAGTGGCCCTGCTCACCCCCACTGGAGAAAGCCCGCATGCAGCAACGAAGACCGAACGCATACAAAAATGAATAAGTAAATTTATAGAAAGAAAATAATTATTAAAAAAAATAGATGAACAGGGGCAGGGTGAGAGAAACTGAGGCAGGAGATAGATGGGCCCCAGGCTGAACAACTGGAGGCTGTCCCCTATGGACAGATATCCACGAGGAAGATAACAGCAGGTGGGAGGAGAAGCTGAGCCCTGCCCAGATGAGATACTACATATTCCTCATTCTCGAGCTCAAGGAGACCCTCCTGACTATGCGTGCGCGGAACGGCTCCTCGGAGGTCAAAAGGGAGGGGCCGTCACCCCATAGTGACGTCAACCTACCCATAGGCCTCTGCGCTAGAATCCATCTTGGCTAAGAGATGCGTGCGCACACACGGGAGGACCCTGAGATAAACCAAATACAGACCCAGAAACAGGCAAAGCAAGATGATTGGTCAAAGGGAACTTGGAAGAAATGCCCCAGAGAAGTGCTTCAAACTAGCACAAGCACACCAACTCTTTCTCTGAGCCCGCCTGTGTGTCTATAACCTCATGTACTCTTTTTCCCCCTAATAAACACTCCACTTGTTTCACTAATTTCCGTCTCTTTGTGGAAATTTATTTCTACAAAGCAGACGGGCCAGGGCCTTGTCACTGGCCACTGTCCTTACTGGTCTAAGTGGCTAGGATTCAGTGCTCTCACTGCCACGGCCTGACTTCAATCTCTGGCCGGGGAACTGAAATCCTGCTTCAAGCCATGGCAGGCTGAGGCCACCTGAGATGAACACTGCAGATGATTTACGAAAATAGGGATTATCTGCTGTAAGCAGGGGAATGATGGTAAACAGTGCTGGGCAGGTGGGTAGAGGCTGGAGTGCCCATGGCCCGAGGCTGTGATGGACGGCACACCTGTAAGCATGGACCACAGAACCAGGAGGCCAGGATCAGGGAAAGGAGCGACACACTCACCGAGGAGTCAGGGCAGCCTACGCAAAGGGCTCAGTGCAACGTGAAAATGGAGGGTATTTTGTTCAAAGAGCAGGATAAAAGTGCCTTTAAATGCACTAAAATGCAAATTTTTCCTTCAGTCTCCCCTTTTGACATGTCATGATTTTTTTTTTTTATTGGTTGAGCCTGTGCTCCATCATCTCTTCAGACTTCACTTACAAAACACAAACTCAAGACGAAATTAAGAATTTTTAAGAGGTGATCTCCGAGTATTAAACCCAAAAGCAGGGCTTGCTGTGCACAAGACCGTACACAGCTGATGTCACCAAGAGCCCTCACATTACATGCCAACAGCCTAGAGTCATGCTCCATTAGTGGGAATGGAAAGGTGCAGGAAGTAAAAAAATATAAGATACATACAGATTCATGTACCCGCCAACAGCCTAGAGTCATGCTCCATTAGTGGGAATGGAAAGGTGCAGGAAGTAAAAAAATATAAGATACATACAGATTCATGTACCCGCCAACAGCCTAGAGTCATGCTCCATTAGTGGGAATGGAAAGGTGCAGGAAGTAAAAAAATATAAGATACATACAGATTCATGTACCCATTTGATACGCACTATGATGGCCATTCGATAAAAAACTTGAATACGAGGGTAGACAGAAAACTAAGGTTCTAGTTTGGTTTACCAGGTGAGCAATGATCTTATTAAACAAGAAAGAACTCCAGAGGGAAAATGTGATGTTTGTGAAGGAAGGAGATACTAGATTTAAGCCATGTTTAACATGGCTACTAGATTTTTGTGTGGTGATAGCAAGGTTCGTAGAAATATGATCCGGCTCCCGGTCAGAAGAGAATAGATTTGAAGATCATTCACGTAGACTTAACAGGATAAACAGTAGTGAGTGGAGGGGGAGAAGCGTAATATTCTCTTATAGAAACTCATGCCAGCCCAGGATAGCTCAAGCACACTTGTGTCAATTTTGAAGAAAAACAAAAAACAAAAAAAACTTTGCTCAGTAAAACTTCAGAACGGGTGGAACACCACTCAGCTAAGTTTTAAACCCAAGCTTTAATTTCTTCAATATATTAATGAACGAACACAGACCCATCAGGCAAAGAACCAACACAGGGCTCCTCCAATAGCAGGGGAAAGATACAGGGAAGCAGATTCCATAAGTGTTCAAGAGGGTAGCAGAAGAAACAAGAAAGCATTTACAGACAGTGGAACCAAGAGGTGAAGGAAGGCGAACAAGATTTTACATTTTGCCAACTGTGACCTATAAACTCAGTTCAGCAACCAGTTAACCAATAGATTCATTTAGAAGCGTGATAATTTTCATAGGCTTTATTTTACTCTTTTTGAGAAGAAAAAATAGTTACTCAAGTTATCATTTACTCCATGCTCTTTAACACATCTGAAGTCAGGTGTTCTTATCTATATAGAATATTACTGACTTGGGGGAGGTATCATAGGCTACTGTCATGGCCATAGCGATTTTTCCACAATTTAACATTTTAAGTGTACCTATCTACCCCACCCCCTACATTTAAAATTTTAACATATTCATAAACTGATTATTCAAGTATTATCAGTGTATTTAATAATTGTGTTGGATATATAGAGAATATGTCTCAAACATTTTATAACAGGTATTTGTGTATTTTGTTATGCTAATTGTTTGAGTATAAACGTTAATAGATGTTCTCAACTTCATAGTATTTTGTGTATACATGCAAATATGTCTAAGTATGTACATATTTATTTATATATATAAATTCTACATGGATGTATTTATACAAGTTATTTATTTTAAAAACCAGAGCACGTCTGCTCTATCATTATGCAGAAGTCAGAGGTGCATTATTGAGAAAGGCGCTCTAATAATATCATGGCTGGTCTATTGTGAACGTTCTCCCTTTTAAACAGCAGGAGTTCTTCTATACTGTACGTGCCATATAATTACTTCAGTTGAATGCAATACTTTAATGAAGACCAGTTTAATTAAATTAAACTTCTCCCTTGTGGTAACTCAATCAAAATGCATCATACCCTCATTATAATGTTATCTGTAGGAGTCCAACATCGTAAGTGCTATAAGGAGGGTTTACTTTAATAGCGGCAGCAATAAACTATCAAGTTATACGACGTAATATCATAACTGAAAATTTCATGTTAAGCTCACAGCATATGCATTTTAGTTCGTAATTAGTTTAGTCTTTTTATGTTGCTTTATTAGAAGTAATGCCATTCAAATAATTATCTTTTGTTTGACTAATATTTATGACAAGCCTCTACTTACGCTGGCATAATTAAATTTACATAAATAATTAAACAATTTCTTTCCAAGCCAGTAGTTATCATCGTAAGCCTGGTTTAAGCACAATTCACTTTTATTTCACAGAGATGTATTTCAACTTGAAAGAATTTCATCTATGCTCTAAGGGGTCAAGTTGGGTTCAGGAAAATATTCAACACACAGTGAACTAGGCGAAACAGAAGGGATTTAGTCTCATTACTTATAACTAATGGTATGTTGAATAAGCATACTGCTTATGTTTTGATGAGATTTAAAAATATCCAAACTACAATAAATTATATGATTATTTCTTTTAGATATATTTAACTAGAACATGCATCTTCGAAGAATATATGCCTTAGGCTAATAATGAAAAACGTAACAATAGTAATTCTCATTATTTTCAACCAAAAGCAAGTTGTAAAATTATAATCATGCTCCAGATTTTCATTTCGGACTGATTTAAAGCCTGAGAGACAGCACAGTGCCTCAGTGAGATGTCTAGAATAAAGTTATATTTTCATATACTGGCCTCACTACTTAGAGAGCTCTGATGCATCCTAGTCTTCAACCTCTCTCTCCTACTCTGGGATTTACTGGGTCACTGAGCTGAACAGATCATACACAGCACCTAAGCATCTCTTGAATCCATCCACTCTTTTCTATCTTCATTGCCATTTTCCTAAATCAGGTAGATTTGACTATTCCAATAGCTTCTCGATCTTTATGCCTTCTGACTCAGCCCCTTCAAAACCATCCTGCATATTGCTTCCAGAATAACTTCTACATGTCGTAGAGGCCACACGTTTTCATTCCAAACTTAGTCTAAGTGAGAGGGACCCCTACCTTGGCCTCTGCCCTATAGAGGGCCTTGTTCTTTCCTTCCTCATCCACGCCCCTTTCCAAGGTGCAAGGATGTACAGGGCAAATGGAAGGCGGCTGTCCAGAGCCTACCACATCTATGCTCCAAGATCATAATCCCTTAATACCACTGAGGCAGCTACCAAGTCCTGCTTGAACCTCTTCTTCGGGTCCTTCCTCTGACCTGAGCAGGGGCCCAGGGGCATCTGTTTGGAGAGCTGGAGCGTACAGCTTGGCCACGTGGGCTGGGCTGAGGCTGTCGGGAAAGGAGTGGGAAGGGGACAAAGCAAAAGTCCTGGAATCTCCCTGTACTGCCACGAAATAGCGTGTAACTCTGAGTAACAAATATCAGAGTCAAACACAGCCCACAGGGCTTCCCTGGTGGCGCAGTGGTTGGGAGTCCGCCTGCCGATGCAGGGGACGCGGGTTCGTGTCCCGATCCGGGAGGATCCCGCGTGCCGTGGAGCGGCGGGGCCCGTGAGCCATGGCCGCTGGGCCTGCGCGTCCGGAGCCTGTGCTCCGCAGAGGGAGAGGCCACAGCAGTGAGAGGCCCGCGTACAGCAAAAAACAACAAAAAACAACACAGCCACAGACATCGCTGTACTTGCACTGGAGAGTATGTGAATGTGTCGTTGCTTGTGTGTCCATGTGTGTAATTCAAGGAAAGGGCCCAAGAGTCAAATTCGTTTTTGTGTACTTCCTATAGATATATTCTACGCGCAAAAGATATGGTAAAATGCTCCATGAACAGGATCTGTACGAAACAAGAACCCACAGTCTGAGGTGGCCACAGATAGAAAGTACACCGGCGTTTGCGGAAATCTAAGGATGGGTATAAGATCATCCACCAATCCCAAAGCTCGTCAATTACCATCCCTAATCACAGCACTGGGGTGACCCAAGATGACATTTGGTTGCATACTGGTGAAGTTACTGGTATCTAAACATATGGGAACAGAAGGTCCAGATCTAAATAGAACAAATCACTTCCGCTCTGTTAGTCTTAGTTACCTTGTTTGTAGGATGGTAATTATTGATACAATGAGATTAATATGTTAAAGTACTTCCTGCTTGTCTGGTATATAACTGATGCTCAATGTTTCAGAATTTGATTCTAAATGCTCGATAATATATTTAGATTTTAGACTATAAGTAAACAAATTTTCCCTAGGCAAACTAGTTAACAGAAAATTCCCACTGGAAGTTTGGTAGGAGACCATGGAGCAAAAGTTCTTAACCTGGACTCTCCAGACCTTTGAATAGAAGTGAAGAAATGTAAATAGGTAAAATTTGTGAAATTTAAATTCTTACCGAAATTTTTTAATGTATATATACATACACATCTCCCTGGGAAGAAGGAGTGATTCAAATCCCTCTCAGCCCTTCGTGTGCAGAGCAATGGCTAAGCAAAGCATTGTCCTGCTTTTATATATTCCTATCTCCACCCTTCCTCAATTATTCAGAGTAAGACTCATCTCCATCCCTCCTCATGACTCCCTGGCCCTATAAAACTCCAGGCTCCCTTCCTTTTGAGATGTTCCTCATTAACATTCTCCCAATAGCAACAGACTGAATCAAATCATCGCCTCAATTACCTGGTGCACATCATCCTTCACAACTCCCACTACTTACCTGCAATTCAGTCTTTACGAGCCGCCATTTGTTCTGTGCCAGGGAAAAGACTCTAATAACACTGCAGTGGGTGTGTGGCTATGTGTCTGCACTTAAAAAAACAATGTCCTTTAAAATTCAAGGGAGAATATAATGGCATTTGTGCTTTCTTGACCACAAAACTGTAGGTGTCATTAGCATCTTCTTTTGCTCAAAACAGTTTTTTTGGAAAATCCTCATTTAGTCTGCTGCACTGTTTAGGGTAGCCTCACGTGCTTCATTTAAATGAATTAAAATTAAGGGAATTATCAATTCAATTCCTCATTTGTACTAGGCACACTTCAAGTACTCAAGAGCTGTACGTGGCTAGTGACCACCACATTGGACTGTGCAGACACAGAACATTTTGCTGACTGCAGCAACTTCCAATGAACAGTATGCTCGTCCGGACCCCTGGCAGGAAAAGGTATTACGGCATGTATTCATAAAAAGGTGGAAAGAGAAATAAGCTGGCAGACCAGTTACCAGGCCCTATCTTCAAATGTGTATCACTTTCAGAAACAGTTTTCTATGTCCCTGTCCTTCAGATTGGGGGGTTTAGACGATGTGATCCTTTCCAACTCCAAGATTCTTTTCTTCAACACAAGAGAGTTTTCTGGTACTATGAGTAGTTGTACTAAACATTATACAGGAATTCAGAAGTTTACATGTCATTTCTACTGCTTGAAAATAACTAAAATTTAGTGAGTTATATAAACACACAAGTAGACATAGTATGAAAAATTTCCCTGATACTGTAATAAACACGTTAATTTGACTAGAGCTATATGGTGAGGGATTTCTGAAAGAGACGTTACGTCAGCTGGGACGCAAGGGATGGGTGGGATTTTGACAGTGGAAGTGGAAAGAAGGCAGTCCATGCTGCATGAGCGCACAAAGAAACAGCGATGGGAAAGCACGTGACGGGCTCAGAAAACAGTCAATTTCCAGGCTGCAACGTGTGTGGAGCAGCAATGGGTGTGCTGTATCAGAAATGTGTGGGCAGGTAGATTGGAGCAGATCCTAAGGTGGCACTGATTTCCTTGATAAGGTATTTGGAACTATCCCTTAGGCAATGAAAATACTGATCCGTACCTTTTTTTTTTTTTTTTTTTTGATCCGTACCTTTTGAAAACAGTTAACAGTTTGGATGATTACTAAGACAAAGAAGATATTAAGAGACCCACTAGATGGCCTCCTAACCAGGGCCTAAAATAAAGTTCAAGCAATAAATATGGACCGTGAGGTAGTTCTTAAGGCTATTTCTAGAGTAGAAATGACACAACTGGCAAACAGTGGAGACTCTAACGCAGAATGTTCTAGAAAGAGACTAAAAATTTTATCAGAAAGTGAAACTGGAACAAAATATATTTTGACTCTCCGGTAAAAACATTCTTTGCTAAAAATATGACTATATATGTTATGTATGAAATTAAATATTCTAGAAGAGACCAAAAATAGATAATGATTAATTTTAAATTCTCTTTACTTTTCCTAATGACTCAAATTTGCTGCAGTAACATGTATTAACTTCCTACTCTGTATGTTCCTCTCCTTGTCTCCAGAGACACAAAAGATGACAGAGAACAAGTTCCCAACCTCAGAAAATTTAAGTTCCACTGCTGGAGATAGACCTATGAATAGATTGTTTTAATATGTTCTATTAAATGCTAAGGCGAAAATCACTCCTGGGGTACTCTGTGGGCATCGAAGAAAAACAGGTAACCCATACTGAAACTTTAGGATTTGTTTCCTGGAGGGGGCAAGGCCTCACCTGTTAAAATTCTCTTGCATGGATGCCGCTTGAGAAAACAGGTTTGTGTAAAAGGGACCAGTTCACGTCTTCCAGTAACCAACAGAGAACACCACATGCATTCATTGGATGGTGGGAAATCATGCTAAGAAAGGCACAGGCAGGGGTTCAGAGCAGGAACTTTGTTCAGAAACTTAGACTACTCTGTAGAATATGGAATATGGGCAAATTTTAACCGTCAATCATGATAGGATTAATCTTAAATACAACACTAGCTGCAGTACAGGTGGAAAGAGGCTGACGCTTAAGTGGCTGCAGCCATAGCATACGTGAGAGATGACATCAACTACGTTTGGTTCCTTACCATATAGTATGCGATTTCAGTTTCCTTGAGACGCTCCGTTCTTCAGTGCACTGTGATACCACAGCCTTTGTAAGTCATAGCTCTAAAAACACTACTCAACTCTATTTGTCCTAAAGTATAACTGAATGTGTGACAGTTCTCCAGAATGGGGAAAGAACACTTTCCACAAATTTCTTATAATCTTAAAGGTTTGAGTTGGGATGTCACCCATTTCTAGCAAAGATTCGCTTATCATGTGTCCTTTAGTCAAGGTCTTCTACTTTCCTCCGCCATTTCCATGGTAACTTGTTTGCCCTATCTGTCTGTAGATCGCTTGTTACCTATCTGTCCTGCACGATGGGAAAGTCTGTTGTTTCTTTCTGACCCAGTTGTGGTGTCCTAGGCCCCTCCACTGGACCCACCCTGAAGTCAAGTCAGCACAAACCTATCCCCACACACATGAACTAGATATGGATGTTTTTAATCTCGAGTTTCATGGGTGGCAGGGAAGAGAGCTCACTCATCCACACAGCAGAAAGGCTATCAAATTCCCCACAGGACACCTTTTTAGTCCCTGTATTTCCTCTCCCTGGCTGTGGCATTAGTGCTTTATTCTCTCTTCCTTTACACAGACTCTAAAAATCATTTCTATTACCTTGGACTAGTTGGCGGCTGCCTTTCTTTAGCACACACCACTCAGAGAAAATAAAGTAGTTACGTAAACACTGTCCCAGACCATCTGCTATTCTGCAAGCATGTGCTTTGAGTAAGCACTCACGTGAAACAGGTCCTTGGGGAGGCGAGGAAAGTTCTGCTTCTAAGAAAATAAGAATCTCTACGTACTGTAACAGGCACAGAGTCTGTCCTTATTGAAATAATTAGACCGCTTAGCATTTGCCAAATGGACGTTGTGCCTGACGGCAATGTTTTCCTAAAGAACCATATTCCTGTTTTGAACAACCAAACTTAAAACCTTGTTTGGATGGGAATATGATACTATGTCCTCAACAGGGATATATGTTTAAAGATACTAACTAGAGTTAGCAGGAGGTGGAGATGGGTTTCTTACTGTCCCTGTACTTTCAAGTTGCTTGCAAGCTCTTCATTTATACAAAGTCAAACCTCTGACTTCTTTTTTTTCCTTATGTAATTCACCTCCGGGAGATGCAAGTTAACTGTCACTGTCTTTTTAACCTTCTTCTTTACCTTTCGGCCTTTTTAGCCCTTACATAATTTACTTCACTCACCTTAGAATATCTTTCCGACCATCTTAACTACTGGCAACCTTCATACACAGAGAACGGGCTCTCTGCCTCTGATTACCAAGCTAATTTTAACGGGTTTCGAACTCTAGATGTCTGAAAGTTTTCCTTAGTAGCTCACTTAAACAGATATTAAGAGCAATTCAAAAAGTATCTTAACACTTATTCTCTCATTGATCCTTTAAAAAATCGATTTCTATTTTTCATCTATCTAGATAATCTTGAATTTTCAAAGTAAATTTTGAAAATATAACAGAAAATAAAATGTAACAACAATACCACCACTAATAATGATACGAGTGAGACACAGCTGCAAACTTCAGCACTCAGATGTGTTTCTGAGTCCCTGAAAAAAGCCATTTTAGGCTTTCCTAGTGGACAGAGGTGTCTGCTTCAACTAACATCACAACTGACAGTTTTTCAATTGGGAATTTTTCTGTGTTTTGCAATGTATTTTTAAAGAAAAGTGCTTATTTTAAAATGTATGTATTCAGGTATGCATGTAATAAAGAGATATCAGTGATGTAAGATACTTCAACTGTATTCTTTAAAGCACACAAAATTGATTAAAATGTGGTCCCAACTCCCAAGGGGCTTCCATGTTAGCAGAAGTAAAGCCACAGGAATTTGTAGTCATCGCTAGCTAGCCTGGGATGCTGAAAAGCAGGGCAGGAGCTCAGAGATAAGCAGAAATAAAGCTTAAAGCTAGTGCTGGGTAGGCTCCATTTTCTATGTGGATTAAAGTTCTTGAAGTCTTGTAGCAAGTATGTATTAAATGGAACCCTGGGTCTTTGTTCTGGCCTTAACACTTCATCATGACCAGTAAGAGTTACCTGATGCTAGGGAAATACATTGTTCCTTATCAGGATCAGCATATTCCAGTTGCCCAATCTCCATCTAAGTAAAACTACAGCCAGCATCAGAGCCAGATGCGATTAATCACATAGGGAATCGATACTATAGCACCGCCTACTTTGCATACATTAACGATGTACAATTATCTACATATCTACGTTAACAGAAAGCATGTGGTCACCATAAATTAAGGTTCACTGATTGTAAAACCCTGAGCTGCCATAACTCAGTGGACCTTGCTCCTGCCACAGGGGTGCATATAGCCCTTCCTTCTCTAGACATTTGCAGGTTGAATCTTAAAGCTCTGCACTTAAATCAGGACAGCTCTCATACCTGGCCCAATCCAGGGAGAGGCAGGAAGCTCTGGGGGGAGAGCTGTGGGAAGACAAGAAAAGGAGAGCAAGAGAGGGGCCCATCTCTACAAAGTAAGTAATGGGTCATTACAGTGCTCCCCTACTGGTTATGAACTGTGGCCTTCCACCCTTAGCCCCAAGAAATGCATGCACGTTTATTTGGTATTACTGGGAAGGTGTGCTTTAGGTACGCTGGATGATTACATATTGGATACTTTTTGTTTTGTATTTGATATTAGATAACCTTTGTAGCTGAATAATTCTACAATAAATACATGTAATTTGACAAGCTTGCCTCTGGTCAATTTTCCCATACCTTTCCCAAAGCCAGTGGAGTGATGGCGACAAGTCTCAGAGTCCTGGAACTTGCTGACCTCCCTCAGAGAGGGGCCACTAATGAAGCAGCTGCTGTTTTGTTTGGCCTTGCCTAGAACTCCCACTGGAAAAAAGGCTGTGGAGGGTAAAACACACGAGGTTTCCGGACTGCCGCGTGGGCTCCGACCAGAGCACTTCTTCACCACCATTTGTTTTCTCTTGCTTGTCTCCATCCCCAGGGGATTCTGAGTATTAATGTACATCAACCACTGCCAAAAGGTATAACTCCAAGGGAGATGGGCCAGACCCAACTCCCTGCTGTGCTTTCATCGTAATTAATATGCAAACCTGATTTACCCTGGTTACCTACTGTCTGTAAACCTATCTTCGGCAATACAAAGAAGTAGGCACACAAAAGCACAGGACCAGACCAAACACCGCAAGCCTTTAGAAACAGAACTTATCAGGGCAACTAAGGAACTCTTAGCCTGATATTCTACTCCACAGAGGGACCCACTGGGTGGGTCATGGGGGCTTTGCGGTTTCATAACTAGGGGATACCAGTCCCTCCTCTGAGATGACCAGGGACTGAGGTCCTACAACAGTATCACAGGACAGAGCCTTGGCCTCTGCAGCAAACTCTTCCTAAGTCGTATGTCAGCCTGCAGGATCAGTCTTAGTTTCTCAAAGAGAAATAGAATATGAATACTTCCCAGTCCTTAGGGAAAGGATTCTTGCAGAAGATGGTATGTGACCTAGATCTGCGTGAATGCACAGCATTTCAAAGGGCAGGCAGTGAAGGAAGAAAATTCCAGGGGAAAGCTCTTCAAGTGGTCGAGAAGTTAGAAGAGCTTTAAGAGAACAGGGGAGTCAGCACACGTACTAGACATCGTCAGGCCAAGGTTTTCGGCTTCATTTACGTAGTTCTGTAAGAATTATCAGCAGATGGGATTAAGGAATTAAAGAAGGTACAAGAAAATAGGAGACAGATTATAAAATAAAGATCTGAAGGTGAAAAATGGTAATAGGAATGGAAAGTTAGTGACATCACTTATCTGACTGAAGCTCTAGATAATCAATAGAGGCAGCACACATTAAAATGTCAAACTGGCTCTTTTTCAATTAATCTCTAAAAATGAAGCCTCTACGTATACAGTGTTATTACAAGTAAGCTCACTTCTAAAAAGCAAATAAATTTCTGACAAGAAACTTAATACACTCAGTGATTTGAGGACTTCTGAATTCTAAAGCTGAGATAAACAGCTACAGCTTGTCTAAAAAGTAACCATTATTAATTTTTTTTTTTTTTTTTGCGGTACGCAGGCCTCTCACTGCTGTGGCCTCTCCCGTTGCGGAGCACAGGCTCCGGACGCGCAGGCTCAGCGGCTATGGCTCACGGGCCCAGCCGTTCCGCGGCATGTGGGATCTTCCCGGACTGGGACACGAACCCGTGTCCCCAGCATCGGCAGGCGAACTCTCAACTACTGCGTCACCAGGGAAGCCCCCCATTATTAATTTTATAGCTTTCTCTTGGAATAATTTTTTATTTGAAATTATCATAATTATATAAATCACCTAAACCCTCTCCTCCAGCGGAAAACCTCTGCAATATAAATATTGAATCTTTACTGATTAAGACCATATGGTAATTGCAGTTTATTATTAAAAAACAGAAAGCCCACAGTAGCTGGGTTTTTTTTTTTTAACATCTTTATTGGAGTATAATTGCTTTACAATGGTGTGTCAGTTTCTGCTGTATAACAAAGTGAATCAGCTATACATATACATACATCCCCACATCTCCTCCCTCTTGCGTCTCCCTCCCACCCTCCCTATCCCACCCCTGTAGGTGGTCACAAAGCACCGAGCTGATCTCCCTGTGCTATGCAGCTGCTTCCCACTAGCTATTTATTTTACGTTTGGTAGTGTATATATGTCCATGCCACTCTCTTTGTCCCAGCTTACCCTTCCCCCTCCCCGTGTCCTCAAGTACATTCTCTACGTCTACCTCTTTATTCCTGTCCTGCCTCTAGGTTCTTCAGAACCTTTTGGGGGTTTTTTTGTTTAGATTCCGTATATATGTGTTAGCATACGATATTTGTTTTTCTCTTTTTGACTTACTTCACTCTGTATAAGAGACTCTAGGTCCATCCACCTCACTACAAATAACTCAATTTTGTTTCTTTCTATGGCTGAGTAATATTCCATTGTGTATATGTGCCACATCTTCTGTTTTTTTGAATGAAACAAAAAGGCTGCGTTAATAACGTACAAAGACTGGGCTTCCCTGGTGGCGCAGTGGTTGAGAGTCCGCCTGCCAATGCAGGAGACACGGATTCGTGCCCCGGTCTGCGAAGATCCCACATGCCGCGGAGCGGCTGGGCCCGTGAGCCATGGCCACTGAGCCTGCGCGTCCGGAGCCTGTGCTCCACAACGGGAGAGGCCACAACAGTGAGAGGCCCACGTACCGCAAAATAATAATAATAATAATGTACAAAGACTGTTTATAGACTTATTAACAAGTCAGCAACAAAACATACCTCTAAAGGAATATTAAAACAGTCTGCTGTATTATTTATTCTAATTTTAACTTATTATGCACTTCGTCTGGGAAGCTGCTAAATTTCTGTATGGTTTTCTTATATCAATTATGTAAACTATAAAACTGCTAGGCCAGCATCTCCAAACCATTTTTCCATCATTTAGACTGTATTTAACATGCTCACATCCACCTAGTATCGAGGTCAGCAAACCCAGACCATGAAACCTGAAATGCCAGCCTGCAGTCCAGGTAAGTGACGTTCCCTTGTAACACAGACATTCTGATTCACATCTTGTCTATGGCTGCTTTCACATGGAGATAGCAGAGTTTAGTACTTGCAACAGAGACCATACACCCCAAAGCCTAAACCACTACTACCAGCCCCTTTAGAGAAAGGATTTGCTGACTATTGACAGGACTGTTTTATTTTTTTTCTTTACTCATTTATATTTTTGTGAGCCTCTCTTAAAGTAGGAATCCCTGCCACCGGTGGCTCCCTTCTCTCCCATTTTGCAAATCTGTCGTGTTACTGTCACTCAGCTCTCACCACCATGTTCTTCATTAAAAAACATGTGCTTTCTGATAAACCCACCAGGGTTCTCTGAAAGGTCAGGACATACTACTTTATGGTAGAAAGATAATTAGTCTCTTTACAAGTCATTTTGTTTAAACCTTTTAGGGACATAAGTCTACTTTTCTAATTTTCAGTAAAGGGTTACATTTATTTTCTTTAATAAAGTTCATAAGTAGAATGGAGAAGCACAGTGTCATAATAAATGTGTTAGAGGATCTTTTCTGTCCTTAGATTTTTTAGGAAATTTTGTTTGTGTTGAAACCTCTTATCAAGGGCCTCACAGTACTTCTGAGTACGAGATTCCTTAGAGAATCTACACTCACTTATTTTATGCTAAATCCCACTCCACCAACTCAGAGAGCTAGAAGAGGGCTCCTATGCATTCATAAATACTACTCACATCCAGAAGGGTAGCCAACCCTAAAGATCAAGAGTATACAGACTTTAGAAAAAAAAAAAAAAGTGTAGACAGACTTTAAAAAAGCGTTCTCGCTATCCTTACTGGAGAGAGTGATGAATGAAAATTATTGCCATAACTAGATTTCCTAATCCAGAGTATTTTGAGGAAATACGTATTTTATTTTCCAGTTAAGACAGAATATTAATTATTAATAACTTAATAAAATGATATTGAGATATGATCTTATCCCTTCTGTATAGATGAAGAACTCCTCTCTTTCTGCAGAGTTTACTATAATTCAAAGTTCATTAAGGGCAGGCAGGGAAAATTAGGTTCACTCTTGTATTGTCACTGCCTAACAAGACGTTTGGCAAATAATTGGTCAATATTTATTAACCAAATAAATCAGTGAGTGAACAGGCACATGCGTGGATGGATGAAAGGATGTTTGGATGAAACAAGTTTTCTTGCTTTATCATGTATTTGAAATGGTTTCCCTTGACATACACAGAACCATTAGTGATCTCAGCATAGATCCCACTGATTAGATAACTAGATTTTTTCCATATTCAAATGTTGGGATGAAGGAAAACTCTAAAGTTGAACCAGTGCCTGGGTTTTACCGTAATTCTATTATAAAGTAAGATTTTCTACATTCCTAAAGTTTATTTTGTATAGCTTCAACATTTTTAACTCTATTGCTTAACATGTAGGACGAATTTCACAATTGGAAACAGATTTACTAATCTGAGAAGATGTAGTATCATCCTGGACAGATTTTATTCCATTTAAAAAATCATTACATGTTAGCTTCGGTTTGTAGGTAATACATCATGGTGGTTAAGGCCACGGAACCAGGGATCAGAACTGGGTTTGATTTTCTATTTTCTTAATTGTTCAGTGTATGATTAAGAAACACACTTCAGCAACACACTTAGATCTCTATTTTGACACTACTTAAAAAGTGGCGCATATCCTATGCTTGCTGGAGAGGGTGTGGAGGAAAGGGAACCCTCCTACATTGTTGGTGGGAATGTAAACTGGTACAGCCACTGTGCAGAACCGTACAGAGGTTCCTTAAAAAACTAAAAATAGAGCTACCATATGATGCAGCAATCACACTCCTGGGCATATACCCCGAGAAAACCATAGTTCAAAAAGCTACATGCACCCCCATGTTCATTGCAGCACTATTTACAATAGCCAGGACATGGATGCAACCTAAATTTCCATCAACAGATGAATGGATAAAGATGTGGTACATATATACAATGGAATATTACTCAGCCATGAAAAGGAACAAAACAGTGCCATTTGCAGAGACATGCATAGACCCAGAGACTGTCATACAGAGTGAAGTAAGTCAGAAAGACAAAAACAAATATCGTATATATATTGCTTATATGTGGAACCTAGAAAAATGGTGCAGATGAACTTACTTGCAAGGCAGAAAGAGACACAGACGTAGAGAACAAACTTACGGATATCAAGGGGGGAAGCAGGGGTGGGATGAATTGGAAGATTGGAATTGACACATATACACTACTATGTATAAAATAGGTAACTAATGAGAACCCACTGTATAACACAGGGAACTCTACTCAGTGCTCTGTGGTGACCTAAATGAGAAGAGAATCTAAAAGAGAGGGGATATATATATATAACTGAGTCACTTTGCTGCATAGCAGAAACTAACACAATGCTGTAAAGCAACTATACGTCAATAAAAAATTTTAAAAAGCGGAGCATTTCCTTTATAAGGCTTAAATGAGATGAAGAGACAAAAATTAAGGATGGAAGATGAGAAGAAGGGTTGCAGAGGGAGGGAGAAACAGCATTAAGGAACGAGAGGAAAGTCGAGGAAGCAGGACATTAAAGTGAGGAAAAAAGCAGCAGCCACTCTGATACTTCACCGCATCACTAAGAAACGCAGTGAGCTGTCTCGGAGGCCTCGTGGTTGTTGTAATCAAATCAACATTGAACATTAAAATTAAATACTGGGATTTTATAAACTTACCACCTAGGATTGGTCGACAGTACTCTCTGTTTCAGTATCAAAGGGAAAGATAATGTGTATTGTATACCTTAGAGCCAAAAGGTATGCTTACTAAAATTATAATTCTAAGCAAATCAGTAGTGGTAATTTTAAAATGAAAAATAAAATATTAATTATACTAAGTAAAATCAATTTTAAGTCTATAAAAACTGGTTCTTAGCCAGATGCCCCTGAACATCAGGAAGGGCATAAAGAAAAATACTTGGGCAAATTAGAAAGATGCTCAAGAAGAGGTACTTCTGAGATATAAATATCCTAGAGGTGAAAGGTGATCGATATTAATTGTAAGGGAGCAATGGAGAAAAAGCACAAGAAACCCAGAAAATGAAAATCCAGAGGAACGGCATGACCTAACAGGAGTTCCCTTAAACTGGAACAAATTCAACAGCAGAAAACATTCAAGGAAGTCAGTATTAAAGATGAAAGGTAAATTGCTTAGAATATGAAGGCAAATAATGAGGTACCTGATGGAGATAATGCTTCTTTAATGGGTCCTTTGGAAAATTTAAAGCAAACTGTGAAAGCAGATATGGATATTTCACTAATTGAATTACTATTTCATGTTAACTTTGACTATAGTGAGAAAAGTGGTTGCCACATAAGTTGTATGATGGAATTACAAATACTTAAAAAATGAACATCACATCGCCTTAGCGTTCAGGAGGGACAATTAATCCACTTGCAAGGAATAAGAGGTATTAAGGTAGTTATTTTCTTTCCACGTACAGAAGAAATAAAGAAGATAATCTCTCTCATGTTTTCGTCCTTTTGGAGTGCAGTAAAGTAAAAACACTTAGACAAAATAATATCAATTGAAAATGCAGCTTTCTCCTTCCGGCCACATCACTGATGAACTGGTACAGGACAAAAGCACTCCTCCCAAAACCAGCTCTAAAACTGGACACACTACACGAAATAAACGATTAGAAATTCTGGCAAACAGGCCGCACAGGACTTCCTGAGGGAAGACCAACAACCACAGGAGCCCTACCCCTGCTCAGGCTTTCTGCCCGCGGGTACTTTCCAGGTTGCATTTCAAACAAGCGACCCCAAGAACAACGCAGGTCTCACTGAGCAGAGGCTGGAGGTGTCAGAACTGGGGGCTGCTGAGACTGATGGGACTTGCGGGTCAGAGCCCTCCGGGGGTGTGAGCCATGTCAGGAAGGCCCTCCGGAACTCTGCCTAGGGGCCCCCTCGGGACAGTCTCTAGACAAATGCTAAGCGGCATATGTGCCGATCAACACTCCTAGAAGCCTGGCGAAACAAAACACAAAACCAGAAAACCCCAGCTACTCGAAGCTGGGAGTTAAACTCAAGTGAAATACGGAATCGGTAAGAAAAAAGAAGTCTTTAGTTGGTGAATCTTTCACAGCTTGCGAGGGGCAGAGAAGGAAGTAAGACTCAAGGTCCTTAAGTCTTTCCCTAGGTCTCTCCACCCTCCAGACTGGGGAGGAAAATAGAATCTGATGGCGGTGATAACCACGTCTGCCGCCACGACCACTATTTCCTTTTCTAGCCTGAGATAGAATTGGCATAGAACGTTGCGTGTCAGTGTAATGACTGTATATACGTGTGCGCTGCAAACTGCCACAGTAACAGTCAACGTATCCGCCACCTCACATAGTTATAATCGTGTGTGTGGTGAGAACTATTACCTATTCTCTCAGCAACTTTCACATATACAATGCGTGGTATTAACCAAGGTCACCACGCTGCACACGGTGTCCCCAGAACTTAATCACCTTCCACCTGCAAGTCTGTACCCTTTGACTTTCACCCATTTCTAGTCACCACTATTTTTCTTTCATTTTCTCTTCCCTCCCTCTTAAAATCTCCCCTCTTCTTTGCAGACAGTCTGAGGGCCATTCTTACTTTTTCCTTCTCGCCTGTTCGTCCAGAAGTGAGGCCAGTCAACGAGATAAAGAAGCGGGATGAACACACAGATGCCAGCTCCGCTTTCCTGGTCCCGTGGTACCCGATTACTGAAGAGATTTTCAGGCAGAAATATTACATTATTGACTAAAACTACACACAATCCCAGTTTGTTAAGCTGCAAAGACTTCAGAGAACACGCATCTTAATGTTCTTCTAAGTAGGATTTATTCTCCAAAACTCCAGGCCCACAAACTCTGTGCTATCTGGCTCCATTTTCCCTTTTAAATTAATATTATTTTTTTGACTTTATATCATTCTAAAAAGTCACTCTCTCACATCTTATGTCTCAGGAATTTTATCATTAACCATTATTTTAAACTTTCTGCTTTTACCCACATTAAATTTCTTCACTCTATCCTTTTCTTCTCATAAATTTTCATTTTATTGCAATTAGCAATTACATGTTTTAGCCAATCCTTAATATAATTATAGCAAGTCATTAAAAAGTTTTAATGCTAAATGACAACAAAGTATAATAAACTAGGTACTGCTGATTAAAGTTATAAACTAATGTGTAAGCAAGTAACCAAAGAAAAACTAAATACTGTGTGTGCTGATTTGATACACGTAAGTTACATTTAAGGAAAATACATATCCCCCTTTTAAAATTTTATCATAAGATATCAATGATATCTAACCATTTGTATTAATCTCTTTCCATGGACTTCATTATGTTGAAAAGACCTCAGTATTTGTACTTTATATTTCACTTTAATACAGAACTTTTTTTTTTTTTTGCATTATGCAGGACTCTCACTGCTGTGGCCTCTCCCGTTGCGGAGCACAGGCTCCGGACGCGCAGGCTCAGCGGCCATGGCTCACAGGCCCAGCCGCTCTGCGGCATGTGGGATCCTCCCGGACCGGGGCACGAACCCGTGTCCCCTGCATCGGCAGGCGGACTCTCAACCACTGCGCCACCAGGGAAGCCCAATACTGAACATTTTTGCTGAGTCACTTTGACTTTTGTTTTTTTGTTTTTTTTTAAGCTGGCATCGTTTACCTTTTGTGAGACAGCCTTTGAACAGGTTTTGTTGTTTCCTGTCCTGAACAAAATAGCACTGAGGACTCCACTGCAAAGCTGGCTTGTGACAATGTTTGTCAGCCAGGTGGGCCTTCTGCCATGCTCCCATTATGCCACAGAGAGTTTGGAAGTTTAAGGGCAGATAAAAAAGGCTGTATGATCTTTCTTCATTTTTAAATCTTGTACCTGAGGATATAATTCAGTTTCAAGAATAACCTATTTCTTAGGTTTTTCTTTGTCACAAAAGAAAATACCGTGAAATAAAATAATTTGGGTAAGTGTATAGAGATATATTCATTGATTCACACATTATAAAATAAGCCTACTTTTAAAAGCAATTTTTAAAAACTTCTGAGTGCACTTTTATAAAACCTACATATAATTTCATCTTTGTCAGCTTCAGACACTGAAAAGTTTGAGTAGAGCTGACCTAAATTCCTGTCCTGAGATGTCCCCTCTAGACCAGGTCCTATAATAAGAGCCATGCTATTTCTCAATGCTTCCTTTACTAGTACAACTTTGTAGACTAAGTCTATTAATGGCCCCAATTTTCCATGCTTCCCTGTATCCATGCCCTTTAGCTATATCCTCCCACAGTGAGGTTTGGCCAGGCCAGCAACACTTGGAAGTGTAAAAAAAATAAAAATAAAATAATTATTTTAAGTCTTAAAGCAATAGCTACTTAATACAACAGCCCCTGTCAGATCTAACTTTATAGCTTTAGAGGAAGAGAGGGCTCAGAAAATCTCTAATATGAGTCAACTCGGGTTTCTCAAACTTTTGCCTCCCAATCCCTAAATTTTGCTTCATTATTACACCAGAGTGAATTCTAAACATAAGGATGCTAATCTTCTAGTAATCCAAAATTCGTTATTACTGTAAGAATTCAACTGTTTTCACCTCGTAGCCCTTGTTCAGTGTGATGAACAACTCCTGGCAGAGGTGAGAAAAATACACCACCAAAGGTCCTCTGTCTTTTCAAAGAAACCCATATGGTCTTCTGTGCAACCAGTGACTTTATCTGGTTTGGGGTAAAGGATGGTTACCACCAGGCTTTAAACCTTAGAAAGACGGAGAAGTTGCAGGTGAAAGTGTGAGAAATTTCCTTTTTTTCAATTTCTGGAGGCAATGACTATGGGCTTCACGGTAAGGCTTAGAGGAAGACAGGCATTATATTCTGAAAGACCACAACCCTCCTAAAGTGACTCAAAAAGGCAGTGGATAGATGAAAAGCACAGAAAGGCACAGAGAACGCTTCTGTTAGGCGGAAGCACTGACTGACACCACCCACCCTGGCCAGGCACTACAGTAACCATTTGCATGAGTTATTTTATGACAGGAGGTCCTGGTAAGGAACATGGAAGTAACAAGCCACCACCAACCAGAAAAGCTTGGGAAAGGTGAAAAGGAGACGCCAGTCCATATGTCCTACCAACCTCCCAGAATCCTGCTCGCTGGAATCCATCTTTGCTGCGGATGCATGCACCACTGGGAAGGACCATGAGTCAGAATGATTGGCCAGAGACAACCCAGAAACCAACCCATCGCCGTAAAACCCAAGACTGCAAGCCACGTGGCAGAGCAGTTCTCCCGGGTTCCCTTACCCAGCTGCTCTCCATCCGGGTGCCCCTTCCCAATAAAGTCTCCTGCTTTGTCACCACGTGTGGCTCCTTGGGCAATTCATTTCCTATTGTTAGACAAGAGCCCACTCTGGGACTCTGGAAGGGGGACCTCTTCCTGCAACACTTCTAAGCAAAGGAGAATAATATGTCAGAGAGTGACAGCAGTCGTCATAAGCCTTGGGACAGGAAGATTCCAATTCCTCCTGTAGTGATTCTAAGAGCTCTGGAATGATATTCAGGTGGGACTTAAGATATTGGGAGGATCACAGTTATAATTTCCCTATTGTACAGCTCATCTTTTCTTATAATTGAGCCTTTCTCTAAAATGTTTTGTTGGTACTTGCTAATATGCTGAAGTGCTATAATAAAGGACTAAGCTGAGATCTGGGATGGGTTTCTATAGTACTCCTACACTTATGTTTTCTTGAATGCCAATTCCCACACTCCAGAGTCATCCCTAACACATCCCAGAGTCATGTCCAAATCATGAGCTATATTAACTCAGCTATGTACACTCAGACCAGTGAGTCTAAGTAGCTTACTGATACAAACAGCAATGGATATGCCCAGATGAAACTTTAGGAAAAGGGAATAGAAACTTGAGAAGTTTCCACTAAAGAAATAACTTACTAAACTGGATAGATTCACGAGGAGGTATTTAAAAAGCACATACACACACATACAGCGTGGTATTTGGTATTTTTTCATGCTTCACAGTAGTTGATTTCACAGCAGAATACACTATAGAATTTATTTGCGTTTAAGGCATGATTTTTCACACAAACCCAGGTGAGCTGCTAAAACTGAGCAGTAGTTCCACTGGTCTAGCAAATATAATGAAAGAAACAAACACGCAGACACAGAAAGCTAATGGTTTCCAGAAGGGAGCTGGGTGGGAGGGTATGGCAAGATGAATGAAGGCGATTAAGAGGTCCACATTACCAATTATGAAACGGACAAACCTCAGGGATGTAAAGAACAGCACAAGAAACACTCAATAATATTGTAATAACTTTGTATGGTATGTAATTATAAAAGTATCCAATCACTATGTTGTATACCTGAAATATTTTAAGTCAACTACACTTCAGTGTAAGTAAGTACAAAAATAAATATTGTTCTCTCAAATAGTCTACATACCTCTACAATTCTTGTCTTATGTTTTAGAAACACAAAGCATCATGGATAACCATAATTAAAACCTTCAGAAAATTTAAGAGATAAAAATATTTGCATAGAGGACCTTCAAGATGGCAGAGTAAGTCATGGAGATCACCTTCCTCCCCGCAAATACAACAAAAATACATCTACATGTGGAGCACCTCCTACAGAACATCTACTGAAAACTGGCAGAAGATCTCAGACCTCCCAAAAGAAGCCAGAGGGCGACGTACATGCAGAGGCGGGACCAAATCCAAAGCTGAACCCCATGAGCTGTACGAACAAAGAAGAGAAAGGGAAATTTCTCCGTGCAGCCTCAGGAGCAGCGGATTAAATCTCCACAAGCGACTTGAGGTACCTGCATCTGTGGAGTACCTGAATAGACAACAAATCATCCCAAAATTGGGGTGGTGGAATCAGGAGCAAATGTAGACTTGGGGTTTGCTTTCTGTGTCTAATTTGTTTCTGGTTTTATGTTTATCTTAGTTTAGTATTTAGAGCTTATTACCACTGGTAGATTTGTTTGTTGACTTGGTTGCTCTGTTTTTATACATATGTATTTTTTTTCCTTTTTCTCTGTGAGTGTGTATGTGTATGCTACTCTGTGTGACTTTGTCTGTATAGGTTTCTTTCACCATTTGTCCTAGGGATCGGTCTGTCCGTTTCTTTTTAGTATAGTTTTTAGCACTTGTTATCATTGGTAGATTTTTTAATGGGTCTGTTAGCCAGACTCATCAAGAAAAAAGGGAGAAGACTAAAATAAATAGAATTAGAATTGAAAAAGAAGTAACAACTGACACTTTAGAAATACAAACCATCATGACCCATTACTACAAAAGACTACATACCACTAAAATGGACAACCTGGAAGAAATGGACAAATTCTTAGAAAAGCACAACCTTCCCAGACTGAACCAGGAAGAAATAGAAAATATAAACAGACCATTCACAAGTAATGAAATTGAAACTGTGATTAATAATCTTCCAACAAACAAATGCCCAAGACCAGATGGCTTCTCAGAGGCAAATTCTATAAAATATTTAGAGAAGAGCTAACACCTATCTTTCTCAAACTCTTCCAAAATACAGCAGAGGGAGGAACACTCCCAAACTCATTCTACAAGGCCACCATCACCCTGATACCAAAACCAGACAAAGATGTCACACAAAAAAAGAAAACTACAGGCCAATATCACTAATGAACATAGATGCAAAAATCCTCAACAAAATACTAGCAAACAGAATCCAACAGCACATTAAAAGGATCAGACACCATGATCAAGTGGGGTTTATCCCAGGAATGCAAGGATTCTTCAATATATGCAAATCAATCAATGTGATATACCATATTAACAAATTGAAGGAGAAATACCATATGATCATCTCAATAGATGCAGAGAAAGCTTTTGACAAAATTCAACACCCATTTATGATTAAAAAAAAAAAAAACCTACAGAAAGAAGACATAGAGGGAACTTACCTCAACATAATAAAGGCCATATATGACAAACCCACAGTCAACATCATTCTCAACGGTGAAAAACTGAAACCATTTCTACTAAGATCAGGAAGAAGACAAGGTTGCCCACTCTCACCACTGTTATTCAACATAGTTTTGGAAGTTTTAGCCACAGCAATCAGAGAAGAAAAATAAAAGGAATCCAAGTAAAAGTAAAAGAAGTAAAATTGTCACTGTTTGCAGAGGACATGATACTATACATAGAAAATCCTAAAGATGCTACCAGAAAACTACTAGAGGTAATCAATGAATTTGGTAAAGTAGCAAATACAAAATTAATGCACAGAAGTCTATTGCATTTCTATACACTAATGATGAAAAATCTGAAAGTGAAATTAAGGAAACAGTCCCATTTACCACTGATACTACAAAGCTACAGTAATCAAGACATTATGGTACTGGCATAAAAAACAGAAATATAAAACAATGGAACAGGATAGAAAGACCAGAGATAAACCCACACACCTATGGTCACCTTATCTTTGATAAAGGAGGCAAGAATATACAATGGAGAAAAGACAGCCTCTTCGATAAGTGGTGCTGAGAAAACTGGACAGCTACATGTCAAAGAGTGAAATTAGAACACTCCCTAAAACCATAAACAATAAACTTCAAATGGATTAAAGACCTCAATGTAAGGCCAGACACCATCAAACTCTTAGAGGAAAACATAGACGGATCACTCTATGACATATATCACAGCAAGATCCTTTTTGAACCAACTCCTAGATAAATGGAAATTAAAAAAAAATAAACAAATGGGACCTAATGAAACTTCAAAGCTTTTGCACAGCAAAGGAAACCATAAACAAGACAAAAAGACAACCCTCAGAATGGGAGAAAATATTTGCAAACAAAGCAAGTGACAAGGCATTAATCTCCAAAATATACAAGCAGCTCATGCAGCTCTATATCAAAAAAAACAAACACTCCAATCCAAAAATGGGCAGAAGATCTAAATAGACATTTCTCCAAAGAATATATACAGATTGCCAACAAACACATGAAAGGATGCTCAATATCACCAATCATTAGAGAAATGCAAATCAAAACTGCAATGAGGTATCACCTCACACCAGTCAGAATGACCATCATCAAAAAATCTACAAACAATAAATGCTAGAGAGGGTGTGGAGAAAAGGGAACACGCTTGCACTGTTGGTGTGAATGTAAATTGATACAGCCACTATGGAGAACAGTATGGAGGTTCCTTAGAAAACTAATAATGGAACTACCATACGACCCAGCAATCCCACTACTGGGCATATATCCTGAGAAAACCATAATTCAAAAAGAGTCATGTACCACAGTGTTCACCACAGCAATATTTACAATAGACATGGAAGCAACCTAAGTGTCCATCGATCGATGAATGGATAAAGAAGATGTGGCACATATATACAATGGAATATTACTCGGCCATAAAAAGAAACGAAATTGAGTTATTTGTAGTAAGGTGGATGGACCTAGAATCTGTCATACAGACTGAAGTAAGTCAGAAAGAGAAATACCGTATGCTAACTCATATATATGGAATTAAAAAAAAAAAAGGTTCTGAAGCACCTAGGGTCAGGACAGGAATAAAGATGCAGATGTGAATGGACTTCAGGACATGGGGAGGGGGAAGGGTAAGCTGGGATGAAGTGAGAGTGGCATGGAAGTATATACACTAGTAAATGTAAAATAGCTAGTGGGAAGCAGCCGCCTAGCACAGGGAGATCAGCTCGGTGCTCTGTGACCCCCCGGAGGGGTGGGATAGGGAGGGTGGGAGGGAGATGCAAGAAGGAGGGGATATGGGGACATATGTATAACTGATTCACTTTGTTATACAGCAGAAACTAACATACCATTGTAAAGCAACTACACTCCAATAGAGGTGTTAAAAAATATTTACATAAAGTATTTTAAGAAAATTATGAGAAGCCTTAATATCTAGGACTAACATATCTACTTTGCTAAACTATAAAAGGTGACTTTTGGAAGACATAAGAGATGAATGATATTTAGAAAGATGTAAATCTGAAAACTGCAACTGGATAGAATGCCACATCATTAATAACGTAGGCCTCTTTTCAAAATTTTTGTTTAGTCACTTGAAATTGCAATGAAGTGGAATTAACTAACATTTCTTGGAAGTGACTTATTTTTCCCATACCATGCATTGTTAAAAATATCCAATATCTTACATCCAAGAGCTGCTAATAAACATCCAATTGCTTCTCAATTTAAGGTAGGGCAATTACATTATTCCATAATCTCACATAATTTTGAAATAACAGAATTGCCCATTTAACTCATAATTGTTTTTATTCACTCACCCTCACCTATTCGGCAAAAACCTACAATTGCACTTTTATGGCAGTAGCACAATAGGGTTCTAATATTCTACTAATATTAAGTCATAAAATGTTACACAGCGAAAAACTCACATTTCACCAATCATGGGGTACACGTTCTTTCGTGTTATGCAGTTCAGATAAAATAATTACAATTGCCATTAGGTCATTTGCTTTGTAGGGGAAAATACGAAACTAAGCATGTAGTTTAGTTTCCCATGATGCAGCACTAGTTACGTTCCTTGGAAGAGTCATAGAGTAGATTCTACTTACAGCAAGTGCCTTTCTGAGATGATTTCCACAGCTAACCTTATTAAAAGGGTTAACACCTAACCAAGAAAGTATATTTCAAAGAAAGGTATGTATATATTCATATAGGGATAAGTATCAATTTATCAAGTGATGAATTTATAACACTGGTCAACACTAAGTGTTTACTGTATGAAAGTAGGTGCTTTGTATGGATAAATTTGATCCTTACAAAATCATCCTATGTAAAAGGCATTACATTATTCCCATTTTATAGGTGAGAAAACCAAGACACAAAAATATTAACTTTCTTCAAGTTATTTAGCTAGAAATGGAAAAGCCAAGATTTTTTTTTTTTTTTTTCTGGTGCGCGGGCCTCTCACTGTTGTGGCCTCTCCTGTTGCCGAGCACAGGCTCCGGACGCGCAGGCCCAACGGCCATGGCTCACGGGCCCAGCCGCTCCGCAGCACGTGGGATCTTCCCGGACCGGGGCACGAACCCTTGTCCCCTGCATCGGCAGGCGGACTCTCAACCACTGCGCCACCAGGGAAGCCCACCAAGATTTGAATACAGGCAGTAAGGATCCATTCAGCCATACAGCATAATGGAACACTGACTGAACCTATAATTCCTTATTTTTTAAATCAGGCAAATGGCAATAACTACAGTGGTTCTTTGGGAAAAGCACCTGGCACTGATGTATCCTTTTCCTCAGCTATAAAATGAGGAAAATGGGCTGCCTAAGTGTCTTTGTGACGACTAGAATTGCTTATTTGCTCTCTGCAAATTTGAGACGACATCATTTGCACAATTTTGAAAGATGTCTACTTGAATTTTATTTTCTTTTGTTTCAGGGTAATGTCTAATACTTGACACGAACCCCAGGCTCAACCGAAGTCCATTTTTTTAAACATCCCACTTTCAGGAAATGTAATTGACATGTTCAGTCTGTTAATTTGTAATGTTTTACCTTCAGTTATGTCAAGACAAAACACTGCCCATATCCTGCCCATGTGACTATGGTCCACAGTTGAAGCCACTTCTTAATGCTGCTCTAGATGTTTTAACCCAGCACTGAGAGAGACATGAGCCGAAGTTACACTCGGTCAACACTCATCACTACTGCTTGCCTATCTTCCAATCATTAGCACTCAAACAGATGGGCATGAAGGTAAAGAACCTGCTTTTAAGTTCTGCCACTGTCTCCTAGAGTACGTCAAGGGCTGAAATAGGTTGCAGTCATTTTCATGATTCATACAGAAGCCTGCCCAACTTAATGGAGGGAAAAAGGGAAGTCAGTCATTCGGAAATCTAAGAATTCTTAACTTCAGGGAGGTGAAATGAGTATTGGGCTTGAGACCGGAGTGTAAGGAACAAAACCAGATTCATCATGTGGTTGGTGAAAGAGCTACATGTTGAAGCCAGAAATCTGGCTCCAGACACAAGCAGTGACCATGGGGCTCACGTGGGTGTGTTAGTTTGAGCACCCCTCCCATCATTTGGTCTTATCTTCACAACCAGACTGATCAGGGTTTTGCTCAGCTGTGTGACATCACTGAATCAGGTTACACCCATTTTGAAAAGATGCATAAAGACTTCCTCCATTAATTCAGTACATTGTCAATTATGTCAGTGTCGTGAGCTCTTCATCTTAAAATTTTCTTTGTTCAGTTTTGTTTGCTCGACTGGATCCCTGGGCACTGGGCCCAGACTGGTTAAATTTATGTTTATGTGATGTTTATGTTATCAAGTGCAGAGACCCAGTGCTTCATCTTCAGTGGCTCACTATGAATTGTCACCATTATAATCTGCAAACACATGTGAAATAGTCCCACACAGGGCTCAGGTTTGATCATTTAAATTCCTGATTAATACTCTGTTTTAGGGATATTAGAACTTATAATTATCTTCAACAAATTATCAAATAAAAATCTCTACTTGTTCAACCTGACAACCTCCTCTGAGAAGTTTTGGAAATGAGACTTCATTATGTTTAGTTCTGTTCAGCTAATAGCGTCTTAGAAAGCTACATTTGAATATGGATTCTTTTTTCCATCAAATGTTATTAAGATTTTATTCAACAGTTGAGTGGCAATGTTACAGAGGTGAAATAAAGGTTACAATCAACCAAACTCAGTTACAAACATTCCCAGATAAAATACTACTTTATAAATTTGAAGCACACCAAAAATATCCTCTACCCTACTGAATACATCAGCTCCTGACGTACTGTAGAGGAAATAAGTACAGAATCACCTACTGATGTATGGTTAGGTTCATAAAAATTGGCATTTGAAATATTTTTAAAAGAGAATATCTTTCATTGTCACTATTGGTTTGAAAACCTTTGTTTTTCCTTATAAAAACTGTGAAGTCTTCATCAGAACAAATCTTTTTTCTTCCAAAAATTATACCACAAACATTCATGGAATTCCAGGATCTCTAGCTGAATACTGCAAACATTCCATAAAACACGTTGGCATTTAAAATATTTTGAAAGGATTAAAGATTTAAGATGTGTAATATTAAAAGAAACCTGCACGATGGAAACCACTGTCATTATTTCCACATTAAAAGAGATGATCTGTGTTACCATAACCAAATACATATGTTGCGAATTTAAGATTCACTCAATAAAGGAAAATTGAAATGTGTAAGTAAAATGAAACTTTACTCTTATCTAAAAATTTCATTAGCAAACTTAGTCCATGCCAAATAGGAGAAATAAAAGTAAATGTGGTCAGTTTAAGTTATACTCCAACAATGCCACTCAATATACTTTCTACAGAATCTAAGAATTAAAATGTTTAGATGAGCAGCTCTAGACCTGTTCGCGCTTATCCTCTTGATCAACTGCTTCCTTGAAATTATCAGTAAAGCTTGATTCTGGGTAATATCTGACTTGCCCGAGTCCGATTTAACAACCAATCCTTAATCTAATCCTTTGTGTGAGCTCCACACCTTTAACCAACGACAGAGTCAAAAAGCTCTAGAATGCGGCTTCTGTAGGAAAGCTTTCTACTCTCAGTAGCACTTCTCAGGACAGGAACTGAGAAAAAACAATTTGTAAAGTTTTAGAAAACATGACTTGGCATTAATGCCAGTTGAGTACAGGTGTTTATAAAGAATATGCTTTTTTAAAACAGTGGTATCAAAGGCTAAATCTAGTTGATACTTGGATTACTTCCTTTCAGTTTTTTAAACTAAAAACATTAATGAAGAAAGAGCAGAAACTGACTTGGATTTGATTCATTTGCACTTAGGGGGAGAAAGAGAATGAGAATACCCCAAGTGTCGACACCAGCCAAAATCAGTCATACCCAGCTTACCATGCAGTATATTTAGAGCCCTCCAATCATTTCTTGTACCCATAGTAATGTTCTTTTTAATCAAAGTAAGATTTCTATGTTTTCAAGCCCATTCTTAAGAACACAAGCATTGAAATTGTCATTGTACATAACATTTGAATTTCAGTTATAAAAGCCTCTCATTGTGAATCTTCACAGAGTTTTGATGAATATCCCATTAGGATAACGATTCAGTCAGCTGCAATGTTGTTTATAATTTTAAAGCCTTTTAGGCTGCAATGAAAGGGCAAAATTTTGTTTCATTTAAAAGAGATAGTTCTGAAATAACTGAAGGATATTCAAGAAAGACCAGTCTTTTTTTCTTTCATGTGTATTTTATTACCCAAATTAGGTTTTATTAGTCTATTTTACCAAACGGTTTTCTTAAACCAACTTATACCCATGTAAAAGATCTGCATGCCTCCTGTTCTTAATATATATGTTTATTGTGACACTAAAAGCAATGACCCGAAGAAGACCCAATTCTCCTCTGCATTATAACCATAACCCAAGAGTTAGCAGGGTCTTAACACCTTGAGTTTCTAGCGGTACAACAGCTCGAACACTTATGAATAAGAGAATTTCCTCAACCTTCTGAGACTATAAATGTTAATAAAACCAAGCCCACTTGTCCAAAGTTAGTAAATTTGGTTTTGTTTAAAACTTCACCAATCCTTGTAAGTTTCCTTCATAGCAGTAGATATATAACAGTTAACCCAATTTTGAGATAAGTAGAAAGTACATATCGTTCACTGAAAGCCACAGTTAATATATGAGACAAAGTCTGTCTTATAACCTGAGAATTTTAAGCCTGACTTACCTTCTGGCATAGACCTAAGAGGCAGAAGTACCAAAAAAAAGCTCATACTTCTCAAAAATCAACATTGAACCCATGAAGTATTCAGCAAAGTACTTTAAACACTGAAATGTTGTACAATCTAACTTAGAAGTAAACAAAACCCGAATGACTTAAGGAATTAAGGATCATGCAATAAAACCTAAAGTGATTTGTGTAGTTAAGAGGTTTTCAAAAAACAGAATAGGCCTAAAAGTGTTGCCAAATGGTCAGATAATCAATGGTACCGAAGAGTTTCAAATGCCTCATCCTTTAATCAAACTGTGAACAAATTAAGCCAGATATTAAAAGCAACATCACAATTACTCACATCTCCCGTGGAATCCCGCTTACGGCAGAACCGCAGGGAACGCCACGCTGCACCGAAGCGACGCCCTCCAAGACGGAGGAATTTATACCCCCACGCTGCTGGTCGGGCTGCCCTGGGCCTATCAGCTTTCTCCTGAAATTGCCTTCAGCTGAAGAGCTGCCTCTTTCAAGGCAGGAAAACCTGCATCCAATGATGGTCAATAAGGAAGGATCAAGGCCTGGTTTGCTCGCTCCCAGCTTAGAACAACTTGGAAGGGCAGCATCAAACTCGGTTTGAGATATGGGGAGGGGGAAGGGTGAGTTTTGACAGGGCGAGAGAGAGTCATGGACATATACACACTAACAAACGTAGTAAGGTAGATAGCTGGGGGGAAGCAGCCGCAAGGCACAGGGATATTAGCTCAGGTGCTTTGTGACCGCCTGGAGGGGTGGGATGGGGAGAGTGGGAGGGAGGGAGACGCAAGAGGGAAGACATATGGGAACATATGTATATGTATAGCTGATTCACTTTGTTATAAAGCAGAAACTAACACACCATTGTAAAGCAATTATACCCCAATAAAGATGTTTAAAAAAAAAAAAAAAAAACTCCCTTTGTGATCGGCTGACACCTTCTAAGGACTTCATCGCAGCCTGAAGTCTCTCTCTGTCCAATCTTGCTGCCTTTCCTTTTCCACAGGTGTGGGTGCTGATTGACTGGGCTTTCTCAGGCTAATTATAGGGTCTGCTCTCCAGGGAATTTAACCAGCAACACCTGTCGATGTTCACCTAAAACTGCAGGTTTTAAAATTCTGATAGTTTGCATTCTACTTCACAGATATCCAAATAATTGTAGCTTGATGAAAAGCGGGATGAACAACTGAGAGAGAGAGTTTGCAACATTTTACAAGGCAACTTTCTAAAGACACTTTCAAAACCATAGGCATGAAGGGGTAAAAATCTGAATTATTTCCAGATGCTGGCAATTAAGAATAGTGTCATTACTACCTTGGTACAAAGCCAAATTTCATTAACTTCCGGAGGTAAAGGAAAATTTCAAGGAGATGTGGGGATAAGTTGAGAAATACGATTATTTTTGATAACGCAGCAACTGGGTGAAAGAAATCATTTCTCAATGCCCGGATTAAATTATTCTGCAGAGGGGCTTCCCTGGTGGCGCAGTGGTTAAGAATCCGCCCTGCAGATGCAGGGGACACGGGTTCGAGCCCTGGTCCAGGAAGATGCTACATGCCATGGAGCAACTAAGCCCGTGCACCACAGCTACCGAGCCTGCGCTCTAGAGCCCACGAGCCACAACTACTCAGCCCGTGCGCCTAGAGCCCGTGCTCCGCAACGAGAGAAGCCACCGCAATGAGAAGCCCGCACACCGCAAAGAAGAGCAGCCCCCGCACGCAGCAACCAAGACCCAATGCAGGCAAAAATAAACAAATTAATTAAAAAAAATTATTCTGCAGAAACCATACTGAATATATTTCTTGCATTATCTGGGTACATTAAAATATTAAGTCCAATAGGAAGTGTTATGTAATCAAAACTGGATACAGAACCGAAATGATTGATGATTGCTTTAAGGCAAATCAAACTTCCCGAGAAGATATCACGGCACCATAATGCAAAAGACTCTTGATAAGGCTCTGTTAGCTACAGGAGTCATGGTCAATAGCTAGTGCCTCCGGAGACCCGGTCCGAATGATGAGTGCTATTGAAAAACCACTTAAAATGGGATATTCACCTTGCCGTTACTCACTTGCTAAACTCGATTTATGAAGAGCTTCTGAAAATGCCTTATTCATGTATTCGTTCTTTCTTTATCGTGTGCCTAGTAGTATTAGAGTGTTGTAGAGGACATAAACCAAATATAAGACAGCCATAGTCCTTAAAGAGCACTTATTTGCATAATGAGAAATACGGTAGTCATAATCACAACCTCAATAGCTACAGCCACCATTTACTAAATGCCTCCATTTGCCAGGTACTGGGCTCTGTGATTTACGTACGGTGCTTTTAATTCACATCAGCCTTAAGAAGTAGATGCTATTTACCCTGCTTAATAAATGATGAACCACTGGAATGAAAGGACATACATCTGTTGCCTGGTATTTCCCAGATAATCAATAGCAGCTTTGGGGTTTGAAATTAAGCGCATACAACCCCAAATTCTTCTTTTGCTACCGTTCCAAACTAACTTATGCAATTTTAAATAGTGATACAAGGAGATTAACAATTAGATTTCACAATGATTGAGGGGTTAAGAGGAAAATAAGAGAGATATTGAGAAAACCTTCAATACATTCTTCCCTTTTTCTTAGGAAAGTCTCACATTCATCTTTAAGAGAATTGTTAAAAAATATAATTATTTGAGGCCCTTCGGCTATGCAAAGGAAAAACAAAAGTTCTTGGTCTAAGACGGTAAGAAATTAAAATTTTCTTAAATAGATGGTAAAAATTTTAATGCATTAGTTCTAAAACAGAAGTGTTCTCAGAAGATACATGTATATAATTATATATGCCATTTCCTAGCAATTTGCCCACCGATCAGGATTTTGAATTGGATAGTAACTGAAAGATGGGAGGGGCGGGGGGATGTACCTTTACCTTATGCTGTGGTAGGAGCTTAAAGGGTCCATCCAAGAAAAGCAAATTCCCCGACATACTGTGCTGCAGCCTCCAAATAGTGCTATTTAATATTGACTAATTCATACTTTAGGAGATGTATTATTGGTGGATTGTTGGGTTCTGATAGGCTACCCAATGGGAGAAAGGGGAATAACTCCAAGCCAAATCTGTAAGGAAGAGACAGGCGCGAAGATGTTTTTTCTGTCTGACCTAGTAAGCTTATCTTCCCTTTCTCGCCCACCCTACATAGAAATTGGATCTACAGGCAAATGAAAATTGAACTGCGGGTGGTAGAGGAAGGCCAACAGATTGCCCTCTGCGAACGGGAGAAGCCAGAAATCAGAGACACCTTGTAAAGAGAGGAACCCTGGTGCAGGCTTGTTTTCATGTAAGTTTTAAACTGTTCAGTAATTATTTATTTAGTCATTAGCATGTGAATGGAAATGTCCTTAATATAATGATATAGTTTAGTTATTATGCTTTGGAGAACAATCTCACGTATCAAATGATGAATATTTTTATCAATCGAAATGAAGAAAGCTCAGGGATGCTACCACATAGAAGCCCTTAAACAAGTGACAGTTCTCCAGTGACTTCCAAGAGGTAACTATGTCAGATTCTGCTAAACTGGGAGAGAAGGGTGGGGAAACTAACAAGGACTTATAAACTTTTAATGTTTTTCAACAATATGCAAATCAGCTAAAGCCTATAACTGGGTTAAATATTCGACATAACCATAGATGCTAAGTCCCATGAGTAAGTCCTCCAATACTCAAATTGATTAAAAACCAACTTGTAAAGATCTCAGTATTCACGGGGCCGTGCTTCACATAGGGAAACCACAAGACCACTGGGGGTAGCATGTAAACTCAGAGGAGTCTCAGAATTTTCCTTCCTCTTCCTTGAAGGAACACTGCTTGGTGTGGACTGATTCAAGGCAAAGCTTTTGTTTGATAAATAGGAAAAAGGTAGGTGAGATACTTTCTTAACATAGCTTGGGTGAAGCAGTGTTTCCAGCTACATTACTGTTCAGAAAACAGCCGTGTGCAAGATTGCACAAATAGGTGAGACTGGACATAACCCTATTTAATTAATTAATGCAATTCTAAGTATATAATTGAGGAAAAGATAATTTGGGTATAACTAGGACATACTTCCAAAGTATGAAATCAACATTGTATTTTCTCCTCTGTTAATATCTAATATAGCTGAATATATTAGCAGCTACTTAGTTAAATTATATTATACAAGCTAAATTTATAGCCTTCCTATTTTTATTTACAACCAAATATAATACAACCCATAAAGCATAGCTAGAAGCAATTTTTGCTTACTTCACTATAAATAATAATAAACCACAAATGTTTTCTTGAGAAATTCCATAAATGCTATTATTAATCATAGAAAATGTTATTCATTTTAAATTTGCTTTAAGAAGCCCTAAGATCGGGCAATAACTTTAGACCCGATGATAATTTCTGACGTTCATATTTATGAAATAATGACACTAAAGTGTTCATTTGAAATAATAGCAGTTTTAAAAATAGGCAGGCTGGTTAAAATGCACAAAGAGCAGATATTTACAGCATGATTTAAAAAGAAGTTCTTCTCACTTGCCAGCCAGTCGTTCAAGGGAGAAAATGAGTAAAAGCAACATTTCGTGAGATCCTTTTTATGCTACCCACTATATGTCTCAATTCCTCTCAAATGTCATTGAATGATTCAGTTTTAGATATTCCTAGTCATAAATAATTTTCTTTAACAATGGCCTTTATAACTCCATGGCCAATTCACTTAAGCCGCAAATGTAATAGATGAAAAAGAAAAGCCATCTTCTAACTGTGCTCTTCTCTTGTGGTCATTTTCCATTAATGGCATCATAGCATCTAATTTTCCAAACTTAGATCTTTGGAATCATGATTGTATCTTCCCTTTCTCTGCTCTGTGCAGCCTTCCGTCCCCATTTAAGCAACTAGAATCATGCATTCTCTTCTTCCTTTCCAACTCTCCAAACAACTTAGCCTACTTGTGGAAGCTCTGTGTACCACTGTATTTCTTTCATGCGTTCAGTAAAGTTACTGAACGTCTATACTACGACTACATACATTATAGGAACTGGAGTCGGATAAACCAAAGGTTGATTCCTGACCCCACCATTAAGCAGCGTGTGAACTTCGGGAAATGATGCCGTGTCTCTAAGGCATAATTTCCTCCTCTGTAAAACAGAGGCCATAGTGATACTGATCTCCAGGTGCTGGGGCAATGAAGTAAGTGAATACACGGAAAGCGGATCAGACGGTGTCTGCCACAGGCCAAGCGCTATATGAATCCTCTCCTTCTTCCTCCTCAATATCACCTTCGTATTTCTGAACTAATACTTTCTGCCTTACATTGAGCTATTTATGGTCGTGTCTCAGCACGCCTACGGGATTTTCAGAGGTACACAAGGTTCATCTCTATACTCTCATCATTTAGTGTAGTATCTTCCACAGCTAGGAGTTCAAACCATGTTTCTCAAATGTATTCATGCCAATACGCTTTGCTGACAATTCAATCTTGATGTGTTCTTTTCTAGGTAATGAAAGGCTCTATGCCTTTTTCATGTTCATTTTTGCTCACTGAGAATCTACATGAAGAAAAAATGGATAGAACTTTAAAAAATGAGCCAGTTAATAATTGTTTTTTTTAAAAAAATCTTATTTATTGAACTTAATTTATTGTGTGTGTGTGTGTGTGTGTGTGTGTGCCCGCACACGTGCACGTATCTCCTAGAATCAGTAATCACATAATTTTCTATCCTCTGGTCTATAATCATACATTTTTACAGAGGTATTAAGCAGGAAACTGTCAGTGTTTAACTCCATTCCTATTAAAAAAAAAAAAAAGATCAATTGTTAGAGTCCTCAGTTGAATTTTATCTACTATGGATATGAAATAGGATGAAAAACCAGGGTACCAAGGATGCTTATATAAGGAGTAAATAGATGAGCAACATATACAACTGGGATAAATAAATATATATATATATATATTTTTTTTTTTTTTCTGTTTTTCTCTCTGGATCATTCTGCTCTTTTCCCTTTTGTATCATTTTATTTTATTTCAAACCTGTCCATTCTTTGATAAATGTTTGAACTGAGAATTGCAAAATACATTGTTTGAAAAATTAGATACTACGTCCTTGTGAAAGATAGACACCCTTTTATCAAACACAAATATTATGGCAACCTCTGCCCAAGAAGGAAACGGGATAGACAGTCCACTTAATTTCCTTTATAGTTAAAGAAAAAACAAAAAACATGAGATCAAGAAACCAAATTCTTGTGGGTTTCTTATTGACTGTGACAATGCAAAGTATTAACGGCGAATAGGAATCAACCTCCCTCCCAAAAATAATGAATGCTGTCTCTCAGCTTTTTTACTTTCTTTAGGAAGAAAAAGGATGTGGATTCCTTCGTTTCCTCCTGGCCTCCATCCCTGCCTTCTCTCTTTCTTCCTTTGTCTTTTCTTTATTTCTTCCCTTCCTTCCTTCCTGCCTTCCTTTCTGATGTCTTGACTGACACACTCAGAACATTTTAGGTTTTATATTCTTATTCATAGGTGTAAAATCTCTATGAAAATAATGTATTTCTTCATCAATAAATCATATTTTATTCTCTAATAATTCCAAAGTGCTCTTAAGAATACCTAATATTTGATGTAGATTTTTTCTTAAGAAATACATTTTAGTGGGTGTTTATGGATATAATAATTTGAATTTGCATCAAAATAGAATCGAGAGTTTTCTTTTCCAATTATTTATTTTTGTGTGTGTGCAAAAATGTGTTCTGTAATATTAGTCACTCTCCCTGCTGGTCTGTAAAAATACATCCCCTTTTTCTCTGAAGTCCTAATTCAAACGCCAACTCTCCTGGATCTTTCATGAGACTTACTGTTTCGTGAGACTGCCTCTGTTGTGCCTTTGTTGTTTACCCATTATATGTGCTTGTTGCCCTGTCAGGCTGCAGTTTTTTGAGGAACTTATTTATCCTTGCATACTAAATAGTATAGGCTCATGTACACAATGCTTTGCAATTACTGAACTGAATGGAATATGATGCAGCCTTTCTTTAATTCCTTTTCTCCTTCATGAAGTTTTCCTCATTTGGATATGAAACCACAGAATACAGCACATCGATGAAATTTTCAGACCATGTTTATATTGAATAAGTTTGACAGTGACACTTGCCATTTAAGTTTTTTTTAATTTAACCTTTAAAAAAATAACTTCAAGCATACTATTAATACTGGGTGTGTATCTTTGTGTACATGTCTTAAAAACAAGGATATTCTCTGACATAACCTCAGAATAGGCATTACATTCAAGAAATTTAACTCTCATAGTGGGCATGGAGACACATCCTCCTGATAAGGAAGGAAAAACGTGCTGCCACCGATGCTGGGAGAGGGTCAGCAGCCTAACCTAGTTAACTTGTTCAGGGCTTACTTAACTGCAAAGAGCAGCCTTGAGCAAGGGCACGGCCATCCTGGGGCAGTCCGCAGTCAGTGACCAACCACCAAAGGGGCATAAAAGTCCAGCCATTTTGGTCTGATGTGGGTTAAGCCTGAATGGTTACGCTCCAAAGCTCCCCCCAGAATTGAACAAGGCTTTGTCATTAAACCTGCGTTGCTTTTTGACTTCATTCTCCACCCAGTCCTTCAACAGGGGTTGATTAAGGGTTATTTCTTTCCTGGGAAAATGGCAATTACTCATGCCTTTAGTTTTGGACTAGATATCTCTTGACAAGAAAGGAAAACTAAAAAGCTTCCTCCAATGAACTAGCTGGATTATATACACACACTTCGTGGGGAAGATGTCTCACCGTCCACATAATTTTACTGCTCACCTTTCTTGATGTAGAGCCAGGGATTATATTTTTCATCCCTCCTTGTGTATAGGAAGGACCAATAGAATATGAGTGGAGATGACTTTTTATCTTTCATACTTCATTCCCTGATCTACCAGCTGAAGGACTTATAGGAATCGTAGATCTTATGGCAAGAGATCCACAACCAGGAAGATGTTGGAGTCTATGACTCATCACAAGGAAGGCTACCTGTTAATGAGAACGACTTGCAGTGAATTATTACCTGAGCAAGAGAAGAAATGTATTTTATTTTAAGCCCCCGAGATCTGGGCCTTATTTGTCACAGCAGTGGGTGCTATGCTAATTCATCCATACAAATGCACACTTTAGCATGTGACATACACATATGCAGTTTAAAAGCTTTTCTGTTTTGTAAATTTTTGCTTCCGATCCCAAGAACTTTCTGACACAAAATACACAGCTGCAGTTAACTTTAGTTTTCATTTGAAAATTAACTATTTACATGTACGAGAAACGCTTGTCATTTCAATACATAATTGTGATAGCACTTATCATACAATTTGGTAACTGCTGGTATCTCTTAATAGTATAGAAGTTAGAAAAAGACAAATATCAAATGATTTCATTTATATGTGGAATCGGAAAAGATGAAGCAAATGAAAAACACAACAAAACAGAAACAGAGTCATAGACACAGAGAACAAACGGGTGGTTGCCAGAGCGTAGGAGAGTGAGGGGAATGAGAGAAATAGGTGAAAGACATTAAGAGGTACAAACTTGCAGTTACAATATAAATGAATTACGGGTATGAAATGTACAGTGTGGGGAAGAGTCAATAATAATGTAATATCTTTGTATGGTGACAGATGGTTACTAGACTTGCAGGGGTGATCGTGTTGAAATGGATAGAAATATCGAATCACTGTGTTGTACACCAGGATTTAATAGTGTTGTCGGTCAATTATACTTCAAAATCAAACAAACAAACAAACAAAAAAAAAACCTCAAAGAAAATGATATTAGATTTGTGGTTATTAGAGGCAAGGGACAGGAGGAGGGGAAATTGGATGAAGGTCGTCGAAAGGTACAAACATCTAGCTATAAGATAAATAAGTACTAGAGATGTAACATGCAACGTGATAAAGATAATTAACACTGCTGTCTGTTATATAGGGAAGTTGTAAAGAGAGGAAATCCTAAGAGTTCTCATCACGAGGAAAAATATTTTTCTTTTACTTTTATTTTGTATCCATAGGAGATGATGGGTGTTCACTAAACTTCTGGTGGTAATCATTTCATGCTGTATGTAAGTCAAATCATTTTGCTGTACACCTGAAACGTATACAGTGCTGTTTGTCAATTATATCTCAATAAAACTGGAAGGAAAAAATATTTGCATATATTAAAAATGCTTATCATCTCAAAATACATAATTGTAATGGTACTATACCATTTGGTAATTGCTGGCATCTTGTAACAGTACATAATCTCCATAAGGTAGGAGCCTTCTCTCCCTCACAGTTGTTTTCTCAGTGCCCAATACACCGCTCACTAATTGTTTGAATAAATAAAATTCATTCTATTTCTGTATACTTAATCTTTTACCTAAAAAGTATAACTTTTGCTCTGAAATGACATATTACAATAATACAAATATAATTTAATAAGTTCTCATTGATTTCTTCTTTCAGATAAGTGCATATAATTATGTACTTATAAATATAATGGCACAATAAATATTGTCAGGATGAATCACCTCTAAAACAACTAAAGAAGCCTAATCAAAACAAACGCTTTTTTTTTTTTTTTGGTTATACTTGTAATTATTGGCCATACAGCTGACAGTCAGGAATTGATTTGTAAAAATTAATATAAAGTGACACATTTTAACAGTGTGTCACTACAGTGATAATGTAAATAAACATTTTACTAAAAATATGTCCGATTATTGAGGGTAATTAAAATAATATTGTTCTCACTCATATAGGCATGAAATCCAACATCTTTTTCATCTTCCTAAATGAAAGATACTTTTGAGAGAAAATGGGTAAATTTAGTAGGTTAATTTGGTAGATAAAGTTGGTAGGTTATTCCACACTTTACAAAAATTCTGATATGTCTTCTTAGCCTGGGAGGATACAAAAGCAAAAATAAACTTTTAATATTTCCTGTGGGATTGTGTTCCTACAATTATTACATTTGAGTCTCATTTAAAATTCTCTTGGACAAATCAGCATATTCACAGTAACTTTAATAAAACTAAAGTTCTCAAAGATAACATTTATTTATTAAATGTTAAGTGAGTTGCAATTAGAAGTCATCCAAGGACCTCTCCATCTAAATATTTTGGTCCAGTTGATCCCATAGGATCACGTATTTTAGTGGTACCCAGCCATCAGCTTACTTCTCACCTTGATTCTCCTTTACAGCAACATTTCCCAATGTCTGTTTTGCAGTGCAAAATAATACATTAGCATAAGGAAAATTCCACGTTTAAGACAAAATATCTGTCCAGAGCAATTTAACAGTTTTTCTGTACTTTATTAACCACAGAATCTTTTATTTTTAAAATTAATGGGGAATAATTTTACATGGAATGTACTTTAAAAAAAGGAAAACTATTCCAGAACCATGCTTTCTGTATCATTTGCATCTCTACCTAATTTCTGGGGAATCCTACATTTAATGTGAATCTCTACTATATGGTGACAGGTTTTTTTAAGCTTTAATCAGAATAATAACATTCTTTATTCACTGACATTGCACGCTCAAACTCCATCTATGATTAAGCTCAATTATAACATTTACATATAAAGATAGAAAGAAACTCCAGTCTTATGATAATTCCATGGAGGTTACATCTGTGATTTTACCATTTCCGCCTTATCACCTTCTGTTGTGATTAGAATTACAAGTTGTACATCAATCTGAGAGCCCTCTGCTGACTGATGGCATAACATCAATTCCTTATCTCTCTCTCCTCAGCCTTTTTGGCAGCTTTTGAAATCCAACAAACTCTATTTTTATACTTGGCCTCTTTAACGTCTGTCAAACAATTCTTTTCTAAATTCCCTCTTTCTCTAATTTTTAAACTCTTTTCCTGAGTCCTCTTCTTCCTATTATCCTCTAACATTGAATACTGTTATATGCTCAGTTACACCTTCTCTACACTCATCTGTCTGTTTGTTCATCCATCCATCCATCCATTCATTCTAGTCTTGTGGTTTACTCTCACTTTACAGCACCAAGGACAGCGACCACAACACAGTGTATTTCCTAAATAGCACCAAGACAGAGCACCTCTCCTGATGAAAGGTATGAATTCTCAAGTCAGCCAGATCTGACTTCACCTGACTTCCCCTGGCTTAGTTAAGTGTGACATAATGACATCAGAGTTTTTTTGAGAATTAAATGAGATGAAGAATATGATCAGAAAATTCAGTGAGAAGTAAGCCTCTGATGTCTAAGGCAGTGTACACTCAATATTTACTGAATTAATATTAACTCTAAAACTGCACATGTTCAACTAAGCAAGCTGTTCCCTAGTTTATATGTTTTGGGGGATATGAGCACTACCTAAACTGTAAAAACAGCTTATTTCCTCTCAGTTATTATTTTTTAAATGTAAACATATATTAAAACATCTAAAAGTACATTATAAATATTTTATAAGCTGGCTTTCTACGTTCCTAACATTTAGAGAGTACTGGCCTACATAAATTGTTAACATCATCGAACTGAAAAAATTTACACATGATTAATGAAAATGATTTAAAAATTTACCACCTTTTTCCTAAATCTTTAATTCCTGTAAATTGCTGCTTTATCTAACACCATGGATAAAATCTTAGTTGTGTGAATTTAGTTTTAATTTATCCTAATGCTTTATACTTTGTATACAAAACTTTTTCAAGTAATGTGTAATTAATTTTTTGTTTCTAAAACTTAACCTTGGCTGACATAAAAAGAAATTATTTGTCTACATTCATCTGTTTTAAAACACTAAATATTTTTATGATAATAATCAAGGTCAGGAATATTTTTTGTTTTCTTTGTTTTAACTTGATAAAGAAACTGCAGAGAGGAAAAATAAAAAAGAACCACTGCTTCTTTCTGACTTTTCCTAACTTTTATTCTTCTTCTTCATTCCTGCTGTTATAAAAACAGAGCCCTTAATGAAGCATCAGTCTAAAACATCCATTCAAATTGATCTAGGACTGACATGGCATATAGCTAGGGACCAGGTGAAATAAACAGAGGTGAGATCACTGTGAACATCCTTTCAACAATCATAAGACATTTGCTCATTTTCTTTACTGAAACATTCTAACATTTTTCACCTCTTTCACATAAATGCTGAAGCTGATTTTATGGTGCTATCTGTCTTAAAGCTGACTTGTTAAAATAGCCATCGTATATAACTTGCAAGTTTAGATTTAAAGAATTCCTGCTCTCTAAGGGTACTTTCAAACAAGTTACAAGATACAAAGAACATACTTTTAACAAAACATGATGAAACAGAACTTAAAGACTTTAAATTGTGATTTAAAGTCATTTGAACACTGATTCACTTCTCAATATTTTTGAAATATCTCCCATTGTCAGGCAGTATGTTAGGGTTTGAGAATAACCAGACAAATTGGAGACTATTCTTTCCTAGACAGTCACAATGTAGCAGGAGAAAGACAACAGTATGATAGATTGAAAGGCGAACCATTGGAACAGAGTTATGTACTGTATATATGTCCAAAAGAGATATGTACAAAGTGTTATGGGGGAGCACAGAAAATATCTCACAGGCACACACACACACAGAGATTTTTAAAAAGGCAAGGACAAGATAATTTCAAACGGAAATTATCCTTTATCGGGCTATTTAAAGAGAAGATGAATATTCAGAAATCTCTCCTGGATTAGAGGGTCAGGACATATAAGCCAAGGGAATAACAACTTCAATGACAAGGACATGTGAAAGGTCATGGTGTGGTCAAGAAACTGCAAAATGCATGACCTGTATATGACTTCAGTGAAATAAACGTGGAGGGGTAAATGTTATCCAGAATCTTAAGCCATCTGTTCACTCTTCCATGGAAAGCTTGAGAAAACATAGATATTCCTCAAATGACCATTTTATGTAGTCTTTGACAAGTAGGAGAAAATTTTGTCTCTTGTCTGAAAATGTCATTCAAAGAATTCTGCAAGAATAGACGCTGTTCTTGGACTCTTAAAAGCAAAGTACGTTGAATGAATTTTCAAGGTCTGAGTCTGTGGGCAGAAGTTTTTATCAGGGTATCTAAGATGAAACAAAGCTGAGGAGATTTTTTTTTTAATTTTATTCTCTTAGGTAGGAGATGGTTTGAATAGGAAAGTTTTGAGGAAAATAAAACGGGTGATATTGATTGCGAGGCGCTTAAATCTAAATGATTATGTTTGGAGAATTATATCAGTTAGAGACCATAATTTAAATGGGGTGGTAGGGAAATGGACCCCTTAATTAAGTCATATAAAATAGAATTCAACAATTTTTAGGAGGTTCCTATCTCTCTGGCCCTCTCTTCCATTTTTCAGACCCCAGACGCCCACTCAAAAACAGATCCACTCCATGGAGATACTGATCATCTATTACTTTTCTTTCTAATCTCAGGGCCTTATGTGTGGAAGTCACAGATATGTGTTAAACTGAACTTAATATATTGCCAGGATATGATTGTATTGTGGAGGCAAACAATCATGTTAGCAATAAAGTTTTTAAGTAGATATTACCTAGAAAGACGACTCAGAAACAACCTCTTTTTATATTTTGTCCAGTCCAGTGTGGTGCAGAGGAAAAAAACAAAAGAATAACAACAAGATAAAGAGGAGGATTTGAGTCCTTTGTGGGCTGAAGCCTGGCACTTTCTCTCTCTCCCTTAAGGGAGATGACAATATGGCAATACTCAGTTCAAAGGTGTCAGGGAAATATATAACTGGTGGACATACGGACATGCGGCAGCAGAAATGCTGAAAAAGTAAGCAAAGGACAAAATGTGAAGAACATTCAAAGTTCTTCTCTAGATTAAAAATCCTGAACTCATTAGGCTCCAAAGAGTGAGAGAGAGAAAATCCGTATTTAATTTTTAAAGAATGGCTTTCTAAGGCACTATAAATATAAGAGGTATAAAAATGAAATTTCTATGGGTTTCTTTTATCTTAGAAGGTAAAATACTGTTTTAATATTTTTAGTACATGTCATAAAATATTTGCTTTTAGTTCATATTCCACATATACATATAGGACTTTGAATAAATTACATGTTTCAAAAAATCAAACCTTGCCCATGTACCATCACATTTCAAAGGTGAGCATCTAACAAAGTGTAAGCCAATTTAAGAAAATTCACTTTGGCTATTTAAATCCAAGGTACACAAAAAAGTACTTTAAATTAAACATCAAATTCATTTTATGTTTCTCTAAAGTCTCAAAGAAATGAGGAAAGATTAAAAACTGAATACCATTCATTAAAAGCTATCAGTTATATTAATTACTCATGTTAGTTAAAAATTATAAATTTTAAAAGTTCATTTTATTTTATTTTTTTAATTTTTGCAGTACACAGGCCTCTCACCGTTGTGGCCTCTCCTGCTGTGGAGCACAGGCTCCGGACGCGCAGGCCCAGCGGCCATGGCTCACGGGCCCAGCCGCTCCGCGGCATGTGGGATCTTCCCGGACCGGGGCACGAACCCGTGTCCCCTGTTCCTGCGGTTGGGAGTCGGCAGGCGGACTCTCAACCACCGCGCCACCAAGGAAGCCCTAAAAGTTCATTTTAAATACCTTTAGATTAAGTAGAAGAACATACATCTTCTCCAGTTTTGTTCTGTTACTGTTTTTCTTAACAATATACAGATATAGCAGAATCATTCAGATATGTTTTACCTGAAACATTTCTAAGTGACAGCATTATCATACATACTCTCTCTACTAAATGTATTCACATTGTTGATGTGTTTACAACTGTTGTCTTTTTATCTGTCAGAACTTAGGTTAACGTACAGTATACAGTCCAACTTAAGAGCTTAGATTATTTGATTTAGTAAAGAAAGATACTGTTTTCCTGGTACACCTATTTGAAATAATAAAACCTTATAAAGAAACCTTAGTACTTCAAAATAATTAAATTTAACAAAAATTAATGAGTAATTTTTAGGTCTTAATTGACAAGTGTCTACAACCCAACTCGTAATTACTACTTATTAAATCTGTTGAGTATTTATATCAATGCTCTTTTTATTCTGCCCACATAATGACTATAAAGTTTCCCTTAGAAGGTAAGTCATGAATATTGATTGAATTAGAGATTATGTGATAATTGTAAATATGCAGATATAGAAAATGCTTTGTTTTTAGTTTCAAAGAGACAAGAGTCAGAATTCAGTTTAGGGTTGTATATTTTTATCATACTACTGTACTACTACCGTGTAACTTTATTTTTAAGTATGAAGGACACTATATGGTTTTTGTACATTGAACTATGCTTTTGGAAGATGTTACAATCCTTTTCAATGGGATATAGATTTTACTTAAAATATAAATCTCAAATAATTGTCTTTCACTCATAATTTTGTGTGTCAGGCTGTTTTATGCTCTGACAATGAAAAAAAAATCTTTGAATTGACATTGTTCTGTTGAAAGGAATAATTATGTTTCTTTCTGTAAGCCAGCATAATATTTGAACATTTTGGACTAATCACCAAAGAAAAGTGTGTCATCCCTAAGGTTCATTGGGGTCCTAACCACGAAACGTTTTGATAAATTAGCATCTCCTTGAAACTGCCCATTGAGTATAGAATCCTCAGTCATTACAACCAACATCACCCTAAAACACTCAAAGAAGCAGGACCTTACTCATCACACAAGGCAGTTGTCTACTATGACAACATCAAGCTCTAATATTCTCATTATAAAATCTGTACCTTCCATATTCAACATCACCAATCCCTGGGGAGATCAGGATAGAGCCGGAATCAGCTAGTGAAGATTGCTTCTCAGAAGTAAACGCCTAGTCAAGAGAACCCAGACCTACCCTTTTGTCTTTGAGTCATCCTATTTACTGTAATGAGATTGTCATCTTATCCATTTACTGGGTTGGCCAAAAAGCTCGTTCGGGTTTTTCTGTAACATCTTACGGAAGAACCCGAACAAACTTTTTGGCCAACCCAGTACAATGGTGAGATTATTATTACTTTTCAAAAAAACTGAAAGATAGTAACAAACATTTTATTCATTTATCTCTCCATTTAATCTCTGCTTAATTAAATTAAAACATTTTAATTAATTTATTTCTCTTGGCATGATCTACTTGCATAAGAGAATTTAGATACACTTGAAAATTACACTAAACTCCTTGAAGCTACTAGTCCTATTCCAAAGCAGTCATTTTTACCTTAATTTGGTGCAGATTATACACTGGGAGAAGTACATAACAAATACTTTTATATAGACTTTTTTCCCATACTCAAAGTTATCTTAAATTAATTTTTCTTATCTATGTTATATATATATATATATATACATATACTTCTTAATTCCTAAGTTTCTAATGTAACTATAATTTGTCAGGAGTTTATCAGGTATAAATGTTGTATTATTATAATCTATGTTTTCAATACTTGGCATGCTTATCCTATTTAAACTTGCAAAACTGCCAGTAAGTTTAAATTCTAAGTAAACTTCAATCCCCCATGTTGCATTCATTAATCAGTGATAATTTACACTAATATAAGTTCATTGATCTTTTCTTTAGGCTCTCCCTTGTGAGTAATTTCATCCTTTAGAACACATTATTAGATACATTAAGCAGTGGTATTCCACTCCAACAAATGAGCCTGGCTTGTCTGCTGGAGAAACACCCAATTAATAATGACATATAAAGTGATTTGTATAATTTTTCATATTGTAACATCTAATTTATCACAATCCTGGAAAAAAATCCATGGTAGCCATTCAGAGATAAATTAAACATCATCAGAAAATGCACATCACCACAATATTGATTAAATCAACTGAGATCAACATTTATTTCTCGTGTTTCTCCTTAACTATACTTGACATGAAACTTTGGCTTCTTTAGTTAAGTTATATAGCGAACATTTAAAAACGCTCTTGACTTAAACCTTCAATTCATTAAAGAAATTTTGAGGTTTTTACTTTGGAAAGTTTTCACTGACTTTATTGGTCTTAAATGTGCAGTCTCAAATAAAAAAAACAAGCAGAACATGAACAACAACCAAAATAACTACTTCGTGCCCTCTACTGCTAAGAATTATTTCTTTTTTGCTTTCATAAGTCTGTTTTTTTTTTTGCGGTACGCGGGCCTCTCACTGCCGTGGCCTCTCCCGTTGCGGAGCACAGGCTCCGGACGCGCAGGCTCAGCGGCCATGGCTCACGGGCCCAGCCGCTCCGCGGCATGTGGGATCTTCCCGGACCGGGGCACGAACCCGCGTCCCCTGCATCGGCAGGCGGACTCTCAACCACTGCGCCACCAGGGAAGCCCCATGAGTCTGTTTTTAACTTAACACATATCATGACCACAGGGAGAAAAAGTTATTACAGTGTTATTATTTTTTCATGCGGTTTCACATTTTTGAAGAAGAAATTAAATACTACTGCTACCATTACTACTACTACTAGAAAACCAGCACCTTAAATTTATTGTATTATTTGAATCTAAAACAACTCTGTGAGGAGCACAGTGAGATAAGATTTTGTGATATGATGCTTCTTGCATATGTGATATTGTGATATGATTTTGTGATGTGATGCTATCCCTCCCCTTCTTGCATTTCTTTACACCGTCACCTTCCACCAATTTATTCTGTAGCATTCATTGCCTCAACCAAGGGAGAGATGAAAGATGGGGGAAAAAAAACCACTTCAAATTCCAAAATTTAGGCTCTTGTAATGCTAGGTTCTTGACACTAGACAAGATAAAGACTAAATTCCCGACTTGATAAATGACCCACATGCAAGGAGTAGCGGCAGAAGGACAGCAAATAGAGCACAGGCGCGGAGGAAGACCAGGGAGAAGCAAATTCCCTCCTGCAGGGAAGCCACAGATCTGGCAGGTTCCCAGAAATCTCCACACTGGGCACTATCTCCACATCTGACTCACCTCCTAGACCCAGCTCAGAAAGGTTTACAGACAGCAGCAGGATCCCACAACACTAAGACCTGAGGTTCGTGCGGTTGGGAGACCAGCTGGGACAATCACCGCTGTGAACGGATCATCAAAGGACCGGAGGAAACGGGAATATCTTAGCAGGTCTTCATGTGATTTCATTGATCCATTCATATACCAAATACCTATTCAACACTTACCAAGTTGCAGGCACCTTTCTGATGGTGAGGTTACAGCAGGGATAAAGCAAACAAAAAGACTCTGCAATCGCACTTTTCTTATACATTTCCTAAGGAACAAGAATAACCAGAATGCTGGAGAAGCTCCTCCTAGGTGGGAAAAATTACTTCAAGAACCAAATGGATCTGAGCGGCTCAAGGAGTGCACTGTTGTATATACTGGGAGCCCATAAAGCTCTTCATGTCAGTCAACGCACCCGTCCCCCAGCTGCTAGGAGTGTCAGCCTCTGAGGACATACTACTGGGTCTCACGCTGGGATTAGCCCCCAGCTACAGAAAACTGCCTCTCCTGGTATTACACCCCCTCCCAAGGGCGGCCTGTGGCTGATGACTGGCCAAGGCCCGATACTCAGCCTCACGGTCCCAGCGCGGGACAATTCTGGAAGTCCATCCCAGCTGCAGAGTTCCCGGGAGAATCAGTTGCAGTCACTGCCTTCTGCACTTCCTTACAGGTGTATCTCCTGAGAGCACTGCCCAAGGCCAAGTCCCCTTCTGCACTCAACTCACCACCACAGAGTCATTTCTAGGGAACCCAGTCTAGAACACAGGGCTCAAGGGTCAAATGAGTTGAGTCCTGAGGACTCCAAGGCAGCTGTGAATATTGCTGAAAGGAAAGAGAAGTCTTGCGAAGACAAAAGACCTCTGAGCTCCTACTTAACTCCTAATGGTGGAAATGTGCTCACAGTCTGACTGTAGCTCCTGGGAATCCTCTTGACCTCTGCCTGTATGCCCCGCAGAGGAGACCCAGCGAGGACCAGCTCTGACCCCAGATCCTACAACTGGCTGGCCCCATGCCCGCCAGAATTTAGATGCAATCCCGGCAGAATAGATGTGGTATGAATCCCCGATTTTCGGATGTGAAGTTTCTAACATCCACAGGGCTGGGAATTATATTGGAAAGTAACTATTGTAATAAAATAATAAGGAAACCTACGTTAAACATCTAATCTGTTGACAGAAATGTGTGACAATTATAAAAATTGAACTCACACAAGTTCATCTTTATCAAAAATGTCAGAGAAAGATTGGGACCCGGGACCATCCGCCTCCAGCCCTCATTCTTATCCCCATGGAGTATCAAAGAGTTAAATAATGATTCTCATTATCCAAAAACAGTATTATAAGTATCTCTAGTTTTCTATTTATGACTTTTTTTAGGGATTTAAAGCAATGTAACCAATGTTTTCTCATAACACATATATGAAATCTTCTCTGATTAACAGAGACCTACACATTTTTATTTAAATATTTTCTTGCACTTAGAGCTTTTAAAGATTGAGAGCAGTGGGTAGGGTTAAAATTTCCAAATGCCTTTTCTGAAAATTTAAATATTTAAAGGATCAGGTAAGCACTGCCTGATTTTTTTCTTTTACTTCGTTTTTCTCTCCATAAATGAAAGGCTTTATCTGTGTCTATTTTCTTCATTCACTTCACCCCCAAAAAGGTCTCCATAAGAGAGAATAGAGGAAGCTATCATCCTATTAATATTTCTTCTTCAAATCAGAAGTTTAATGAAAAGAGAAAAAAGATAATGGGTTCTCATAAATTACCTTTGAGCTTAAAAGTTACTTTCAGGATTTCTCATAGAGCAAGATGAAAAGATATTACAATATCTAACCAGAGGAAATGATACTTGCAGACCCTATGAACAATTGCTACCCGCAAATATTGTAGGATCTTCTTCTTTTAAGAAAAACAAACAAATGTTACCAGTGACTAATGTACAGATAACATCTGTGCTTTCTTATTAAATATACTGGGTGACTGAATTTGTTTCTCTTTTATCAGAATCTGATATGAATCTTTCATTTCTTAATACATTCTTTCATAAAAGTATTTATCACAAAGTGTTCATGATTTCAGCTTCTTTCAGATTTTCCATGATTTATTAAGATAACCCTTCAAATGACAACTCTTTTTTTTTTTCCTTAACTACAGAAAAAGCTAAGTAGATATGTAACAATGCTTTGGAATTGAAACCACTAATCATACCACACTAACACACAGAGGTCTGGTTCTGTGTGTGTATACGTATATACATAGCTTCTTTCGCACAGAATGTTAAGTATTATAAAAAAACTATTGAACAATTTATGGCATATTCACCATATTCAGTTTATTAAGCACAAATTAATGTATCTGTGCTTTGAAGAATATAATACCAGATTAACAACATTCAAAGTGAAAACTTGTGATGCCTTTCATATACTGTGTATTAACTGATCTGTCAAACATGATGCGCTAGAGTATATTTGTGATTGTTTCAATTTATACCTTGGAATTAAAAAGCTACTATTTCTTTATTAGTCTGTTTCATGGTGTTAGGTTTGGGTTTAGTTCTAAGTGTTAAAAATATATAAATTATGTGAAATGTCTAAAGAAAAGATAAACTGAGGTATCTGAAATGTTGTAATTATACTAAAATTACTATAAGCTTTAAAAATTAATAAAATGAAGGGCCATAACATAAAGATGGTCTTTTGAACAAAATAAAAATGATAGCATTGCAAATACCAAAATCATAATAATAATGTGGGTCAACTTTGGACCTTCTGGGAGGCAAGGGACAGTTAGACAGTTTGGCCAAGCTTGCATTTACTGTAGAAGAGATGAATTTCTATTGCTTTTCCTTTCTTTCTTTTTTTCTTTTGGTTTTATTTGAGAAAAAGACAAGGAGAAGGATGAGAAGGAGAAGATGATTAGAACTTTCTAAGAAGACACCACACGTATTTCTCTCCGGGAGTTCAGGATGGGCAGAAGACGTGCTAAGATGGAGACATGCCTGACTGAAGACTAAAGAATGCTGCCGAAAGGGAAGAGTATTACAATGTGAAACTGCAAATGAACAAAAATCCAGAACGGAATCCTCCGAGAATTCAAACAGAATGAAACCATTTATTTCCTTGACTACTAGAATCTGCAAGGGCTGTTTGAACCATGAATTCCTCGTCATTTAAACCTATGAAGATTCTGAAATTAAAGGATAGATTCAGGATTCTTAAAAGACTGATAGTAAATAGGACTCGACTGATAGTAACTAAGAGTCTACTAAGAGCAACAGAATTGGGGCAGCAGAAAGGCAACTTACGTTTAAGACCTACTTTAGTACGGCAGCGTTTCTATGATCTTTTATATATCATATCAAAGGTCTATATCATCTTTTATATAAAAGAACCACATTTTATTTACACATATTTTATATACACATTTTATGTATAATATACAGTGTATATATATATGAAAAAGATGTGGTTCTTTGATACAAAGCAAAAGTATATGAAATGGTTATCTTTGTGCTCATTAGTAATTAGGCCCTGGAGAAGTGTTGAGATTTAATCATTTAAAATTTTGCTTAAATAGAGACAAAGGCCAAACAAATGTTTAAGGAATATTGTGAATGGCTGTATCCAGCCAACTCATTTTATATACAATAAAAGCAAATATCCAAATATCAAAACAGATGTATCCATCTCCCCACTCAACTTCCCATCCTCACATTGTCTTAGTTATTCTAACCAGTTAACAAGTCTAGAGCTTGGAGCTCTGTTTGATTCTTTTTCGCTGCAGATCTCCCAACAATAATTAATTCCATGATTCTATGGGTTCTTCCTTTGAAACAAAAACCAAATGCTCCTGTCTGCACTCTTTCCATTGCTAACACTCTTACTCTGACTTTTCTCGTGTACTTCCGTTGCACCTTCACGGGAAGCTGAATCCTTAGTCTTGAGTCACTCATTACTTCAACTTACACACCACTATGAAATTAGTGTTTTTAAAACACTGAAGGCACTGACAATATATATTACTCTTTGACTCTCAGATCACCATATATAATATATATTATACTGTGGGAAAAAAGACTAAAGTAAAAGTAATTATAGATGACAGATGATACACAGAGATATACACACGTGTGTATGTTTGTGTGCACACATTAATCAACTCAGAAAACTCGGTAATCATCTGATCCAAACTACTTAACACATAAGCCACAATAATATTAAGATCTCTATGGAGATACTGAAGGAAGCAATTTGAAAGAAATCATTGTAAACCTGTACCTATATTCCATCACACATCGTAGCATAACCTTACTCAATCTGGGGAAGAACTAAAATATTTAGTGATAAACAGGGACAGATAGGTGGGTACGTTGGTAGGTAGGTAGATGCACAGATATGTAGATACGAAATATAAAGTGAAATAAAGAAAACTTTTACACTTGCTTGCTTTTATAAAGAAGTCCTGAATTAATCATTCCCATGACAGTAAATAGAGGACAAAAAGGATATTTTGGAAGGAAACAGCAGTGACTTAGAAATATAGGACCTAGGGAGGTAATGGGAGTTTTGGCCTCAACCACAGATTTGTTCAAAGTCTGTGGAGTAACCCACCTATTGAAATGAGAATTCCCATTTCATGGATCATTAATTTCTTTTTCAAGTGAGTAAGGATGTATTATAGAAGAAAGTCCTACCCAGACCAGGAAGTAGGACATTATAAAGCGGCTTTTCTATTAGGTCACCAAAGGTTTTATCTTGTCTGTTTTTGATCATTTCTAAGCGCTCATGTCTACACGGAAGAAGATTCTTCTTTCTAATTGTTCTCAGTGACAGAAACATTTTTCATTATACTTAAATTTTTTATCTTTTTAAATCTTCAGATCATTATTCCTTGTTCTAAGACCTTAGCCAGCTTAAATAAATCTTCCTTCTCTTTTATACATACCGCTGCAGGTACTGATTTATAGCTATCATATTCCCTCATTTGTCATCATACCTCTTAGCTATATATATTAAATAACATTAATTTTTATTATTAGATCATAGGCCTTTTTCCTTTTATCATTTTCACTATCTTTTGAGCTGACTCTAATTTTTTAAAGTGACTTTTATGGTAAAGAAGAGATAGGAGTGAAAAGAAAAATACGAGAAGTAATTAAAAGATATATATTTTCATTATAAAAGGCATGGCTTTTAGGGGATATCATAACACAACTATCTAATTTTCAATGAGAGCATGAAAAAATTATATTAAGCTGACTTTTGACTTACATTAACATAAAAATTAGTCAATGATTTCAGGTATTTTATAACTGCACACTACTTACTATCCAGGAAGACCCTTAAGAAACACTAATAAATACTGGATTAAGAGCATGATTCAAAAAAGTAAAAGGAAGGTATTGCTGTGCACTGACTAGTAACCAGGGATTTCACCATTCCACCACAGAGTGACCCTTCCATTTTTGGTATCTGGGTTTTTGAGTCATGTGTGTTTTAACAGCTGTAGTTATAATATTAGAATAACAGTTAGAAGGCTTTAAGACTGCCAATTATAGTATTTAGTCTACTGAGTTGGCAAGATTTTTATAAAGAGAAATTAATAAACCAGAACAAACTTCTCTGAAGTTGTTTCAACTTCATTCCGAGCACACACAGCACAATTTTCATTTGAAGGGCATTTATCATATATTTTTGCATTCCTACAAAGAGACAAGTATTTTGCTACTTACAGGAAATGCAATGGTGAGAAAACACGTTTTCTGCTCTCAGAGTGCTTATATTCTAGTGGTAAAGACTGTAAGTCATCAGATAATCATACAAATAAATATTAAGGGTTAACCATGTTAGACGCTTTATAGGTAAATGAGCTTACGAGGCCATTTGCTGTTCTTCTCATGATTTTTCTCACATTACAGCATCTGGAGATGGGTCTATGCAGTTGCTTCCCTGGAAGCTCCTTAAGAAGAGGCATCAGATCTTCTGTTTCTTTATATCCCTCATAATGTCTTATACAGATTCCATAGCAGGTACTCAATAAATACATGTTAAATTGAGTGCAGGTGTGCTCAATGAGGATTTTTTTTTTTTAAAAAGGGTTTTTTTTTTTTTTTTTTTTTTTTTTTTTTGGTAACAGCATCAAAGCAGAGTTTGTAGACCACCTGCATCAGAAATACCTGGGGTGCTTTTTAAAAATGCCAGCCCGTATGGATCAGTATCTTTGGTGGAAACAGAGAATCTAAAATTTCAATTAATTCCCCAGTGGTCTTCTTGCACACTTTTGTTTTGGGAATCACTGGAGCAGAAGATACGGCGCACATGTTTAGAAAATAATTTACTACTTGATAAGAAAAAAGAACTTTACATATAAGACACTTAGTACACCAAGTATGAAAATAAAAGATTTTAACATTTTGGGGGGGCGGGTATTTCTTTGTATTAAAGTTGAAGCTACTTTACAGGCCCACTATTATCACAGATAATGTTTTTTTCCCAAGGGCCTCAATGAGATTTTCCTATCACGTGTCTATAAGTAAAGAAGCAAATAATACTAACTGCCGACTCAACATCCTTCCTATCTTTCACACTAACAGAGTCCTGATTTTTGTCCTGGGTGACAACGTGCCTACAGAAAAGTAGGAATATCTCCTGGCTACTTTGCAGCAAGACGTATCCCTGTGACCTGGCTGTGGTCAATGGTCAGAAGTCACTCAGAACACATGGAATAGAAGTGAACACACACGTCCAATGGTAGAGGGGTAAAAAGGTGCCTGTGATGTTAATAACAATGTGGAATGTATGTCAGACTTCTCATCACCGGACTCTTTGTTATGTGAGAAATATACACCCTTTGATTGTATAAACCACCACGATAGGATATATATCCTTGCATTCTTACAGATATCCCCAAACAAGACATCTTTGGTAGGCAGAATAATGGTCTCCCAAAGATGTCTCCATCATAATCCCTGGATATGTCACATTACATTGAGCTTGCAGGTGGAATTAAGGGGATATGAGATTATCCTGGATTATCCGAGTGGGACCAATGCGATCACAAGAGTCCTTAAAAGCGGAAGAGGGAGGCAGAAGAAGCAGAGTCAGAGTGAAGCAATGTGAGAAAAACTGGACCAGCCATTGCTGGGTTCAAATACAGAAAGGGGTCAGGGGCCAAGGAACGTGGGTGGCCTCTAGAAGCTGGAAATGATAAGAAATAGCCACCTTAATTAAAATTCTCTCCTTATCCAAGTTGGTGCTACTTAAATACTACACTCTAAATATAAACACAGACTTAAAAGAGGAAGCAGAATACCCAGCAATTATGTCCACATTGTTTAGAGTTTAACTTGCACCAGACAAAAGAATTATATTTTCCAAACTGACGCAATCTCCTGATTACTTTCTAACACTTTTGATCCATGAACTGAGTGTCACTGTGGATGAGGAATACAATGTACAAGAGAACAATCTAGAAGTAAGTGATTTGGCTTGAAGAAAGAAAAAAATTCAGTTTCCAGGCTAGAAATATTTGACTATTCAATCACATGCACATGAATTTATAAATAAGAAACATGAAACCAAAAAATGTTCAGTTCACTTAAATATTTTATGCATGATCTTTATCTGTGTTGCTTTTTTGTCAGGACTTGACACAACTTGCATAAATTGTATTACCAGTTTTTTGTTTTCACAGATTCATTTACGTTCTCATAAACTCCTACATTTTAAAAAGTTTCTTCACCAGGGAAATGCAAATTCAAACAAGAAAATACCATTACACACCCATCAGAATGGCCAAAACACAGAACACTGATAATAAGAAATGCTGTTGAGGATTTGGAGAAACAGGAACTCTCATTCATTGCTGGTGGGAATGCAAAATGGTACAGCCACTTTGGAAGACAGGTTGGCTGTTTCTCACAAAGTTAAACATACTCTCATCATAAGACACAGATTATACTCCTTGGAATTGACCCAAAGGAAACAAAAACATATGTCCACACAAAAATCTGCATATGGATATTTATAGCAGCTTTATTCATAATTGGCCAATTTTGGAAGCAACCAAGATGTCCTCCAGTAGTTGAGTGGATAAGTAAACTGTGGTACATCCAGGCAATGGAATGTCACTCAGCACTAAAAAGAAATGACCTATCAAACCATAAAAAGACATAGAGGAGACCTAACTGTATTTTACTCTGTGATAGAAGCGAAGATGAAAAGGTCATATACCATTTGGTTCCAACTTTGTGACATTCTGAAAAACACTAAACTATGGAGACCATAAAAAGATCAGTGGTTGCCGGGGTGGGGGGTGGGGGGCGGAGAGATGAATAAGCAGAGCATAGAGGAGTTGTAGGGCAGTGAAGATACTTTGTATAATATTATAATGATGGATTATGCTATACATCTATCCAAAACCATAGGATGTACAACATCAAGAGTGAACCCTAAGGTAAACTATAGACTTTGAGTGATTATGATGTGTCCACACAGGTTCATCCTTGGTAAAAAGTCTACCATTCTGGTAAATGATATTGATAATGGGGATGGTCTGCACGTGTAGAGCGGGGGAATATATGGGAAACACCTGTACCTTCTGCTTAAGTTTGCTGTGGACCTAAAACTGCTCTAAAAAAGTCCTTTAAAATAAATGAAAAGTCTCTTAGGCTAAACCCTAGATACCAGATGTTAAATCTATCTTTTTTCTCATAACCTAATCCCTTGTTCCGGAATTAATCTCAGAACATATTTGCTATCATAAAAAAATGCACGATCGTTAAAGAATTTAAGGGTTTTTTAGGACTATTTATCAAGACATGAAGTCATTGATTCATATTCAAAAATTTATGCATGGAATAGTTTATTGTTATTTTATAACCTAGCTAAACGGGTTTGGCAAATCTTCTCACTTTCTCCTAGAGGTTTCATGTTCCAAGGTAGAAAGAATTTTAGAAATCAAGTGGACAGACCCTTTCTTGTAATGTTGAAGAGACTGAATCTGGGAGATTTAAGATGTTAACATCACTAAGATAGTCAGTATTACAACCTTGGTTATAACCAGTATTATAACTTCACTACAGAAACCTACAGACCATTACTCTTTCTCAAAGGCAGCTCTACTTTTGGACGTCAGTGTCACTGATACGCTTTCTAAGAAAAGATAAGTGAAATTTTTTAATTTACAAGTAAATATTTCGGTTAAGGCATCAATTTAGAAGCGTTCACTGTGTGTGACTTTACTAAAAAGGGTATATACTTATGGGTGTCAAATTCAAAGATTTTTCTTACACACAAGATAATTTATCATAATAAAATAAATAAATTAGCTAATTCTTTTGAGTTCACTCTGTAGACACCGCCACAGTCCTTTGATCATGCTATAGACAATGAAAGCCAATGGAAATCACCCTGTAAACTACTCTTCTTGTTTATTTAAATAACCTGGGCTATCACTGAACGTTTGTATCATATTTCTAAGTTCACCATTATACTCATAACTAAAACAAACAGACAGTAAAAAATGAAACAGTGGAACCTTATAGTTACAAATACTATAGGCTTCAAATTAACATAAAGCCTTATCACTTGTAATACTGGGTCAGATACTGAACTACTTTTAGATTTTAGCAAACATGATTAATGTACTTGTTATGTCATGTTTTTTGAAGGGTTATGATTATTAATTCATCTAATCTTTATAACAGCTCTATCAGATTGGCACCATTATTATCTGTATCTTACAGATAGAGAAATAATGTCCTCTCTGCCAAGAAAGTGATAAATTCAAATCCTGACAGTCAGACTTCAAAATCCACCTTCCTCATCTCCCTGCTGTGCTACGTCTTGGATATAACTATATTATTTTCAGATTTGAGTCCATCAGATAAAGCACTTTTTAAGGTAGATCTGAAAAATGCTGAAACAAATCTGAAATCAACTGAAAATATACTATATATACTACTGAATTTCATAGTGAAATAATAGGTTAGACTTTACTTTTTACTTACTAACATCAGTGCCATGTACGTATATGTACTTGTAAAATGTTTTAAAAAGGTGATACTTCGCAGGGTCATTAGACTGCACTTCCCCAAAGATACGATATTTGTATAATATATGGACAAAAAAGAAAGTAACATAAACAGAATCAGAATAGAATCTAAAAGGATTCTGACATACTACAGAGATGAATGCCATAACACGGGTAAAAGTGATCTGGAACTCTTAGGATCAAAAAATAATTTAAGCACAGGAGAAAAACTTAACACAGACACACCAGAAGTGCATTTCGAGAAGTTCAGCTAACCATTGTTTTGAACGAAATTTTGAGAAAAAAGCTGTTAAACTACATTAATGAAATGAGTTGTGTAGAATAATAAGGAAACGAACCCCTTGCTGTTCCCTGAACAGGGCCTTTGCATTTGCTGGTTTCTCTTTCTCAGATACCTTTTCTCAGCTACCTGCTGACTCACTACTCAGATTAGTCATATCCCTACTTTAATATTCTGCTATGAGAGAGTTCTCTTCTTACTACCCTACTAAAAGCAGCATCCCCTTCTCACCCTCTATCTCCTGTTTTATTTTTAATTCATAACACTCATTTTGTTTAATTTTTATCTTTCTCCTCCAAAAAGTAATTTTCTAAGAATAAGGAACTTGTTTAATTCGGCATCTAGAAGCTGATCTTGCCTCATAGCTGAAATCTAATAAAAATATTAATCGAATGGATTTAAGGACAAAATACCATGGCAGTATCATGTGTGATACCTCACTCCATTATGCTACTCTGAATTAGCACATCAAAGAGTAAAAAATGCAATTTAAGAATTAAAATATGTGATCACCCTTAACAAAATTATCTTCATGATGCAAGATACAATTAAAATGCAACACAGTTTGGAAGCAGAGAGGTAGAGCCTGCAAGGAACACGTAGCCTGTGGGATAAGGGGAATGTGCCCCGCTGCAAATGTGTCACATTCTTGGGGAGTAACTGCAATGCCAAAGCTACTAATGTAAGACTTTGGTTAGGAAATGGGCCCTGGAGGTTTGGTTGGAGGTAAATATAAAAGCTTAGACTCTGATGCACGGAGAGCTGAGCAGAGAGAGAATTCAACTTAACGTGAGCCTGCAAGGCAAAATTTGAAAACAAATGAGAAAGATTATGCAAAAAAAGCAGAAAAAAAAATCATTAATTGGGAGATGAAATCATTCGGGATTTTTTTTTTTTTTTTTTTTGCGGTACGCAGGCCTCTCACTGTTGTGGCCTCTCCCGTTGCGGAGAACAGGCTCCGGACGCGCAGGCCCAGCGGCTACGGCTCATGGGCCCAGCCACTCTGCAGCCGCGGCATGTGGGATCTTCCCGGACCGGGGCATGAACCCGTAAAAAAAAAAAAAAAAAAGACATATAGGTGTGAAAAGGAGTTTAAAAATGAGTATATTTAGGATACTAAAAGAGATAAAATAAGGAATAACATCTGTTAAAGCCAACAAGAAATAATGAAACACGAACAGGAAGAAATGAAGCAAGAACATATGGAATATCAAATGAAAAGAATGAGGGGGTCTAGTCAGAAAGTCTCTGAAGGAAAAATTGTCAGGGTAAGTAACCACTGAGCTGAGATGCAAAAGGAGTGAGATGCTGAGGCAATGGTATATTTTGAAAAATGTTTTCCACTAAGACCAGGTAAAAATGTACTTGGTGTATTTTGGGAACAGCAGAAAGTCAGAGTAAATAGATGATGGGTAGATAAATAGATAAAAGAGAGAGATAGTTTTAGCAATTGTTTATAAAATATATGATTGTCCCTAATAGTCTACAATTTGACATCATGTAACAACAAGAAATGACATCATAAAAATATAAGTAAAAAAAGCTGGGAAGTCCTAGTTCAAGATCTTCATATAATCTACTGCATGTGAAACTACATGCACACTATTTTTTTAAGTCAAGTTCATTCAAGTAATATTTAATTGGAAAAAGGCAGCAGATTCTTTGTGTCTCCAGACGAAATAGAAAAAACATATGTGGATACAAACAGAGTAGCAACAAACATAAATATATATGAATATAATTAGCAACAAACAAAAGTAAGATTGTACAGAGGCAATTAGAAGGGGAAATTCAAGTGTTGACTGGAATGTTAGAATACTATAACGGTACCTCTGTAAGCACTATATCGTGAATGTGGCTTTAAGAAAGTCTGTTGGACCAACAATGCTTTTAAGAATCCTGAAAAATTGTTAAAAGGAATATCAGAAATTATTTAGATGTACAGAAAGAGTTGCCTTGTGTTCTAACCAAACTCTAAATGTGGCCATGTACAGTTTATCTGTTTCCTTGCTTCACAGAGCAGTGGCCTTACTAAAGAAGTGCTTAATTAAAGTGCCATGGCTTTTGCTGATTTTTCATAGCTGCCAACTGATATGGTCATAAATTATTAGGTGCACGGAACATGAGACCTTGCTGTATATTATAAGTTGTCACTTAACAAACTTGACAGATGGCACCAACCTAAAGATTTCACTTGATAATAGGGCAATGTGAAATCTTTGCTTCACTCAGAAGAATTAAAACATGATACATAAATCATTCCATCTATGAATTTAGCAGTTTTTTGAAGGTTCTATTAATGTTTCTAAATGGCCAAGCCAAATTAATTAAGAAAATGTGTGAACAGAGGTATTAAACTCATGAAATATGACTATGTAACTACAAACCCAATGCTAGCTAGAGGACACCTTCAATTTGCTCAGTCTCTACTATGTGCCACTTAATTTACAAGCACTATCACTAAACTATGAAACAGAGTTTAGTGAAAGAAAGGCCAGGCCCACATAGCACACCAGTGGTAGACTTAGAATTCAAATCCATAAAGTTTCCTTCAAAACCTCTGGCTTTCCTCTACATTAAAATAAAACACTCTTTCTATTTAAATACCTAGCAGGCACTTCCTGGCTGTCTAGTGGTTAGGACTCCGCACACTCAATGCTGAAAAAATAAAAATCTATGTATATTTTAAGGCAAAATTATTTTATTGATTATATTAGTATCATCTTACTTTACTCCTATAAGAATCAAATGCAAGTCCCTTCTAGTCTTTCTGAGAATCGTCCTCATTCAAGTCAACCTTCCCTCCATCACTAAGCTCCCTCACTGTACTGACTGATTCCAGCTAGTCTCAAAATATACTCTGATATATCCAGTCTTTAAACAGGTTACAGGTCATTTCCTTAATATGCTTACAAGAAAACTCAACAAAAATTGTCTGGTTTCTCTTTCTCCAGTCTAATCTCTCTACACACACACACACACACACACACACAATTCACTCATCAACACACACTGATACGGCTTTTTCTTTCTTGTCTGCCCACCGATGGCAGTGATACTTTTCTACTTTTATTTTATTGAAATTCTCAGCATTACACCTTTGACTACCTCCTCCTGCTGGAAACACTGAATTGGTTTTTGAGAGACTGTGTGATCTTAATTTTCCTTCCATCTCACCTCTGGTTTTTGCTTTTTCTCCTCCTGCACTGGTTCTCTGTTGCAGGGCCTCAAAGTCAGTCCTGAGGTCTGTTCTCTTGTCTATTACTTCTCTGCACTGAAATACCGCTTTACGACGTGTATGGTCACATTACTGTCAGAAACCTAGACCGAAATATCAACAAGCTTACCTGACTTCCGCATTTAAATGTCTAGTAGTCCTTTCAAATCAACCTTGGTCAAATGGAGCACTTGGTCACCACCCTGCACTTGCTTGGTCCTCAGGTCTCTAACACTGTAAATGACAGCACCATCCATGGCTCTGTTCTTTGCTTTACCCATCACCCATTTCTTTCCTTTACCTAGATCTCTACTTGCATAAAGTTTTGAATATGTCAGCATCTCTCAACCCTCCCTGCCAACTTCCAGTCCAGACACCATACATATAGTTTTCTTCTTGCTTTTTCTCACACATCCCTCATACAGCACGCAGAGGGATATAAAAATGTGAATTAAATCATTTCACCTCATTCCCTCTTCAGATCATTCACTCATTTCTCATTGTATGTAAAGTCCATGTTCTTTATCAAGGCTTTACAATGTCCCTGAAGAATGTGACTTTTTCCTGCCCTTCCAAAATAGCTTAGTCTACTTTTTTCTTTGCACCCAACCTGCTATCTCTAGGGTCAGCTTTCTGTTCCTTGTTCACACTAAGACGTTTCTGTGTTTCTGTCTTCGAGATTTTGATATTTTTTATCCTTTTGCTTGTATCTTTCCATTTCTGGTCTTTCAGTAAAAATGTTACCGTCTTAGAGGAAGTGTCTTTTCCAATTACTCTCACTACAAGTTTTATTTCCTCCGTAACATTAATCATGATCTCGAACTATCTTATTTATTGACTCATTATTTTACTTTCTCTCTTCTGTTTCCCTCACTGAAATGCAACCCAAATGAGGGCTTTTTTACTGTTACATCCCTGACCTTAGAAAATGCTCAATTAATAATGGATTTAAATGAATAAATAAATCTTGACTAAATTCACTAAAACCAAATGTTCTCCTTTTAATTAGGTGGTGTTTGCTTGTTTAAACAGTTTGTTTGTAGGTATTCAAGAACCTTAAGTAACTGAAAAGTGTTTGAAGACCGAGGTCTAAGTCTTGGTTACAGCCAATTGAATGGTTTTACCAAGGCACCAGCTGGGCTCCCACTTGCAAACTGTAAATATTATGCAAAAGGCAGATATGCTAGTGGTGAGTATATGGTGTTACTAATGCTTGTCTAATCATGGAGCACTGAGGTGAGCAGGAAAAAGACGGCAGACCAGCTTTACTAAAGACAGACACCACGCCACTGAAATAGGCAAAAGCTTTACTGCTTGGTTATAAAAGTGAACCTTCTCCTCAAGCACTACACAGAGCTGAAAAGCTACCAAAGAAATATTTTAACAACTGCTGGTGGTTCTACAGAAGTACCGTCTACTGTCATGCTGTAGGGGGTTTGGGTTAAAAATTGTTTTATTTATTTAAGGTGGTCTTGTGTCTATTAATTCACTTAAGTCTGCTACAGATATCTTGAGTATGTGAAAAAATGACTCAGATGCCAAAAGATTGGGAACAATTGCTGTAAATGCCTGGTAAAGATTTGAGGAGAACGTCTGCTTCTCTAAAAATCTGCCTAAATATTTATAAAGAATCAGTAAACCTCTTTGTCCCACAGAATTTACAAAACGTATGACATTAAGTACTTAGGATCCTGGATTTTTTTTTTTCATTATGTGTCTGACGGCCCAAGAGAGTTTCAGTTCAGATTTCAGTGGATTTCTATCAAGAAGTTAAAAAGGTCTGTGTATGGGGCTTCCCTGGTGGCGCAGTGGTTGAGAGTCCGCCTGCCGATGCAGGGGACACGGGTTCGTGCCCCGGTCCGGGAAGACCCCACATGCCGCGGAGCGGCTGGGCCCGTGAGCCATGGCCGCTGAGCCTGCGCATCCGGAGCCTGTGCTCCACAACAAGAGAGGCCACAACAGTGAGAGGCCTGCGTACCGCAAAAAAAAAATTTAAAAAAAGGTCTGTGTACGATCAGATTAACAATATTGTAAGAGTATGCTAACAAAGCAGACATCAGCTAATAAACATGTCTGTCAACAAACAAGGACAAAACAGAAACACATGAAGAAGCCAACAATTGCCAGGTGAGCTGGAAAAGAAAAACATTGAAGGAAAAATGTTAGTTGTGCTTTTCCTAAGTTCCTAGAGAAGCAATGCTGTGTAACAATTAATAAAGTGAATTATCTATGAGCATGGTTCTTTTCTTAGAAATAAAACTGATGAATATTAATAATAATGTACCCTATGCCGAAAACTCAAAATTTATCTAAAACTAAGCATGTAATTTTGAAAATGTCAAAATAATAGGGACAGACTACACATCTGTGTTGTCAGGGGCTAGGGACTCACTGTGAAGGGTCACGAGGGGTTTTTTTGGGGCTGATTGATTGATTGTAGTGTTGGTTATATGACTGTATGCAGTTGTTAGAATTCATTAAACTACAACTAAGGGTGAATTTTACTGATGTAAATTATACGTCATTGAAACCAACTTAACAAAATCATCATATGAAACAATTAAAATGATAAACCACAAACCAACATATACTTCTTAAAAGTACTACCTATGTTGTATATGAATAGAAAAATTACAAAGCATGTAAAAATTGCCTTTGGCTACATTATCCTCTAATCTGTACATTTTCTCACAGCATGTATGAGCAACTGTTATAGGTATATTGACTCTAATTAATAATTTTATGTATGAATGACAACCAACACCCACGTAAAATTTTTAAATTTTGCTTATTTTAAGAGTATATGGCTAAAGGAAAATAAATCCAGATAATCTGACTTGTATTTATCAACATTTGCCTTGATCTGCTGTCTATATTCTTAGTCTGAAAAGTCGGAATATATGTAATGAATAAAAATATGGCCTATGCCAAATGTGAGTATTCTGACATAACATATTCATTCTCTAGAAGAAAAATAAATATGCATGGCACTCCTTAAAAATGTCAATCAATGAAACTAATTCAAAGTTTTACTGCAATACATTATATACAATTGACTTCCTCAGCATCATGAAATTATTTCATAATTAGTTTGGTCACTTAAAATAGTGTATCTGTTGCTTTAAAATGTTTTGAATTAACAACATTTTAGAATATTTTGTTATGATCTGTTTCAGGGCCTATTTAGACCCTACCTATGAATATATTGATAATTCAGTACTCAGTTGGACAAGAGACCAGGGAATGCCTTCTATTATATTTGTTGGCTATATGATCACAGGAGAGCTTGTAAGTTTTCTGAAGGCTGTGATCAAGACGAACTTTTGGGGAAATGCTTGATGAGAAGGGGGTTTAGTGAAGAGGCTAATAAATTGAAGAGAGGTTTCCAAACATTTAACTTTCTCACATAGTACTCTTTATGAACATTTGACATTATGCCCCCTTAGCTCTCGATCGTTTTGTTTTAATCTTTGAATACTCAGTTTGGGTTTCTACACTGCGCCTTCCCCAGGGCGAGGACCAAATCTGTCTTGGTCATGATCATACCTCTGTTCCCATCATAATCCTTAGGACCCAGTAGGGCTCAATTAATGCTTAGTGAATGAATAAATAAAATAATAAATTATACCAATAGTAAATATATTGGAAACTTCTAGTGTTACTGACTTTCCGGCTATTTGTCTTTTAGAATACATTTACTAAAGATATCTATTGTATTCTATTCCATTCTTTTTTCAATATTTAATATTAAATTTCAAAATGTATGCCTAACAGTGATGGCTTACGGCTGAGTCATATAGTTGGTTATATTTTACAAATGGGAAATACTTTAGTAAAAGGACCTATCACAAGTCAGAAGTTAAACTAATGACAATCCAGAAACACATTTGTCAGGAAGTTAACACAACTAAGTCCCTCAACCAGAGAATGAAAAATAACATATAACTCTGGACAAACCTCTGGCAGGGTGACAGGCCCTCAGAATTCAGAAACATACCTAATCAGAGAGAGAGAGGAAAGAAAAGCAAATCCTCTTTTTTTTTTAGATTCAATTTATTCTAGTGTTCCTAGAGATTTCTATAAATCCCCTACCATCCACATAGTAAACAGATGCTATATTTGGGGCTAATAGTGACTCTGAAACGCCATTTTGAATTCATTGTAGAACTGAAACCAAAATCACACAGGCTAAAAACAATCCTAGTAAACAATTCCAAATAAGGGATTGAATAAAATAAATGAATTCATCTAACCGTGACCTATTTTAGTACACACATGTGTACATCAAACATTTGTCTCTATGATTTCCATGCTGCAAACATTTTCAAATCTTTGACCCTTGAGATCTCTGTCCTGCTTAGCACGCAGCTAAACGACATTCAAACACCATTTGCATATGTAGTATAATTTGGTAGACTAAACCCCGAGATGCTCTTCTCAGAAGAACAAGCTCTGTGTTTACTCGTGAATTTACAGACTTCATGCACTTTAAATATGAAAAATGTGAAAAACTCTCTTCGGGGAGTTTATAGGAATAGTGCTCTCTTCACGTGGCTGAATGATATGTAAATACAAACACTTTTGTTTCACGTTCTTTTTAGTCTGTGCGCAAGTTATATACAGGCATTGAACGACAGAACACAGCAATAAGCCACGCCTTGGATTTATCAGGTTTCAGAGTAACCTTCACTGTCCACCATCTTTAAGGTGGGAAGGCTGGAGCGGAAGTGACCTGATCATCGATCAATTGGATAATTATAAGATAAGCGTAATCTTTACATTTGTAATCTTCAAAACAAAATAAGTTTCTGTTGGATATTCGGAGTACGAATGCAAAGAAGTATGCCACAATCCCGGCTCACTAGGGAAATTAGGTTTGACATTTAGGGAAGAGATACATCCGACCCGTGAAATGTTAATTTAGTAGCATAATTTAAATTAGAAAAGCAAAGAGGCATTTCTTCAAGAATTCAGTGGCTGGAAAAATCATTTGGGCCGGGGTGCTAGAAGTTTTCAATAGAAGGGAACCTACTATTAAAATATGGGAAGAATTGTGTGGGAGAGAGAAGGCCGAAGGTCATGGTTGCTTTACTCATGTTGTAAAGGCAATGGAAAAGTAACCTATTCCTCTATTACATTACGCAGGTTAATTTCAGAAGGTGAGGACAAAAATCTCTCCTGTTACTCCAGCCAATGCTCTCCTTCTCCATCAATTTTAGTAGCTGGACATGCCGGGATCACCAGGGTCCAAGATGGGCACCTGCCTCGCAAAGCAGAGTGCAACACAGAGGCCCTGATGTAGATGGCCCTGATGACCCAGGAAGATGGACAGGCCTAGGACATAGGTTTTGTGATTTCCCAAGTACTTCAGCTGGCTTGACAATGATATCAATCAAAATTTGCTTTGGCAAAAAATGTGAGAATTTTTATCAACAATCTTTGTTTTTCTATTCTCTTCAACAGCCAAATTTAAAGGACAGAGAAACCTTTACAGTTGTGTTGGGTATCACATCAGCTATTATCACTCAAGCCCATATTTTTTTATGCAGAAGCTAAAATCAGCTATCTTTATTCTGTAAAACCTTTTATGCCTGTGTACCTGTGTGTTTTGTGAGCTGATGGTAAGGGTAAGTCTTGATATTTTACATTCATTTCATAATATAAATTACTTGTGATAAATTCCAGTTATCTTGGCTAAAGGGAAGAGTTTTCTCCCACATCTACAGTAAGGGGACGTCCTCTGCTCCTCTGTATCCAGGTAAGATGGTAGCTTTAATACTGATAAAAAGCTTGGGGGACCAGGTTCATCATAGCTGTTGAGATCTATCTACATAGCTACTGCTTTAAAGTTTGTCTTTTCTAATAATAATACCTATACTGGCATTATTTATCATGTGCTTACTATGTACCAAGAGATACACTAAGCTGATTAATTACTTTATTAATTTACTTAATAACAAATTAATAAATAAATTCATTAATTTACTTCATTCATTACTTTAATTCTTGAGAATTCTCTCCTTATTCTCTGGGTGTGTGTGTGTGTGTGTATATACATATATGTATATATACACACTAAAGAATAATATGGAGGTTAAGTAATCTTGCCAAGGTCCCCAATGCAGAATATATGGAGCCATGTTTTCAACCCAGGGAGTGAGGATTCAGAGCCAGTACTCACAGTTGAGACACAACACTGCCTCTTAATCCAGATTTCAATATTTCTTAAACCACAATGTCCATAAAATCATGTGAATCAGCTACAGGTTTTTTTCCCTATTGTTATTACCCATAAATGAGTCATTAAAATTAAATAATATCTAGGAATGCATGGGCTAATGGAGGTGGGGAAATGGGAAGGGGGTGGTATATATAAATGTATATTCCTTTTACAGATTTCAAATACTAATATATATGAACTTTAACACAAAACAGTCTTTGATATTATCACCACTTTTGACCCAACAATTCCCCATCACTTATTATGTCTTCCTACAAATGGAGTACTGCCAGCTTCGACCCTCCTCCCAGTGTAACTTCTCTGTGCAGGAGAGGATGCCAAGGCCCATTAACTCGTAGCTATAAGCCTCCACTGAAAACATTCTGAGGAATTTATAAAAAATGTTTCTGCCTTCAACACTAACTTCCATTGGAAACATGGGAAAAACCTTTTCCTTTCTTGGGCCTCAGCTGTTTATGATGTAACATTGTACCATATGAACCCAAGTATTTTCAAGCTTTAAATCTATTGCTTATAATAAAATCCTTCAATGGCTTCTCTTTACTCTCTTTACTTGGGCCATTCCAAGAATATATTCGGCTTTCTGTCTCTACGTCTCTTCTCTCGTTCCCTTAGAAGAGCCAGGTCCTCCTAGCCTGACAGTCTTGTACATGCTGTTCCCTCTGCCTGGAGTTCCCTGCTCTCCTCCCTTCCCAACCGTGCTCAGGAAATTCCTGTGTATCCTTCAGTGTTCTGTGCAAAAGTCCTGAAGGAATTCTTTTCTGACCTCTGCTACATTCTCTCACATTACCCTGTACTTCTCTTTTAAAACACTTAATCAGGAGGATATAGAAAATATGAACAGACCAATCACAAGTACTGAAATTGAAACTGTGATTAAAAATCTCCCAACAAACAAAAGCCCAGGACCAGATGGCTTCACAGGCGAATTCTATCAAACATTTAGAGAAGAGCTAATACCTATCCTTCTCAAACTCTTCCAAAATATAGCAGAGGGAGGAACACTCCCAAACTCATTCTACGAGGCCACCATCACCCTGATAACATAACCAGACAAAGATGTCACAAAGAAAGCTTAAAATAGATAGCTAGTGGGAAGCAGCCACCTAGCACAGGGAGATCAGCTCGGTGCTTTGTGACCACCTAGAGGGGTGGGATAGGGAGGGTGGGAGGGAGGAAGACGCAAGAGGGAAGAGAGATGGGAACATATGTATATGTATAACTGATTCACTTTGTTATAAAGCAGAAATTAGCACACCATTTTAAAGCAATTATACTCCAATAAAAATATATATTAAAAAAACACAGCAATTATAATCACTTAATTTGAAATTAGGAATTGAACATCTGTGTCTTCAAACAAAATGTAACAGATCTGCTTAGTTCACTCCTATATCTTTAATGTGTTTAGTACTGTTTGCATGTACTAATCACTCAAGAAATATTTATTACAAATGTAAATAAATATAAAAGGAACCAATTAATGAAACAAGAATTTGCCCAGCCTTCTTTGTAGGGGCAATAATTCTTATGAAAGCAATATTTCTTCTTATATTTTTTTCTCCATCTGATATCAAGTAGTCATCAAGAGTACAGATTTCATATCTGTCTCATTTCTAAAGAACACTTTTAGCAGGAATATTAATTATCTCCCTTAACTGGCAAAAGTGTCAAGAATCCCCGACGCTTTGTAACAAAAAGCACTGTCGGCTCTCAAGTGTGTTTCTTTGCCAAACAAGTGAATGTTGAGATATTTTAAAAATTCACCTACTCTCAAAAAATTTTATTTTAAAAGTTGTATTAAAAGTACCAAATGTAAAACAGATTAGCTAGTGGGAAGCAGCTGCATAGCACAGCGAGATCAGCTTGGTGCTTTGTGACCACCTAGAGGGGTGGGATAGGGAGTGTGGGAGGGAGACGCAAGAGGGGGAGATCTGGGGATGTATGTATACGTATAGCTGATTCACTTTATTATACAGCAGAAACTAACACACCATTGTAAATCAATTATACTCCAATAAAGATATTTTTAAAAAACCCTTATTTTTCAAATTAAAAAAAAAAAAAGTGATGAACATAGCCAGTCCCCCAATTCAGTATATGTTTCTTACAAAAGAAAAAGTAGAAGACGTACGAGTAGAAATAGTGCATGAGTTAATGTTAGAAGAAAAAAATATATATATTTCTTATCCTTTTTGCAGTGGAGAGCAGAACGCCATATGTTTCACCCTCATACATGACAGAACTCGAAGTGCTTCCCTAATTTGCACTTATATGTAAAAATCCACAGGGCTCATTTTCATTTTGAAGACTATGTTTGCAGCTTGCCAATGTGCAAATTAACAAATTTCTAGGGCATGGAATTTCTCCCTTCTCAAAGCCACATATAGTTCTTTTCTTCTTCATTACCATCCAAATACGAATACTGTGCGACTTTCACTCCCTAGGAGGTCAGCATCACATCCACACAGGGGGCTTTACAGAAGGAACCAGTGCCTGAGCCTTGTCAGCACTGCTCACAGGCGAGGCTGGTGTGAGCCAATGCACAGCCCCAGCCCACATTCTGATTGTTGCACTATGGATACCATCTCTACATCTTAAGTAGCAAGGAAAAGGGTGCCTCTATTAAAAGCTATTGGGTAAGGCGACTCCCTTACTTCCAGACTTTCTTCTTGCTTTGTCCAGCTTTGTGTTAGACCCTGTATTGACTGTGACATACTTTTCCATATGAGGCAAAATGAGCTCTCTTGATTTTAAGAGTAAGCAGAGTGTAACCCAGCTCTCTCCCTTCCTCTCCCTTCCTCGTTCCTTTTTAATAGGACTTCGGAATCTTCAGATGGTTTCCCATTGGACACCATCAAGTCATATTTCCTACAGAAACCATTCTTACCAGTAAGACAAGAAGCTAATCAGGAATGTTCACAATATGAGGCAGAACAGGAAGTGAAAAGCTAAAGCCGATATTCAAAGCGAACCCTCATGCACTGCCCGGGCTGATGGTGTCTAGAGGCAAAGCAGTCAAAATAGCTGAGGGTACACTATCAACGTTCTATCAGAACATCTGCAATTTCAACTAACAGCAAGGAGTTCCACTTGGAGTACTTCCTCTTAACAGCTTTCATAATTCAACAGCCAACTCATGTTGAGCATTCCAAGCAAAGAGATCCGTCAGTAGTTTTGGTATCAAATCTATATTCTCTATTAAAAGAGATGTGCTCGAACTCTCTCTGCCAAGACCTTGTTTGAGAGCATACATTACCACAGAAACAGAAAACTTCCTTGCCACCTAAGAAAACATACTGCATGAGACCACTGATTGATTCACGGTTTTACAATAATGGCATATACGATCCAGCCCTATTTGTGACACCTTGTCTGTAATCTCTCTGAAGGATACTCAGGGTTCAAGCTATGAACAAGAATGAGTATCTGTTCAAAAACACAGACACAAACAATGTCAAGTCATTTACCTATTTCATTAAAGCCGTTTGCAAGTGGGCAATGAGGAGATCATGAATTGTTATTTTTTTTTTGTTTATCACAAAAAAGTTTCCTTTAGGAAAACTCATTCACTGGAAGATTATCATCATTATTTCTATTCTTCAAAATGAGCCACCATTTATTTGGTAGTTGTCAAAACAATACAAAAGATAATTCTGTGTAAGTTTTGAGTAAAGGATCATGTGGATTTTGTCTTTATTGAGAATACTGGTTCCTAATCTTGCTTAAAAGGACCACGTTAATGCTTTTTTTAGTGTTGCGTTTCTGTCAAAACCTTCTTTTAAGTACCAGCAGTCTTACATTTCCACATAGAAGCCTTTTATTTAATAACTACTTACGATGTATTTTAAGAATAAAGCCTGCCTTACAAATAATATAATGCAAAATTGTATTTTAGAGACTTTAACTAGAATTTTTCTAAGTGTCAATTTATTAATGCATCATTCTCTAAAGAATGATCATCGCATGCCCTTTTCTCCAGCTCATCAAAAAGTGATGCTTGCTTGGAGATTTGCAGTATCTCAACTAATTAAACTCTTTGTGCTTGCATTTGGTAAAGGATTCAAAAAGAGATCACTAAGCAAAGAAGATTAGTGCAGAGTTTTAAATATTATTTCAGTATTGACTGATCTTTGTATGTAACAAAGGTTCTAGCAATCCCTCTTTTAGAAAGACCACAAAAGATTAAACTAAGAATTTGAAAATAAAAATAGAGAAATACATACACATTTAATTCTATTTTCTACTTGTTACATTTTGTGGGTAACACTTTTTTTCCTTTGAAGAAATGGCTTTATTATAAGTATTTCCTATTTTTAAAATTTATTATAGTATTTCCTTTTGGAGAAATATATATTTAATTATTTCAGGTAACATCTAGGTCTATGAAGATAACACTAATTAATGAGTGGGCCAAAATATAAAAGTCAAAACAATGAAAGCAGTCCTGGCATTTGTGTGTGTGTGTGTGTGTTTGTATATGCACAAATTTGAGAAGGAAGTAGCTGTTTAATCATTAGATAATAGAAAAAAAATAGGTTTTCATAGGGGCTAAATAAAGGAAGGTCATATAACTTATAAACCAAGTTATAGCCAATTACACAAAGAGTAAAATAACATTTACAGATCTTATCAAGAATTATTTTAAAATTAAGCCATGCTTCAATTTATAGGGTTCATTTATATACTTATTTACTAATTAAAATGGGTATTTATTATCTTAAGTGAGCAAGTATTAGGCATAAATATGTTCTACAGATCCCTTTTCCTACGAGCATTCCTCAATATGATACTGCTCTGGTGATTAACATTATAAACCAAGAACATCAGAAAATGCTGCAGAGAGAAAAAGTTACAAAACATTTCATTCTGAATACTGGTTTCATTATGAATTGTATATTTTTTAACATCTTTATTGGAGTATAATTGCTTTACAACCGTGTGTTAGTTTCTGCTGTATAACAAAGTGAATCAGCTATACATATACATATATCCCCATATCTCTTCCCTCTCGTGTCTCCCTCCCACCCTTGTTATCCCACCCCTCTAGGTGGTCACAAAGCACCGAGCTGATCTCCCTGTGCCATGCGGCTGCTTCCCACTAGCTATCTGTTTTACATTTGGTAGTGTATACATGTCAATGATACTCTCTCACTTAGTCCCAGCTTACCCATGAATTGTATTTTAAATCGTCTATCTTAACATCTTAACACATGGTAATTCCTGATTTTTTCCAATGAAAAAATGTGTCTCCACTGCTCTTGGTGTGTGTATGTTGGGAGGTGATCGATCTATTTATCTATTATCTACCTCGTAAGAGTATGATAACGAAAAGAAAAAAAAAAATAAAGCCATACCTACCTTACCTACCTCTTACAGAACTGGCCCACTTCTGAAGTTAAGAATTTCAGGCCATAAACTAATATTCCAGGGTGGTCTCATTGAGAATTCCAAAATATCAGATCAAGTTATATGTAAGGTCGAGCATTTCTAATTGCATATATTTCAAAATCCGATGTAAAATGAGTTTGGAATTATCCAGTGTACTAATTCCCTTTATAATCATTCTTAATGAGGAACTGACTTTATCAAGAGAGTTTTATTCTTTTGCTTATCCTAGTTACCAATTCAAAGAGTCATACAACAGCAATTTCACTTTAAAAGATGTATTAAGCACAGATAAAACATATTTCTGTTTATGAGAAGAATAATTCTATTTAATGGTTTTACTAAGCATGCTTGTAAAAATTATGTTTATATAAACTTGATATCAACTCCATTAAAGATGTTTCATTGGACATCTTTTTTTTTTTGGGTGTGGGAAAAATTCAGCCAACCAAAATTAAAACTTAATCCACAAACGAATTTAGCTTTAAAAATTATAAGATAAACCATCAGTCATCTAATATAAAATTATGAGGCAAAACCAGCAAGTATCCTAAGAGTATTACCTTAAATCACAAAGACGTATATAATGCGCCTCAGCCATGTTCTCATCCTTAACCAAATCTTAAAAGATCTGAAGGTAATTTTATCTTGTTTTTTACATCAGTTGAATCTCTTTTTGTATTTACTAGATGGATGATAAAAGCCCATATAAATTTCATTAACTGTAAAAGTTGCTTTTGGTTTGAAATCCATTTGAAATGGAAAATATAATGCCTCAGTGATTAACCAGTATGCAAAAAAAAAAAAGCTTGGATATAAGAATACACTATGACTTAACTGAATATATAGTAAATATCTGGGCAATAGTTAAAAAGAAAACACATAACCACAAACTACTGTTTCTACAGCACACTGCAATAATACTTGCACAGGTTTTCAGAAATTCTACTCTAGCTTTTTACTCCATGTTGCTTAGTCTTTTGCTAATATGTTGAAGCATGTCATTCCTGAGAACTTGCAAGACCTATTCTTTAATCTCCAGGTCGCAGTTAAAAGCACATTTTGAAAATATGGGTGGTAATGAAAGCAGACAGCACGGTACCAATGGATATGCTGAACGAATAATGAGGAAAAAACAGTAATACTACAAAGACCTGCAGTTCTGGGGTACACATCTAAAGGACTAACGCAATCCCGTCATCTTGAGTCTCATTTAAATACAAGAGTCTGTTTCTATCTTTAATCTTCTAATTTCAGGAAATTAGATGTAAAACTCTCCTCATTCATTATAGGTACAGAATGATCAAAAGAATAGAAATTTCATCACAAAGATAATTGCATTGTCAAATGACCTCATGCATAATGAATCATTAAAAATGATCTATTCTGTAATAATTGTATGCTGCTAAAGGTTAAAATAGCTTTAACGTGTGGGAAAAGAATTGTAATTGAAATAAATTCCAGCTTTATATTGCATTTGCCAACAATGAAATTAGTGGATGGTATTTGAGTTTTATAAACTTTATCTAATGAAAGTGCTCTTTTTTGTGTGTGTGTGCTGAAAATCTCCCATGACATAAACACTCTGAGACTGATATGAAACAAACTTAGAATATCATCAACATTGATCTCGGGTAATTAGCTCTTTCAGATCTTTAATTACAGTTACTTAGCAAGTTATTTCAATCCCAAAGAATCAATTATCAAGCAGAGGAAATTATGGTATTTCCTCCATATTTCCAGTGAAGACTTCCCCATTAGGTTTTTTTTTTTTTTGAAAATTCAATAAATTCTATTCATCTATCTATATAAATTAATATTAGACATAAAACCCTCAGCTTATACTATTGTTGATGTGGGACACAGCCATTTTGCCATCAAGAACAGAGAGAGTAATGAGTTCTAGAATGCAAGTACCATAAATAAGAATAAGGTCCAAACAAAACAAGATCGAGTTCATATCAACCCGTTAACCTCTTCTGTGTAAGTAAAGTTAAATTACTTTAAAACCAGGAGATAAAGATAACGGATATCACATAAAATACAAGATCATGAGGATAAAAAGTGTTGGTAAATCATCAGTTCTCAGCCATACAAGGTAGGAGAGTGAGAGAGTGTCATTCAGAAATTGCCTAATAATCACATTTTATCCAGTCTAAATTAGATTCAGTAATAATGAAGTGCCTGCAATGGTAAGCATTTATTGTCCAACTGAAGTGATTCCTGATAAGGATAAAGCACGATTGCTGTTACAGTTTGGCACTGAATCAGAAAGTATGTCGTGATTATGCTAATGATATGGCTTTGAGGTTTAAGAGTATGGGGAATGTTTCTCCAACCTTATCCCCAAATATCAAAGCCATTCTACTGAGAGTGATCTTGAACAGTGAAGCAACAAAGGCAGAGGAAAACTCTCACAAGTTTTGATTTGGGGGTTGACCCAGGCAAGTGTTCAGAATTTCAGAAGGGGGTAGGTCCAGTAATAGTCTCCAATATGAGAGATGTCTCTAATCGTCAAGGACAAGAAAAACATCTCACCTTCAAGGGTCAGAGAAAAAGAATCTGACTTAAAGATTTTAAATGGTAGGGAAAAGGAATTTTTTATTAATAATTAGAGAAAGTGCCCAGATTAGAAGTGGGTTGTGTTTCACAAGATGTTAATGAGTTGTCCCAATTTGCTAAATGATTTTACCACCAAAACAATATTTCTAAGTTCCCAGGACATTCCACAAAATTTTATTTGAACTAGACTTAATATACCATATTTTTAATTAAAAAAGCACCGTTTTCAAGAATATATAAACACAGGAAACTTAACAACAAAAGTAGCTGATGTTTAAGTGAGAGCGGGTTGAATGAAAAGGCCATTACAAACTGGCCCCGTGCTTCATCTTCTATCTTACCTTCTTTCTGATCACACTGTACAACCATTTCCTCATACCTCTAGCCATCTCCTGTCTCCATTATATTTGCAAATGTTGTACCCTCTACTTGTATAACTCTTCCTCACTTTTCAATCTAGGAATGCTTTACCCATCTTCAGATGTAGATCAGCTCATTCTGTGAAGGCAAGCCAATTCTTCAACACCATCCTCCATGGCAATAAGTATACTGCATCATCATTTATCCTTTTTACAACTTTCTCTTCTACTCAATCGTGAGTTCAGTTAGGAAGGGTAGGGACCATATTCTTAGTGTTCTTGCTATCTCCAGAAGTGGGATCAACAATGCCTCCCTCTTAATTTGACCCTTAACTGAAGGCCAGGTACATATCTGTATTCTCCAAATTATAAATTAGGAAGAAATTTCTTTGTATATCTCCTGAAAGCTTTAAAAATGAATTTAAAATGTTATATTCAGAAGAAAATAAACTCATGTGCTGTGTTTAAATAGTGACAAAATTAGCAACTGCAACAAATAAAATCTAGCCCATGTGTAAAGTTTAAGAATCTTACGTAAAGGATATATGAAGAACTAGAAAATTGACATTATAATCCTGTGAAGGACTCAGCTCAGTTATAGTTAAGATACTGAATCATGAACATATCAGTGAACCTCTCCAGAAACAAGTCGGTCAGACCGATGCTCCGTGTACAAGTTGCCTGCCAGGCTAAGATTCTAATAATCAATATTGTACATAGAATGGAGAAGCTTTCTTCCAGAAAATGGAGAAGAGCTATCACTCTGGGACATGGCATATTACTTATCTGAAAAAGCAAACTGACAAGTGCTTACATCAGATTGTAAGGGGAAAATCTGCATCTGATATTAAAGTTTCTAAAGTTTGCATGGCACTAGCCACAGGGATGTAATAACTGTATGAAAAAGGCCTAACACGTTAGGAATCCTTTTGGATTTCCTAGGACATTGCTCTTAGGGAAACATATCAATTCTGCAGTCCTTTTCAATTCATATGAGAGGCATGCAAAATGTTTTGTTTTAGGCTTTTATTTATAAAAGATGGTAAGATGTGACAATATTATCTTCAAGTTGGCAGGAAGACGTGTACAATACTTTGAAAATGCATTAAAAAATAGATAATAGGAAGCCTTTAAAAATAAAAATAATATGCTGTTTACTGATACAGTGAAAGGATAACTTTAATAGAAAAGTGAATCTTTCTAAGGGGTCCTAGACAATTCAGGAGGTTGCGTTTCGGGTTTTTTTTTTTATACACCCATATTTTTAATAATTGAAATTTCTTTGAATGAATGGATATCCAATGTTCAAGGCAAACTGGAAAGAGAACAAGGTGTGGATATTTGCCCTAAGAATGTAAGTGTTCTATAATAAAAATTAAGCTAGACTATTTAAAACATTATCTACTGGCCTGAAATTTATTCAGAAACAAAGAAAGAGCTCAGAAAAGATTCACTGTACATGATAGAAGTGTCACTATATGTTAATATGAAAGGATAAACCATTCAATAATGGAAACTCAATAGAACTGATTGATGCCTCATATTAGAAACAAAGATACTTTCCTGCTGGAGAATGCCCTAAGTGTAAAAAAACAATAAAAACAAAACAAACATAGTATTACTAAAAATTCTTTATTTTTTAATTAAAAATAATATTTTCAACAGTACAAAATAATTGCCAACTGTAAAGTAAAAGACTGCTAAAGTTTTCTATATCAAAACCAGAAGCATATTACAACAAACTGAATGTTAAAAAAAAAACACCAAAAACTTGGGAGAAGATGTCTGAAAAGTATATAACAAGAAATGCTTGATTATAAACTGCAGAATAACAGATACAAATTAGTTAGCAAAGGCATATAATCCAGTACAACAATGGGTAAATAAAATTGATGGGAAAGAGTTTTCTATCATCTTCCCCCTAAACGAACATCAATTTAGACGATAACGCACCAATGAGAGTGCCTTTGTGGGAGGATGGGAGTCTGGCAGAGAAGTTCCAGCACACCTCTGGAGCAAAAGACAATCTGAGGTTGGATGCACTGAAGAGGGTAAGAGGGGCAGGTTCACGTTACCTGTGTCAACCTTCCCCCAAGGTGGCACAGCTCAGTGCCAAGAAAGATTTTTTGGACCCTGATTTCTCCTATGGGGAAATGTGAGGGTCTGTGAGTACCTGGCTTCCCCAGCTGTGCAGAATGCTGCCAAAGAGACCCACTTCTTTCTCTAGGATACTAAGAATACTAAGGTGTGCAACCTGACTAGGGGGCAGGAAGCTGCTAGACTAGCAGCGAAGGCACTCAGAGGGCTTCAAAGGAACAAGGGAATGAAGATTCTACAGTACTAAACACAGACCCCATCAGGAAGCCTGTCCAGGAGCTGCCGGGGATGCTCAGTCTGTGGGTCCCCCCATCTACCCTGTGGGCACCTCCAATGCTCTGCATGCCTCAGCCACACATTCCCCCGACCCCAAGGCCAGCTGCCTGTGTCTACCCCGCAGGGCAGAGAGCTAGTAAGCATGTGCAGAAAACTGGCCAGACTCTGCAGGATTGGAAGAAAACAAACCAACTCGAGCATTTAGATCCTTGCCAAGACATATTGTAATAACACTGTCTAAAATCAAAGACTGAGAGAACGCTGTAAAGCTGTAAGAGAAAACAATTTACATACAAAGGAGCTCCCACAAGGTTATCAGAGACTTTCTCGGCAGAAACGTTGCAGGACAGAAGAGAGTGGGATGCTATATTCAAAATACTGAGAGAAAAAAAAAAACGTGGAAACAAAGAATGCTTTACCTGGAGAAATGAAGGCAAGATAAAGACTTCCCTAGACAAAGAAAAGCTGGGGGATTACAAGAAATGCTGGAAAAAAGTCCTTTAAGCTGAAGTGAAAGAACACAAATTAGTTACAAATCAGTAACATGGAAACATATGAAAATATAAAAGATACTGGTAGAGGTAAGTACATAGTCAAATTCGGACTACTTTAATACTGTAACGTGGCAGTATGTTAACTATGTAGCTCTAGTAGAAAGGTTAAAGGACAAAACTGTTGAAAATAACTATTGCCACAATAATTTGCTAACGGATCCACAACATGAAACAGTGTAAATTATGACATCAAAAGTACAAAATGGGGCTTCCCTGGTAGCGCAGTGGTTGAGCGTCCACCTGCCGATGCAGGGGACACGGATTCGTGTTGCGGTCCGGGAAGATCCCACATGCCGTGGAGTGGCTGGTCTGTTGGTGGGAATGTAAGTTGGTGCAGCCCCTATGGAAAACCATACGAAGGTTTTCAAAAAATTAAAAATTGAACTACTATTTGATCCAGCAATCCCACTTTGGGGTATTTTTCCACAGGGAATGAAAACATTAACTTGAAAAGATCTGCACACCCATGTTCACTGCAGCTAAGACATGGAAACAACCTAAGTGTAAGGATGAATGAATGGATAAAGAAAATGTGGTATAAAAAATATGTATACACCTTATATAAATACACACATACATAACATATATACGGAATATTATATACACAATATCCATATTAAAATACACAATGGAATATTATTCAGCCATTAAAAAGAAGGAAATTCTGCCATTTGCAACAACATGGATAAAACTTGAGGGCATTATGCTAAGTGAAATAAGTGAGATAGAGAAAGACTACTGCATTATCTCACTCGTATGTGGAATCTAAAACAAAACTACATTCAAACTCATAGAAAACAGAGAATAGAAAAGTGGTTGCCTGTGTCTGAGGGGTGGAGGAAATAGGGATATGTTGTTTACATATTTCAGCTAAAAAGGGTACAAATTTTCAGCTATTGGGTAAGTTTTGAGGACTGAATGCAAAACATGGTAACTAGAGTTGATAATACTGTGTACTATAATTGAAATTTGCTAAGAGACTACGTAGAAATTCAGTGTTTACACCAAAAAAAAAAAAGATAAACTGGGAGGTAACAGATGTGTTAATTATTTGGGGGGAGTCCTTTCACGACGTATACATAAATCACCACAATGTACACTTTAAATATTTTACAATTATATATGTCAGTGATACCTCAATAAGGCTGAAATAAAGAGTAAAATTATAAAACTAAAAAGAAAAAGAATAGCAATTTAAAACCCAGACTATAACGTGCTTTTAAATGATCTACCATAGAGTCAAAGAAGGGCAGAACAACCATCATGCTACCAAAGACTTGTTAAAATAGGATGCGGGTTTATATACTTAAGCTAAGAATGCAAAAGAAGGGTCCACTCGTATGTACAGTTTACTCAATAGTAAATACTATGGTTCTACATAATCTACTGTTGGAAAAATACACAGATGCTGAATCTCAGATACAGAGGAGCCTCGTACACAGGGGACTGTAAGTTATACTCCACTGTGGTAGTATAACCACTGCATTGCTCAAGGGTCAACTGTATACACTCTATTGTGGTCCACGGAAGGCTGCTACTGGGTGGGCTGTTGGTATGAGTATAGAGTGAGGTAAAGAGCTTTGGTGCCAGGTAAGATGCCCGATATGAATCGACTGTAACTATGTCAATAAACTATTTTGTTTTTCCCTACAAGACTTCCTTGATGAATTAAGTCCTGTGTCAGTTTATACACTGGCTTAAGTTCATCTCATCACGTACTTCCTGTGTGGGTACTCAAGAGAATTTCAAGAGCACTGAATGAAAATAATAATTTTCAGAATGATATGAGAGGCAGCATACCTCACCTACAGGGTGGTGCTAACTACTGTGCATGTCACAAACATCTAAGTACACACTTAATAATAAACAGACAGGCTAGACTTTAAGCGCATGTTGATTACTGCCTGAGTAAAGAATGGATAAGGCTGGGAATTTTAATTATATTTCTAGTCCCTTATTTTTAATTAAAAACAAAGAAAACCTGTCAATATTAACTTCAGTTTTGCATGGTAGGTGTTTGGTAGAGCATCAGGGGGAAGACAGTATTTTGTCATGGTTCCCAGGACTGAATCAGGAGCCAGACTTCTTGATTTGAATCCATTCTCTACTGCTTAGTGGATGCACAGCCTTGGGAATATTGCTTAAATTTTGTGTCTGTCTCCTCATCTGTAAACAGCATTAACAGTACATAACTTTTTGCTAAACAGACTCTCAATAAATGTTAGCTCTTATTACGCTATATAAGATTGTATTATAAAATTATAAATAATGTTATGCCATCTTTCTTTTTTAACTGGAATTTAAGAGGCAAATGTTAACAAGCTCGATATTTTGGATTTCTAGGTTTTAAAACACTGCTAATGAGGAAGAGGAATAGTTAGTGGAAAGAGATGGAACACATCAGGCTTGAAGATTAGTGGTCATTTATTAGTCAATTAATTTTGATCAAAGTCATTTATTTCTCCAGAGCCACAGTCTTCTCATGAGAGCAAAGGAGTGTTATACAACTCTTGTAAGTTTGTTGTAAATAAATCATATAAGTTAGAGTTCAGTAAATACACATATTCCCTTTCCTTTTACTTTACTTTAAAAGAGTAAATAAGATCTTTAAAAGAGTATTTGTTTGTATGATACAGTTCCTTCTATTAAGCTTTTAAAACATTCCTTTTGTCTCTGTAAAGTTTTCTCTGCTGGATTTTACATAACTTTTAACCTTTTAAACAACGTTTATTTAATGGTCAATGCTAAAATTATACATAATGCTTTTTCAGTAAATTTTCAAACAAGCTTAGCTATTAAAAACTTAGGTATTTACGGGTCTTCAGACTAAGTATCTTCTCTTGGCTAATTATTTTCTATGAAGTTTATATATACTGTAATATAACTTATGTACTTACAAGTTAGTAAAAGTTGAAAATATTTTACAATCTTAATTGTAAAGTAAACAGGAAAGTTATTGAATTGGCTGAAGCTTATGTTTATCCTTCTTCAAGTCCGTTTCTTTTTTGTTAATGAGCATCATTATATTTTGCAATTTTCTTCAAACGAGGAGAATCTGAAATAAATCACTTAGCACTGGAATCCAAAAACAATCCTGTAGCCCTGGACAAGTTGTACATATATAAAATTTGGATGGTAATATTATTGTGAAGATTAGATGAAGTGAGCCACTTAAAGCACCAAGTACAATAAAACATCTAATATTCAACAATGTATGGCTTAATAAATGTCCTACGAATATTCAGCAAATACTACTAATTAACAACCCCATCTCAAAATCATGAACTAGATTTTAAACAGGAATTGATTTTGAGCATAGAAGTACAAACATATGTTTGCACTATTAATAAGTAGCTTAAACTTTGTCTGTACCTGTCAGCCTGATTTTTTTTTTCTCGAGGCAGTATTTCTGTGGATAAAGGCTGTGTGTGTGTGTGTGTGTGTGTGTGTGTGTGTGTGTGTGTGTCTGAATAAGAGTGAGATTTCCTTAACTGATCAGCTGATTAGAGTAGAAAAGGCACCTGAAAAAAAGCAAAACAGAATACTAGATGATTTATTTAAGAAATACTTTTTTAAATTCAGAGGAAAAAGAAAAAAAGAAATGGAAATATTGAGAAAGCAGCAGTCAGTATGGAGGAGAATTCACGGAAACTCAAACCCCATAATTACAGGTCTTATAAAAGAAGAAAACAGGACAAACGAAAGAGAAGCAATAAAAGATGGTATAGCTAAAGGCAAGGTTAGTGGGCTGGAAAGAAAAAAAAAGGATCTGTGCTTGGCAAACTGAAAAGGCTCATTATGTAAAAGGCAAAATAAATGTAAAGAGATTCATATCTGGACATATCTTGGGGAAAATGCCCCTACTCACATATAAGTAGAAAAAATAGTTAAACTATAAAGGGTGTTAAGAGCAAAAAGGCATAAAATCGTCAGTAAATGCTACATGACAACAGAATGTTAAAAATATTTAACAGGAGAATGGTTTTAACTTAGTCATTTTGAGGCCAGTTAGGCTGTTAAAGTGTAAAAACAATGGGAAAATATTTTCAGAGACAAGAAGTTTTGAAAATGAGAGATGAGCCAATATGTCAGCATCATGAAATATTTAAGAATGTAATGACTTGGGGAGGAAAGATAAAAATTAAACCAAGAATGTGACAAAGGAACAATAAACAGACTTGCTTCAGAATTATGGGAATTATCCTCAGCAACACTGGACACCAATGAAAATGTCAAACTCTCTTCAAATTTCTGATTAAAAAGTGGTTTGAACACAGAATCCTATTCTCTGTCAAACTAGCCTTCAGAAGGATGCCAACAAAACAGGTTTGCAGAGGAGAAACAGAAAACTCCACCACCCAGAGGAAGATTTACATTGTAAGAAACAGTGACAGGTGAAGGGAAAACTGAAGTATAGAACTTAAAAGAAAAATGGTGCCACGAGGCTCTGTTCATTCCCAGATGTTCCCTAGGACAGAATTTGGGAGTCTGGACTGCAAGTAAGGAAAGCATGTTAAGACTGGGGTTGCAGAGAACAGAAATGACAATTAACTCTGGAAACTAATTTTTTTAAATGTTTAAATATATGTGTTAAATATAGCAATACCATTCAGAGAATAAGAAATAAGGTACAAAATTTCAAAATACTAGACAAATGACACCAATCTAATTACATATAAAAGATAACCAACAAGCAAGCAAGATATACAGGAACACAAACTAAATGGAATAAATCAGAACAAAACAAATGACAATAAAAATGAAGAAGTGTGACAAAGAAAGATAAGGTTACATGATCAGTCATGGAGGGCTCTTCAAAGTAAACTTGTAAGGGAAATGTAACACAGAATGACACACTTTGGGGAGCACAAAAGAATAATGCTGTATGGAAATGTACAGAAAAAGAGGAGGAAGGATAAAAACCATCACCTCTGGGGAAGGAAGCTGGGAGAGAAGGGAGGGAGGGAGAGAGAGAAAGAATGTGTGTGAAAGTTCAAGGGGTGCATATACGTGTGTGTGCAGGGGACCTGCTTCATGTTTTATTCCGTGCACTCCATATATATCCTGTGCAAGCTTTTTACATAAGAATGGCTCTTACATTACTTCTTGTGGAATACATGAACAGAGCCAAGTGAGGAGAAAAAAATGAGAAAGTTATCAAAGTTAAACCATTCTCAAAAGTCTCTAGTCCCAGAAGATTTTATAACTGATTGCGGACAAGTGTTTAAAGTTTGGTTAATTCCCATGCTTTTATTGTTTAGCATAGAAAAAAACTGAAATGTATCCATTCAGTATAGGAAACAAAATGTAACTTTGGCAAGAGAAGCCAGCACTGAACGTAATTAAAAAGAAAATTACTGTCCCTTCTGACTTTTTGGTATACTTAACAAAATTACATATGAAATGTGAAAAAATATAATCCAGTTGCATATGACAACATTAAATCAAGAAATGTGATAAGGGTCCTATCTCTCAAAATTGTTATAACCCATTCATAGGTAAAACAAAATGCTCACTGAAGAAGACATTTGTCTGATTCTCTAAGTTTTCCTTACTAAAACAAATAAGTGAGTTTCTGTTTGAAACCAGTAAGATACGTTCAGAACGTGAGTTTATTGCTTCTCCTTAATAAAATCCCATTGAAGTGACAGGAAAGGAGAAAAAGATAAATTTCTGGACAACAAAGGAAATCAGGAAGAAAATATCAAGAGCAAGATATTCCAAGACGTCTCTGGAAGATGAAGTAAGAGTGGATACATCATGGCTCCCAAAACTAAGCAGAAGCTGCCACAGCACAGAAAAAACAAATAGGGCAAAAAAGGACTGGAAGAAGGAGCAGAACCTGCAGAATCAGGAGAGAAAGGTCAGCATATTTGGAAGTTTCTAGTGAAGCGGGGAACTGAAAACAGTTCCTGATCTACGCTTCTCTACTCTGGTTTGCGGAAGACCCAACCATCACATGTTCACCCTGTGGCAAAAACAGGATTTCTTGCAAATAAACCAGCAAACGAACGCTGAAGACATTGTTCTGAGAAACGTAGAATGGCTGGCTTCAGAAAAGCTACTCCAAAGCAAAGCCTGCCTCATTTTGGTATTCTTTGCATTCCTAGAAAGTAATATTTAGCTCCTCCAAAACCTGTTTAATAACATGATTTTATTGCCTGTAAAGCTCACAATTGTTGTTTTTTAATATCACCTTATTCAAGTATAAAGGGAACCAAGGATCACCAGACATTGAGGAAGTATCGACATCAAAATGGTTATGAAACTGTGTACTCATAACTTCAGGAAATACTTTGGGAAGAAAATTCAGACAAATTTTTTACGTTTCAACGTATTTTGTGACAAATAAAAATGAGAAAACTATACACAAGTGCTGTGTGCTTAACAATTTCTCCTAGTGAAGTGATTTGCATAGGGAAAAAAGTACCTTAATGAAATGGAGAAAGACTCTTACTGAATAAAAATAACTTACAGGGAGGTTAACAGGGTACTTTATAATTTACGTTTATATTCTAAAAGATGGCATTTGATTTGGCAAAGGTAAAATCAGACTAAGGAACAAGTACTTCAGAAAATAATTTTGCTTAATTACTGAGAGTTGGTTATCAAGTACCTTACAAGCATTAGCCTAGCTTAAACATTAGAGACAGTAAGAAAGCTAGATATGGATGTTTTTCTAAATGTAATAACATTTCAGTATGTATTACCATGTACTATTAGCCTGAATTCAGTAAGCGAAATAGATAAAACCATACACAACAGAACAGCTAAAATTAAAAGGACTGGAGGACTTCCCTGGTGGCACAGTGGTTAAGAATCCGCCTGCCAGTGCAGGGGACACGGGTTTGAGCCCTGGTCTGGGAAGATCCCACGTGCCACGGAGCAACTAAGCCCGTGCCCCACAACTACTGAGCCTGCGCTCTAGAGCCCACGAGCCACAACTACTGAGCCCACGTGCCAGAACTACTGAAGCCTCTGCGCCTAGAGCCCGTGCTCCACAACAAGAGAAGCCACCGCAATGAGAAGCCCGCACACCGCAACGAAGAGTAGCCTCCCGCTCACCGCAATGAGCGAGAAAGCCCGCGCGCAGCAATGAAGACCCAACGCGGCCAAAAATGAATGAATAAATAAATAATTTCTTTATTAAAAAAAAAATAAAGGACTGGATATCCCACGTTAGCAAGGATGTATAGCAAAATGCACTCTCTTGCACTGCTGATGGAAGTGAAAACTGGTACAACCACTTCAGAAAACAGCTTGACCTTATCCACTAGAGGCTATGATCAGACTCCCTATGACTTACTCACAGGTACCTACCCCCCAAAATGGGTTCACATGTATTCCAGAAGGAAGATAATTCATTAAGTTGTACATTTATGCTTTGTGCATTTTCTGTATGACTGTTATATTTAACAGAATTATCTATAAATAAAAGAAAATTATATGATTCTTTGTGAAGACTTGCCGTAAAATTTTCTTTTTAAGTATGGTGTTGTTTCTATTCTACAACGTAGGCAGAGGAGTAGGTCAGTTCCTTATTGGAACTGGAATATGGAATCTGACCATAGTTCTGTATCAAACTTAATTCCAATTTCATGTGAATATAAACAAGTTAGTAATATTTAAATTTCTAAGAAGATTTAATTGAGAACATCTGTATCACTCATAAACATATTTCTGGATGAAACATATTTTAAATTTTCATTTGAAAAGTTTAAACTATTATAAAATAGATATGCTTCATACTCTTTAAAGCTACGCAAATTAATTTAAAATTTAAGTAAATTTTGTTTATCCATCTGTTCATTCATTTCATTATCCATTCACTCATTTAGATATTCAACAAGTATTAACTGGACCTTAAACTATACCAGCCCATAGGATCCCTGCTCTCATGCAGCCAGTCTGGTTAGGGAGAGAGACACTCAAAGAGAATAATAACAAAATGTATAAACACTGTATAATTGTTCAGTGCATCTGTCAGTGTATCAGTGTTAGTGTATCAGGATAGTTGATCTGTGACACTGCAAGAACAAAGAAGTTCAGGGAACTAACTAATCTACCTTAAGAGGGTCAGAGACAACTTTGTAGGGACGTTGATATTGGAAATAAGTTTTAAGTCAGAATGTGAATTAGTCAACTGGAGAAAGATTTCTTGGATCATGGAAATCAAGTTTTTGAAAAGATCAGTTTATTACCACAAAATACTGAAAAATGTGTCCTTGGGAACAGCTTGGTGAATTATTGTAAGTATATCCTTCTGTTTCTATGATTTCTAACTGCTTAATCTCAGATCATCATAATTATCTAGAACTATCAATACTTTACAAAGGAACTATGTTAACTGTCATATGTAATTATTAAAGTTGATATTTAAAGGAACAGTTATCCAACAGTACCTCATCTGTACAGAAACTAAGATTTCTCCAATCAGATGCAAATGCATTACACACACATCTTGTACCACTAAACATTTAAATGAAAGGCAAATTCAATCATGGGACAGATATTAAAAAGTAATTGAACAGAATGACTTGAAAGTCTCAATAGATTAAAAAAAGAATTCAGTTCAAATTTAGCATTACAGGATATAATAAACTGGAGCCTAAAAGAGAATAACTAGTGTTTCTGGGTGCCTGAAATACAGAGAGTTTACAGTAAATATACAGAGATTTATTGAGGTATTTGAGAAGGTTTACCTAGGAAAAAAGAAACCCATTTAAAGGGCTATTGCTGGGAAATGTAGATTTATTTGACCATTTCCACAGTGTAAAACTAAGCTCTATGAAAATATTACAAAGAGGATCATTTAATTATCAGAAAATCTATAAATTATAAAATAAGTATTAGATATCGTAATCATTAATAAATGATCTCTAAGAGAATGACCTGGCTAAATGGCAGGTAAATCCAAAGGACATAAATTATTTAATTATTGCTCAGAAAACTATAGATATGTGATAAAGAATAAAATATTTTGTTTTGGGAGTAACATTGAGCTGGGCAGACTTAAAGGCTTCTTTAAATTCTATGCCCCATAAATTTCTAGATTCACACAGAGTATGGGGAGACAGCTTCTCCAAGAACCTAATATGGTTCCCCTTGAATTGGGAAGCCAGGGACAAGAAGGAAGCCTACATTTGTCTATACTGCAGATGAAGTGAGTTTGGAACTTGGATTCCACAGTGGAGAAGAAAGAGCCATCATCAAACATATTTCTGGAGGATGGGAAGCCCAAGATCAAGTTGCTGGCAGATTCAGTGCCTGGTAAGAGCCTACTTTCCGGTCGATAGATCCGTCTTTTCCCTGTGTCCTTATGATGGAAGAGGTGAGAGAGTTTTCTCAGGTCTTTTTTTTATAAGGGCACTAATCCCACTCATGAGGGCTCTGCCCTGAAGATCAAATCACCTCCCAAAGGTCCCACCTTAAATACCATCACACTGGAGATTAGATTTCAATTTATGAAATCTGGGGGACACAAACATTTAATCCATTGCAGAATCTAGCTACTTAAGCTGGAAAATCTAAAACAACAGCAGCAACAAAAACCCCTTCAATGTTGAGCTATGTCAATATTTTTAGCTGTTAATTTCCCAAATGTCTAAAAGAAATGTAAAAAAAGAAAAATGAGAGGAATATTATTACTAAGTCATGTTTACCTTTTATATATGACTATCACTGAATCAATTAAAACTTATTTTTGATTTGTAAACAAAAAATGGTTTAAAATTCACCAACAAGGGCTTCCCTGGTGGCGCAGTGGTTGAGAGTCCGCCTGCTGATGCAGGGGACACGGGTTCGTGCCCCGGTCTGGGAAGATCCCACATGCTGCGGCGCGCCTGGGCCCGTGAGCCATGGCCGCTGAGCCTGTGCATCCGGAGCCTGTGCTCTGCAACGGGAGAGGCCACAACAGTGAGAGGCCCGTGTACCGTACAAAAAAAAAAAAAAAAAAAAAAAAAAATTCACCAACAAAAAAGGTGCCAGATATACAATGTGCCTTAAAGTCTTGTCATAACAATGGCATAAATACTATTCTCGCTTATTTTTACTAAGATAAGTATACTGATACATAGTCATTTATTATTTGGTCTAAATATTATTTGGTATAACATTTTGAGTATTTAGCCATTTAATTATTATTTGGTCTAAACTTTTGAGTATTAAAACTTTTAGACCTGATTCTTTTGTCTTACGGGCCTTTGGGTTGAATGTTATGAAAATTAAGGACATTTAAGGATATTTCATATGTAGGACTAGATTGTTAGGGAGTTTAATTTTAAAATATTTCCTGAGCTCCACTTCTGCAAAATTGCATTGATTTTGTCCTAGCATGTTCCCAAGGTTAGCTTCTTATTTTTAAGACAAAAAAAAAAATTCTCAAATATATTAATCAAATATCACATCACTATTTTATTATAAAACTTTACTTCTAAATTATGTCACTTCTTAAAAAGAGAGAGTTGTTTAGATCATAAAACAGTTGTTAGCCAGAAGAGACAAGGATATTTTCAATAATCAAGCTTCACATATAACCAATTAAAATAGCATACTACTAGACTTTGTCAAAGGGGATAACAGCACTTTAACAGCCATATGCTTAAATTAAAGTTTAGAAAACTCCTCTCCCTCTGGTAAGTAGATGCCCCTGTGATTTTGCACATAGAAGTTTGATAGTTAACTTCAAATGTCTCTGGTAGATACCAAGTAAAGAATAGGTAACGCAAATACTTTGAGGAAAAAAGGAGAAATCTTAAAAAAATATTTTAATGCCATTTCTCTAAAACTTAGGAAAATAATTATAATGAATAAACCTTAGTATCTTACATATGGAACTTAATGTCACACTATTTATTATTCAGCATCTCTTGAAGTTCAGTCTAAGTTCTTGCCTTGTAGAAGCATCTGGGATACTGGTACTGTGAGTGCCTGAAATGGGACCCATAACAAAGTATTTCTGAATAAATGATAACTTGGTAAGTAGCAAAGCCAGCAAAGAGAGATTGCTATGAAGGTCTCACAGTCTGTCTGCCTAAAGGGCTCAAGTTCGAAAACTAGAGAATTCTTGACTTGCAAGGAAAAAATACTCCAGAGCAATCTATCTTTATTAAAAACAAACAAGCACTGGAAATCTCTCCTGGTGTATGTCTGAACAATCACACTGCAAAAGGGTGTGTGCAGGACATAGTACCTGCCCCATGTGCAGGAATGTGAGCTAAATGGTCTGAGGGACCCATCTGCCAGAAACAGATCCCGGACAGTCACAGCTCCCTGTAATTCTCATTATTAGATCCCTTCCTTCAGTAGTTATCTTGCCAGAATACATACATGCTACAACATAAAGTCACTGTGCTATAATTAGCTCCTTTGTGCATCTTACATAAAATAGTTTGCTTCTCAGATCAGTTCGCGACACTCACTTAATAAGATCTCAGAGGGATAAGAGTACAGCGGATAATTTGAATGAGCAGAGAACGGAAGAAAAGTGCAGCCAGAGCTCCACATGGAAGAATGAAAGGTGGATGCAATGAACTTCTAGAAGATCTGAGCGGGGCACTGCTTTATTTCACCTCTGTATATGTCACTGAATACAAAGTGTTGGTTTAATATTTTTTAATTTAGAGAAAATTTTACAGTGTTCTTCAGATAAGAAATTTGGATGCTATTAATTTATTCTTTCACTGGATAAAAACTAAGATTGGAAAGATATTTGTTGATACAAAATCTAAATTAGAAAACAAACAAACAAACACTGTCTTGCTAGTTTGAGGTTAACCTTTGAATAGGTGGTATTTTGGTGCTCATGAAAACATACTTGATTCTTCCCTTGTTTCTACTATACCATTTAAAAATTTACCTGCCTTGTTAGCAAATAAATATATAGTTTGACAAGTCAAATATACTTTACGTCTAGTAACATACAGCTACCTAAGTCTGGGAGCCACTTTCAACATTTGGCTGATTTCATGGTATTTACCATAATATTTCCAAACAGTGTGTTTAAAGTGCTATTTCTTGATTTCTCAATTTTGGAGAGTAGGTAGTACCTTCCAAAAAAGAAAAAGGAGGATTTAGGTTTCTTTTTCCTTTAAAACACACACACACAGCCTTTTATGAGTTGTATCAGAATTTTAAACCAATATTATTCAAAACTGAACCACGGACAATATTGTGATTTTCTTCTGATGTACCTGTTTTTGAGGAAACCCTCCAGTAGGGAAGTCCTACTTCTTGTCTGTGTGTGTGTGTGTGTGTGTGTGTGTGTTGATTTATTGCTCTATGTACCTATCACTGTTGCCCCCTGAACACTCTGACAGAAAGGTAGTTTTACAACATGATCAAACACATGAAGTAATCTATCAATTCACTTATTATTATTGTTGCTGTTATTGCTGCTGCTACTTTTACTATTATTTTTTATTGATATTTCATTGCTTTTAAAGCGTGCTGTACACTGTCATTTTGGCAATCCCCTTCACGTCACTTTGACATTCCGCAAACACCATCCTGAGAAGTAATTACTTTCACTTTCTTCCTAGGCTGAAGCCCGATTTCCTGCACCCCGTCTTCCTATTTATTTATTTACTTATTTACCCTTGAGAATATCTTCCTATAATCTCCCGAGAAAGTGTTCAGGGGAAGAAACATTTTTGAAAACTGGTATAGCTGATAAGTATCTTCATTTTATCTTCACACTTAATAGTTTGGCAGGGTATGGAATTCCAGGTTAGTGACTGTTTTCCATTGTATACTAAGAGATTTTCTTCCACAGTCACTTAGACATCAATGTTGTTAGAAGGCTCGTAACTACGAGTTTGAAGCCCAGTCCTTTCTATGGGGTCTATATTTTCTCTGGAAACTTCTGGGATTTTCTACCTCTGACAGTCTGAAATTTCATAACGTATCATGAGGAAAGCATCCTTTCACACATTGTATCAGGTAACTGGTGGTCCTTATCAATCTAGAAACTGTTGTCCTTCAGTTCTAAAAACAAAATTTGGTATAAGTTATTTCTTATTCACTATTCTACCCACTTCTATCCCCCATCCCAGTACCATTATATGAAATCTGGTTTTCTCTCCCTAGAATGAAAATAATTTGTTATTGAACCTCCTAAATTGGTATTTTAGTTTTCTTACTTCAGTCTACCTTTCTAATACTACTTCTATTTTTATTCTATTTTCCTTTAGATTTCCATTTTTTCCACCTAAAATTTGATTTTTAAAAGTTTTGCTAGCATATTTTAAATTCTCAACAGTATTTTGTCGTTTTTATGAACATTGCCTTTTTATAGCCTCCTCTTTTGTTTACTGGATTCAATTTCTAGTGTTGCAACTTTGAGAACAGACTTCATAGCTTCTTAACAAAAGCTTTTATTCTGTTCGTGGCTTTATCTCTGTTTCCTATAAATTCCATTTATCTACTTCCTTGCTGTAGTATATATTTTTCCTGCTACAGCTCTCCTCAAGTGTATCACGATTATTAGTTGTTTAGACCTAAAGAAGAGTAAAGTAATCTAAACCTAATGGAAGCACAGTACTTGGGGGCGGAGGAGTATGTAAACTGGTGGAGGGGCAGGAATTCCCCAGGAGAAAACGAACTTAAGGAATGGAAACAACCTGAGTGTCCATCGATGGATGCATGGATAAAAGAAGGGTGGTATTTACGTATAATGGACTATTATCCAGCCATAAAAATAATGAAATTTTTCTATTTCTGACAACATGGATGGATATTGAGGGCATTATGCTAAGTGACATAAGTCAGAAGAAGACAAATACCATATGATCTCACTTACGTGTGGAATCTTAAAAAGAAACAAAAACAAAAACCAAGCTCATAGATACAGAGAACAGACTGATGGCTGCCAGAGGTGTCAGTAGGGGAGGTGGGCAAACGGGTAAAGGGGATCAAAAGGTACAAACTTCCAGTTATAAAATAAGTGATCCTGACGTAATGTACAGCATGGAGACTACAGTTAATTATATCGCATTGCATATTTGAAAGGTGTTAAAATTGCTAAGAGAACAGACCTTAAAATTTCTCATCACAAGAAAAAAATTTTGTAATTATGTTACTATAACAGATGTTACCTAGATTTATTGTGGTGATCATTTTGCAGTATATACATATATCAAATCATTATGTTGTACACCTGAAACTAATATAATGTTATGTTTCAATTATACCTCAGTAAAAAAGAAATCACTAAGAACAGTGTCTACAGATCCAATAGATATGAAATAAAAATACAGTATCAGGTAAAAAAAACATAAAGCTAAAATTAAACAAAAACGGGCTTGCCAATATTACTTAGCCAAAAGAAGAAAACAAGTCTGTGGTCTTACAGTAAGTTGAGCTGAATTTTTGACAGGTTATATTAGGGATGTCTGAGAGAAAGCTAGATGACTGTGGAACATTGCAGGCAGTTGTAAATAAAGCTCTGCTGTAACTGATGTAAAAGTGATAGCCGAAACCAGGAGACGGACATAACTGCCAAGGAAGACAAGGACACAAGAAAAATGTCACTGCAGTCACTGAGCTTAATAAATCAGTACTTACAATTTTCTTTTCAGTTTTTAGGAATAACTTCCATATAAGCAACAGAAGAACAACCATCAGAAAAGAGAGTATTGGGTGGGAAAATTGTCCTATTGTAATTATCCACAAGTGTCACATTTACGAGAAAAGCAATTAAGTTCATTGGGTTGATGATAAAAATGTATCACCGTGAGCATTCTAAGCACTTACTTAATTCATAACTAGTAAGTACCAGACTCTTCAAAGCACCCTTCGTGTCATGGATTTCTATTGTGAGGTATAAAAATCTACTGAATAGTCACAAAGTCTTCCTGAAATCAATGACAACTTTAATCCATACATGGAACTGTTAAATTAAACTGGGATGTGCACATTCGTTCACTTGTCCATTTATTTTCATACACATATAATATACCTAGATATGTTTGTATTTATATATAGACACACACACACACACACACACATATACGCTTTAATATACATACAGGGTACCTGGAGATACTGTGGGTTCTTTTCCAGACCATTGCAACAAAGCAAGTCACAAGATTTTTTTCGGGTTCCCAGTGCATATAAAATGTTTACAAAATACTGTAGTCTACTAAGTGTGCAACAGTCTTATGTCTAAGAAAATGTAAAACTATTGCTATAAACTGTTATCACCTGAGCCTTCAGGAAGTCGTGATCTTTCCATCGGCGGAGGGTCTGATGCTGCTGCCTGATAAGGGTGGCGATTGCTAAAGGCTGGGATGGCCGTGACAATTTCTTAAAATAAGACGACCGTGAATTTGCAACATTGATTGACTCTTCCTTTCACGAATGATCTCTCTGTAGCCCGCAGCTCTGTGTGATAGCATTTTAACCAAAATGGAGCTTCTTTCAAAATTGAAGTCAGTATCTCATACCCTGCCGCTCTTTATTAACTAAGTTTATGGGATATTCCAAATCCTTTGTTGTCATTTTAATCTTCACAGCACCTTCATCAGGAGGAGATTCCATCTCAAGAAACCACTTTTTTGCTCATCTATTAGAAACAACTCCTCATCCATTCAAGTTTTATGCTGCGATTGCGGCAAATTCAGTCACATCTCCAGGCTCCACTTCTAATTCTACTTCTCTTGCTATTCCTACATCTTCACTGACTTCCTCCACTGAAGTCTTGAACCCATCGATGTCATCTGTGAGGGCTGGAATCAACTACCTCCAAACTCCTGTGTAATGCTTCTATTCTGACTTCTTCTTAAGAACCACAGATGTTCTTAATGGCGTCTAGAACGGTGAATCCTTTCCAGAAGGTTTTCAGTTGACTTTACCCAGATTCCTCAGCGGAATCATTCTCTATGGTAACGATAGCCTTACAAAATATATTTCTTAACTAATAAGACTTGAAAGTAGAAATTACTCTGTGATCCACGGGCTGCAGAATGGATGTTCTGTTAGCAGGCACGACAACTTTTATCTCATTGTATGTCTCCTCCAGAGCTTCAGACCAGGTGCATTTGTCAAGGTGCAGTAATATTTTGTATCTCATTGTATGTCTCCTCCAGAGCTTCAGACCAGGTGCATTTGTCAAGGTGCAGTAATATTTTGTATCTCATTGTATGTCTCCTCCAGAGCTTCAGACCAGGTGCAGTAATATTTTGAAAAGAAGTTTTTTCTTCTGAGCAGGTTTAACAATGAGCTTAAAATACCCAGTACACCATGCTGTAAACAGATGCGATGTTATCCAGGCTTTGTTGTTCCATTTAAAGAGCACACGCGGAGCAGATTTAGAAGAAGGGCCCTAGGAGTTTCAGAATGGTAACTGAGCACTGAGTTAAACTTCAAGTCACCAGCTGCATTAGCCCCTAACGTGAGAGTCAGCCTGTCCTTTGCATTTTGAAGCCAGGCACTGACTTCTCCTCTCTAGCTAGGAAAGTCCTAGATGGCATCTTTTTCCAACAGAAGGCTGTTTTCTCCACATTAAAAATCTGCTGCTTAGTGTAGCCACCATCATGGATTATCTTAGCTAGGTCTTCTGGGTAACTTGCTGCAGCTTCTACATCGGCACTTGCTGCTTCACCTGGCACTTTCACGTTATGGAGACGCCTTCTTTCCTTAAACCTCACGAACCAACCTCCACCAGCTTCCAACTTTCCTTCTGCAGCTTCCTCACCTCTCTCAGCCGTCACAGAATTGAAGAGAGCTGGGGCTTTGCTCTGGATTAGGCTTTGGCTTGAGGGAATATTGTGGCTGATTTGATGCTCTAACCAGATCACTAAAACTTTCTTCATATCAGCAAAAGAAATGTTTTGCTTTCTTATCATTTATGTGTTCACTGGAGGAGCAGTTTTAATTTTCTTCAAGAACTTTCTCTTTGCCCTTACAACCTGGCTAACTGTTTGGTGCAAGAACCCTACCTTTCAGCCTGTCTCAGCTTCTGCCATGCTTCCCTCTCTAGCCTTAATTATTTATACCTTTTGATTTAAAGTGAGAGGGGTGTGACTCTTCTTTTCACTTGAACACTTAGAGACCATTGTAGGGCTATTAACTGGCCTAATTTCAATACTGTTGTGTCTCAGAGAATATGGAGACCCGAGGAGAAGGAGAGAGATGGGGGGGTGGGGGAACAGCTGGTTAGTGGAGCAGTCAGAACACATTTATCGGTTAAGTTCTCCACCTTATATGGATGTGGTTCTTGGCATCCCCAAACAATTACGTAGTAATATCAAAGATCACTGATTACAGATCACCATAACAAATACAATAAAAATGAAAAAGCTTGAAATATTTTGAGAATTGCCAAACTGTGATACAGAGACACAAAGTGAACAAATGTTGGAAAAATGACACCAGTAGACTTGCTCTACACGGGTCGCCACAAACCTTCAATTCGTAAAAAAATTTTTTTTAATTAAAAAAAATCAAACACACAGAAAAACAAACAAAAAACACCCACAATATCTGCAAAGCACAATAAAGCAAAACACAATAAAACAAGGCATGCCTGTACACACACACATACTTGCCTTTGAACACATATTTAAATTTGGAGAGTTAAGGGAGAAGACTGAGTGTGGGATATAACATGCTAGTAGTTTTATCTAAGCCATTTACAGTTCCCATCTGGAAAACTAGAAGGCAGTTTCCTGCAGATTCTCATTTATATTCAAAATTGAAAGTTTTTTAGTTAAATGAAAAGTAACTTATGTGTTATTTTGCCCTTCTCTTGATACTTTATATTTCTATCTGTGGTCTTAACCATGCCAACTTCTCACTATAAGGAAAATGTACATGTTTTCATTCATCTACCATGGATGAAGGTGGGACTGGAAGACCCAGCAAGTACCAGTATTTTTCCTCTATGATCCTTATTGCATTGTCCGTGGTAATTTCACAGTAATAGAGTGAAATCCAAGTTTCCCACGATACAGGCTTTGTCACCTATGATGATATTAAAAACAATGGAGAAAGTATTCCATTGGTTATGAGACAGGACCAGCGATCAGGGTACCGAGGTTTGAACTGTGGTTTTGGTGCTCGTAACAGGTATGAACTTGCCACTTCTGTAAGAAGCAGCAAATGAGATTATCACGTGGCTTCACAGGGCTATAAGGAGGAAAAATATGAAGCACTTAACACAACACCAGCTGTGTAATAAACATCCAATAAACTTTAGCTACTATAATAATGACAACAAGAGCTGATGTTCCAGAGCTACCCTGATCCTGGCACCACCAGTGGTAATACGGACTTCTTTCTCTAATTTGTCCATTGTCCTGCAGAAAATAAGTTCTTGCTTGATTTCCATTTATTGCTGTGATTTGAAATTGCTTTTGCTTCATAAGCTACAGTGCTCGATCTCTGTATTTGAGATATTTTCTGATTTTCCACTCTTGTTCTTTGCATTTTCTCCACTGCTGATTAAGAACACCAGAACTGGAGCAGGGAAGGCGGGAACACTGCACATGACCAACAGCTTTAAGTTCTCACTGTCATTCGAGACAACTGGATAAAGGAGTAAAACCAGGAGGAAGAAACTTAGCACAGTTTAATACAGCCAAGCTGCAGAACCGAACCAAAAACAAAACATAACAGCTAAAAGTCATGTTTGTTTGAAGATTTATCTTAACTATACGTAGAAAAGAAGGAAAATACTTTTCACTCTTTAGTGTGGTATTTCCAAAAATAAAGGGGCTAACATTTTCCAGAAACATTATATTGTTAACTGAGTAAGAAGCAAAGGGAAGCAAGAGTAACTAGAATTTTATTTCCATAGAAATGGACCAAATCGAAAATGAGTCCAGATATTTTAACATAATTTCTAGTGTGGTGGCTCCCTCAACTAGATTAGTGACAATTTAGTTCATTCATGAGAATTCTCCCATGTTGAGACAGGACTGGAGTTTCTAACCTCACACCAACCCATTGTAAGTATTAAAATAGCATCTCAAGATATATCTAATAAACCAGGGCCGCTTCCATATCTAGTAATTCTGAAATTCAAAGCAAGTAAAGATATATTTTTCTTAACTTTTCACCAATTAATTAGAGAACTGTACCTGTGGAAAAGGGAATTATATAACTTTTATATATTTGATTAATAACATGTAAAAAGATTTAAAGGGTTCTTTTCTAAGTCCAGAGTACAGAAAAATCTAATGTGGTATTTACCTCAGTTCCCTAGAAAGAAACGGTCTGTTTTCTTGTGTGTGTGTGTGTGTGTGTGTGTGTGTGGTATGTGTCTGTTTCAATAGGTCTCTTGCATACACCTAAGGACACCTAGAATGAAGCATTTGCATTATGAATGTTATGTACTGAAAGCCATATTCAAATACAGATTTTGCTTTGCTTTGTTCATTTTAAATTATGTTTTACCAACTTTTGGTATTTTTCTAAATATTCTACAGAAAAAGAAATATTTCCTATCAGGAGTGATAATATAGACTCAGGGTTTTATTTCAATCTCAAGTGTAATAAGACCGCGATAGAGAGGATTTTGGTAGATGGTGAATTGAACACAAATAGTTTATTTTCTGTTACCAACTCCACATCTGCCTTTGTTGATTCAAATTGCTGCTGAGCTTCTGCTGGCTGGGTTGGACACACAGAGTGTGGGCGATCTGAGGATGAAAGATGATAAACGACTGAGGGAACTCAACAGGCAGAGAGAGTGAGAGATCCTTCAGAACAAAGCGAAGAAGCAACCAGCAAAGTAAGGATCCTCTCAGAGCCGAAAGATACCTTTCACAGAAAACTAACAAAATTATTAAGGGGATTCAAGTACAGAACAAACAAAGCAAAGGGAAACAGAACAAAAACAACAGCTATAGAAACCACGATTGTCCAAATAACAACACAGAAGGTAAATCATAGGACAGGAATGAAATGTACTGGAACGTTTTACGGAGGAAGAATATCAAAGTACTGTGCATAGAAAAAAAGTGCAATAAATCTTGAGAAAAACATAAAATGATACGACCTGGAAATCTAACATATAAATCATAGGCATCCAGAAGAAGGGAAAATACAAATGGAGGAGACGCATCAATTAAACAAATACTGGAGGAAGATTTCCTGAGGGCAAGGAAGATTTGAGTCTGCACGTCGAAAGAGCTTCCTACCATCTGGACTGCACTGACGGAAACCCCTACCTAGGACGTATCATATGAAAATGACTGAGCTGTAAGTGCAGAGAGAAATCTCATAGGCCTCTGGGGAGAAAGGACAAGCCAAAGATGAAATGAATCACACCGTGATTATCCTTTGCTACGTCTGAAGCCGGTAGGCAGTAGCCAGCCATCTAGAGTCTCCTGAGGGAGTGGAACTGGGAACCTAGCATCCTGTATCAAAATGATACAATTTTCCTATCTGAGTAAAATAAAGTTTTAAAGATGTAGAATTTGTAAAGTAAACCATACCGGTACTTCATCTGAAGAAAGTAATAGAGAAGGAGGTAACCAAACAGCAAATGGCCTGGAACAGAGACCTCAAAAGACAGAGAAGAAATGATCACAAGCTCTGAGTCTCGTGCCCTTCCAACAGACACATGTGCACGCACATACAAACACACACTGATGGGTAGTCTAAGAATGTGCAGCAGAAGTGATAAAAAAGAAATACTGAAAGAGCAGAGTATACTCCAAAGCAGATTCTAATAACGGCCCAGAGCACAACGCACTACAGAATCCAAGCAAACCTGGCTATGGGGAAGGTTTGCGGTGGGAGGGAGGTGATAAGCCAACTGCTTCATTTGGTTAGAGGACGTCTGGGAGAACAATGGGCACGAGGAAAGTAAACATATGCTACTAGTCTCTTCTGGCTAAAGTTGGGGGTTGAGGTGAGGACAGAGTAGGGAGGTACTAGAGCTTTAAGGATCACTGAATATTTCTGGGGAAACATGTTTTTAAAAAATAATATATAGCAACATATATATCATTAGGAGTTAAAAGAAGAGGAAAATAACCACATAATATAATAAAATAATGTATGGAACTTCCAAATTAACAAGGAGAAATAAATATACCGGATTGAAAAATGATAAGTCTAAAGCAAAATTTAGAAAATAACAAAAGAAGAAATAATAACACATTAATTAATATTAAGTAAGACTGAAAGAATAAAACCATGTAAATCAGTCCCTATAATTAAATGATGAAATTTGTTCCTTAAAAATCTGAGACTGTCATATTAAATTTTAAAAAACAAGGTATCTGTATGTTTTTTAACAAAAACAATACTTAATGTTACAAAGGAAAGTTGAAAAATTTTAAAGATGATGTAAAAATAACTTACAAATGCAAACGGAATACGGGAGTTGCGATGTTATTTTCAGAAAAATCATGATAAAATATTAAAAACACTCAACATTATAAACAAGAAAACTGTGTAAGGCTGAAAGCAGGCACAAGGGACAAGGAGAACGTACCTCCAACAAACTAGTATTTACCAAACATCATGGCATCATCTATAAACCAGGATATGATGGAAATAAAATGCACATGGAGGCTTGAATAAAATACTTTTGGAATTTAAAAGACCTAGTAAACTTAGCATACAAAGGATAAGCAGAAATCAACAGTACACTCAAGGCTTTTGATTTAACATACAAATATAGAACTCTACAGCCTTTGAACAATGTGTATGAATGTGCATTTGTGTCTGTGTGTTCTATGTCTACAGAATATTTTACATATCCATCACATAATTGGGCACAAACAAAAACATCTTTAAAAAAAATTAGTTTATAAATGAACAAACATCGTTACTTGGAAATAAAAATAAAAATAAACCAGATTAAATTGCCCTTGGATCAAAAGGAAATCACTAACTAGCAAGAAATAATGAAAAAGCTAACACTTCTGAACAAAACTGATGAGACACACTGAAAGCTGTCCTAGGAATGAAATCTATGGCCTTAAAATGTTTTCTTTATTAAAAAAGAAAGATGAAAAGATAGAACTTAATACAAATAGAAGCAAATGGAAAGAGAACTACAGAGTATAACGAAATAAACAAGATGCAAGAATTAATAAGGTTAAAGCCTGAAATTAATGAAATAGAAAAAAAATAGCAGGAAAGATATATAAAGCCTAAAATGTGTTTGTAAGATCAACACTTTGCAAGCCTGATGAATATTTTTAAAAAGAAGGGGAACTAAACAGACATATTAGGAATAAGAACAGATAAATAAGTACAAATATGAGACAGATTAAAAGAAGGAGAAGGGGCTTCCCAGGTGGTGCAGTGGTTGAGAGTCCGCCTGCCGATGCAGGGGACGTGGGTTCGTGCCCCGGTCCGGGAAGACCCCACACGCCGCGGAGCGGCTGGGCCCGTGAGCCATGGCCGCTGAGCCTGCACGTCCAGAGCCTGTGCTCCGCAACGTGAGAGGCCACAGAAGTTAGAGGCCCACGTACCGCAAAAAAAAAAAAAAAAAAAAAAAAAAAAAAAAAAAAAAAAGAAAAGAAAAAGAAGGAGAAGAAAATACTATACACTCTGATGGCAGCAGATTTGAAGTCTTAGAGAAAATGGACAGTTTTTTTCCAGTTTCTAATATTAACTCGAGAAGAATTAGACCACTTGAGTAACTCTATTACCACAGTAGAGATTTGGAGAGAAAATAAATATATACCATTGAAAAAGGCATTACGAACAGCTGGGCTCACAGATGAAACTGCTATCATTCTTAAAGAAGTCATAATTTCCATTTTATTTACAATGCATTTGAATTTAGAAAAACAGAAAGTTCTCAAATTCATTTTTAAGATTAAATCAAATTCATTTATTAAAAAATGAGAACTTGAAAACCATTCTCATTGCATAAGTAAAACGTCTAATTAAAAGATTAACACAAAAATGTACTAAAACAATAATACCTTATTACCAAGTAGAATTTATTTTGGAAATGAATTTAACCCCATTCAGCATATGAATTTAACATACTTTCAGTTAGAGTCAGGACAGATGTTGTAGTAGTTATTTTGTAAGATACTTGTAGAGAAGAAAAAACGTCTAAAGCAGCTATGAAAATACTGGTGTGTGTGTGTGTTTAATAAAAAAAGATATATCCTATAGATGTGGGATATATAAAAATATCAAAGGAATGGAATAGAAAATATGAAAAGAGATTCCTATATGTTTAGTATGTGACAAAATTGATGTTTCATCCTGTGGGAAAGGTATGGATTCTTTAATAAACTGCTTGCACAACTGATTATTCACATCGAAAGAAATATAAAAGGATATGAATCTTTTACTGTATACAAAATTAAATGCTAGATGGATTAAAACTGAAATATGAAATGTAAAATATTTATAATTCTTCAAAAACATATACCATAGTATATTTATAATATTAAATATCCCAAAAGAGTAAAACTAATTTGTAGCTACATTCATAAAAACGAACACATTCCATAAACGCAATAGTAAACAAAATGTGCAGAGCCGTATACTCGGCATGGATCCATTAATACAAGGGTCATGAAGAGAACTAAACAATACACTGTTCAGGAATATGTATATATATTTTAAAGCTATAAACAAAAGGAAAAGGATTATTAACACAAAAATGCAAGATGTTGATTATCTGCAGGAGGATAAAAATGGGATGTTATTGGGGGAAAACGCTATAATAATTAAGCTGAGGTGGCACATGGATGTTCAGTATACTCAAACATTACATATATATTATAGAAAGCTACATATATACATATATAATACATATTTATGACAAACTCAGAACTATAAAAATGTGGAACACTGCATGTCTACTTTAGGGGTTAGGAGAATTTATTAACCACAACTGGAAACCCAGAAATTGTAGTAAATACATTTGTATAAATAAACATAAATCTTTTTGTACAGCAAATGATGTCATAAATAAATGCAACACACAAGCAATAAATTTTGGAAAATATATTAAAATGTACAGAGCGTATATATATATATAAAATACAACAAGTCTTTTCAAATTGACCAAGGTAGGTAAATGATTTAATAGAAAAATAGAGAAAATACAGGAATAAGCAATTTATAAGAAATCAAATCAAAATGATTAGCAAGTACATAAGAAGACATTCAAACACATTAGCTGCTAGGTTAAGGCAAATTAAAGTGAATGGGATATCACTTTCCACTCATTAGCTGGAAAGTATTAAAATAAATACTTTTAATATTTTAAAATATTAAAACAATTCAAGAAGTGCTAAAACATACTGGCAAGGATATGGTAGAAAAGGTGGTCAACTACTTTGTTGATGAAAATTATTACAACTTTGAGGAAAGCAAGTCAGAAGAAAATTTAAGGAAGTATTTTCTTTGACTCAGCAATACTACATCTGGGAAAACATGACATGAAAATAAAAGCTCCATTATGGCATAATAGTTGAACAAGGTTTCTACTGCAACACCGTTCCTACTGGCAAAACCTGGAGACAAAAATGAATGTCCACAAACAAAGGAAAGGCTGAATAATTTATAGCTCATCCACACAATCGAATATTATGCAGCCATTAAAATGCAACTAAACCAGTTGACCTGGAAAGGTTTCTACAAGGTACATTTAAAGAGGAAAAGCAAAATGCAAACTCATGTATACTCTAAGTCTATTGTTGTATAAAACTCATTTTAAAGTCCTATATAAGTCTAGTATATATTTATACCTGATGAGACTAGCATAGAGAAAATCACAAAGGACTGCATAGCAGGTGGTCAACGTAAGTAACCAGTGGTTGTAAGAAGTTATAATGTGGGTATAGAATGGGGAGGAGTGGCACATGTGGGAACAAAAAAATAAACCAACGACCTGCATTCTAAAAATCAAATTAGAATATGACTATATTTGTGATTTTATACAAAATTATTTGTGTATATAATGCAATTAAAAATATTGTAGGGCTTCCCTAGTGGCACAGTGGTTAAGAATCTGCCTGCAGCCAAAAATTAAATAAATAAATTTTTAAAATAAATAAAATTAATTAATCAATTAAAATAAAAATATTGTAGTGATAGAGATTGGCCATATTTCTTAGGGGAAAAATAACTTTTCCCCTATTGCCTAACATAAACGTAAATAAAAATGGGTTAAGTATAGAATTAATCCACAATGTAAAATAGAAAAAAAGGCACGGAATTCAGGTTTTGAAAACTAGAAGTGCAAGAGGGATTTTTGGCAAGATCAGAATACACATTTCATTTAGTTTCACTGATTCTATCTATAAAGCTCAACTTCCATAAAAAGTACCCTGACATTTCACATGACTGGAAATTCTATATAAACAGAGTGACCGTATTAAAGGATCACACACACACACACACACACACACACACTCACACAGAGAAGTTATCTGTAACAATTAGAGAAATGTTTTCCAATGACCTGAAGGAAAATAATATAATCTAATTGCAAAAATTAAACATCAGAATTAGTTCTAACTAATAATAAGCTGTACTTCACATTTTTAGTCTGTTCTCTGATTATCACAGCTGATCTGTAAGTGTTCAAGTTGTATGCCACTTCCATTCTGATTAACATCACTTAACTAAGAATTGATTCGTTTGCTTGTATTATCAAATAATAAATTCTTTCTGAAAAGGCAGCTAGAAATTTTAATCACTATCATAGCAATGCTTAGTTGGCTTTCTTGTTTCAGAGTTGAGAAATCGATACTTTACATTTATGCAAATGCAACAGTGAACCTCTGTGTTACAATTGCAATATGCAACTGACTACACATTACTACTCATCTAAACAGTGGAGTAAAATTTGAGGTAGTTTTTGATAAAAGTAAGCATAGTCTATAAATGTGTTGGCAACACATTAGAAGGAAAGTTGACAGAAAGGGAAACCTGTGGAATCGAGACGTGTTTTTTCCTGTACATAAATATGAGTAACGGAAATATTTAGTAAGTTTGTTTTAGGGCTCAGAAGGTTAACTCCTTACTCTGACTCTGATGTATATCACCTCTAACTTTGAATTCTTCAAAGGTGTGTCTAAGGCCTCTTATCATCAATAATCAAAGACTTGACACTTTCTGGATAACACACACACACACACACACACACACACACACATGCAAACCTCACCGATCACCTTTTTTTAAAAAATGTTCTCACTGTATTTATTCTCATCTTAACTTGGGAGCATCAAATTCAGACTTTTACAGAGAGCACATCTGTCACTGGATAATGAAAAATAGCTTATGTGTTTTTCAGAAATTTGAAGTGAGCTGATTTTATTTTAAGGAGAAAAAGAAGGCTTGCTCCAGCGGCCATATATTGGATGACATAGCGGCTCTGAGGAAGTCCTTCGGATTTCAGCTCCTTTGGGTGAATGTACTGGGCATCCTGCCAAGCCCAGCATTTTGCCTGGCAAATGCTGGTTATATTAAACCCTAAGTAGCCAGAGGTCCTCAGATCAATCCCGTTATGCCAATTTTATTTCTTAATGCATCACTATCAGGATTATCTTTTTAAAATAAGCCCGGCACTACATTTCTTTTTCTGTTCAGATGTAAAGGAAAGGTAATTTGCGGCTAAATGCATCTCTATGTAAAATTCAGATACTCCTCTCTCTTCCCATGTCTACTAGACTGAGTCTCAATATTGTGGTGATAGGTATGAGCCACAAAACCAGGTCTCAGCATTCTGACAAGGCTTCCGTGGCTGCAGAGGAAATGTTCTGGAAGATTATTCTTTCTTTGGTACAATGCCTTTGGTATTTCATTATGAACATATTATCAAAAGCACAGTTAAAGAAAGAGAAGACAACCCATAGCCAAAATATACAAAGAACTTTTGAAACTCAACAATAAGACACTTAACAACTTGACTGAAAAAATGGGCAAAAGGTCTGAACAGACAACTCACCAAAAAAGACATACAGATGGGAAATAAGCATATGAAAAGATACTCAACATCTTATCTCATTAGGGAATTGCAATGAAAACAACGACACACCACTACACGCCTACTAGAATGATGAAAATCCAAACCATGTCAAAAACACCCAAATGCTGGAGAGCATGTGGAGTGACAGGAACTCTTGTTCATCGCTGGTGGGAATGCAAAATGGTCCAGCCACTTTGGAAGACAGTTTGGAGGCTTTTTTACAAAACTAAATAAAATCTCACAGCAATTGTTCTCCTGGTATATACCCAGATGAGTTGAAAACTTAGGTCCACATAAATGCTGCACACAGATGTTTATAGCTGCTTCATTTATGATCACCAGAGATGTCTTTCAGTGGGTGAATGGATAAATAAACTGTGATACCTCCAGATAATGGAATATTATTCAACACTAAAAAGAAATGAGCTATCAAGCCATGAAAACACACAGAGGAATCTTAAATGCACATTACAATGTGCAAGAGGCCAGGCTGCAAAGGTTACACACTGTATAATTCTAACTACAATTGACCCTTGAACAAGAGGGGTCTGAATTGCTCAGGTCCACTTATACATGGATTTCCTTTCACTAAATACATACAGCACTACACGATTTGAAGTTCGCTGAATCTGTATCCGTAGAATTGCACATATAGAGGGCCAACTATAAAATTATACAGAAAGTTTTGACTATGGGAGGGGTTGGCACCCCTTAACTCCCATGTTGTTCAAGGATCAACTCTATATGACCTTCTGGAAAAGGTAAAGTTATGGAGGCATTAAAAACATCAGTGGTAGCTAGGAGTTAGCGTGGAGGAAGGGATAAAAAGGCAAAACATTGAGGATTCTGAGGGCAGTGAAACCATTCTGTATGATATTATAATGGTGGATACATATGACTGTACATTTGTCAAAACCCATGGAATGTACATCAGACGTGAACCAGTGGAGTTTGGTGACAGTGATGTGCCATTGTAGGTGCACTGACTGTGACAAATTACCATCTGGTATGGGATTTCACAGTGGGAAGGCTGGGGGTACTGGGGGCAGAGAGTATAAGGAATTCTGTATTTTCTGCTCAATTTTGCTATGAATCTAAAACTACTATAAAATGTCTACTTTAAAAAATGCACAGTAACTTTTGAACTACCTTTTTAATAGGTTTTTTAAAAGATGGTGTCTCATACAACCACCAATATTTCTATAGTCTTGCTTATAGTTGCAATATGAAGGGATCATGTTTTTCAATTAATAGCTGACTAAGCTTGAATCCTAGAAAATAACTAATTTGGCTTTTTTGACCTTTAAAAAGGGCAACTTAATAAGTTACAATTTAATAAAAAGAGCACTTAAGTTCAGTATCATTCTGACAAATTTAAGTACCTGTTAATCCTTTTAAGTCGTTTCCTACCATTCCCTGGATTCCATTTTCCTCAAACTATTTATTAGCCCTCTACCACACTTGACTCTAGTCAGTATTTTACTTGAAATTTTATCTGTAGATAATAAAAATATATTTAATTTTAATGTATACTGAAGAATATGAATATTTCAATCTCACATCTGTTTTCGCTTCCTCGTTAAATGAAATTATAAATTTTTTGATGCTGAGACTACGCTTTCTTTTTTTTTTTTTTTTTTTTTTGGCAGTACGTGGGCCTCTCACTGTTGTGGCCTCTCCCATTGTGGAGCACAGGCTCCGGACGCGCAGGCTCAGCGGCCATGGCTCACGGGCCCACGGGGCACGAACCCGTGTCCCCTGCATCGGCAGGCGGACTCTCAACCACTGCGCCACCAGGGAAGCCCAAGACTATGCTTTCTTTACATTTCATCATCTACTGTTTTCCTAAGTACCACGATCTGCATCCCATGAAGCCTTAAAAAAATATTTTGAATAACTGATGGCTATAGGTTCAGGAACTAAAGAATAATTCTTTGTAACTATTTCTTGCCTTCAAGATAAAGCTGTACAAAAAAGTTCTCCCTGAGATTGGAGACTTTTTACCGCCTTGATCAACAACCTGGGCCATATGAATGATAATCATAAAAATCCTCACTCTGAATAGAGCATCTGCCCCCCACTCCTTAAGGACACACAGAACAGCCCCTGTAATGCCCAAAGGCTGTTTCTTGACATCTGGCAGCAATCTCTCTATCCATGTTTTGAGTCCAAAAGGTGACAGATGAGAGAATGTCTGACAACAGGGCACGGTCACCACTTCAAATCTATGTGCACAATGATGGGAATATCAAGATCATCATGGAAATATAATAAACCCTTGCGATAAACATTCCTCCTAGCTCTGCAAGGGTGCTTATAACAGGACAGTTCTTAAAGTGCTCAAAGAAAATAACTGTATTTGAAATAGAAATTAAGCAATATGCAAGTCCTCTTACTATAAAATAATAGACCTTATGCATGATAGCAAACTGGGTTTTTTTTTCATTTCATCTGTAACTTGAACAATACACAGAAAGGATAATTTCAAGATTTTAAAATAATTTTAGCGCACTCTAATTCAGAACTCCTCATAAAATATCTGAGTTTCTATGTGGTTTATTCAAAAGGGAGTACTATCTTGTTTTAACCACAAGCTCTTGTTCTTATATATAAATAAGACTGCATATATTGAAATCTGAAATCTTACCCTAAACTGCTGCATTTTTCTCTACACACAGTATAATGATTGTATCTTTTATCTCCGGAAAAGGAAGGTTTTCTATTGCTCACATACCATTTCTAGTAAGAAATAGGTTCATGTTAGAAAATCCTTCAAAGGACAGTTAACATAAAATCCCTTAGCTATAACCCATCACCTCCCAAAGAGAAACTACAATGGACAGTAAACAGTGTGCAGGAACGACCCTGTGGCTGTGTTGAGTCCGTGATTTCCATGGGCTGGACTGACCTCTGGCCCCATCTCTTAACTCCACTCAGCCTCTTTCAGTGACCCTTGGCGGTCTCCAACTACTCAAACTGCAAACAGACTGAAACCAATTTGTTGTCCTTATGTTTTTAAAGCCACTAGCCCGGTATGCTAATTAGAAATAAATCGCTTGACCCGTGAAAGAAACGGCAGGAAACCTGAAATGAAGGCATTATCCTACACTTCATGCACCTTAGTGATGCCATTTTAAATATTTCAGACAGCCTATAAATAATTAAAACCTCACCGCAGCAAATTATGTCCTATTATGCAAATAAATAGCCTCCTCCCCGGTTTCATTAAAGATTCTAGATGACAAGCTGAACGGTTTCAACAGAGCAAGGGACTGCAGTGAGGCGAGAAATCTTTCAATATTTTTTTTAATTGTGAGCGCCAAGTTTCATGTGGATTTTTACTTTAACACTTTAATTTGCATGAGCAAATAAACCTTTAGAAAACCTTTGGTAGGCGGAGGAAATGCATCATTTAATTAAATTTGATTTGTTGTGAAACTATCGTGCCTCATGAATATTTAAGGACCACAAACTCTCTTTTACTAAAGAGTACACTATTTTAAGGAAGGAAGCGATTTTCAAGAAACTGACGGTCTCTGAGAGATTACAAATCATCAATACATATTCAGATAAACTTTTCACTACAACTGACAAACGCCTGCACATGTACAAGTTTCAACAGCATACTTACACTTACCCACTTCGGGTCAAGTTTTATGTAAAATTTTTAAACCAGTGATATCAAAAACAGGTTAACTGTGACTGCTTCGGAATTTGTCAAAAATGTTCAGTCTTATTTTCTGTTTTTAAGGTATTTTATTCGTGCTAAATTAAAAGAACCCCAAGGTTTATACAGTAGGATATAGTTACTGTAAAACACTGCAGGGGGGAGAAAACCCTATTTTTAGTTTAAAAATACTCTATATATCATACCTAAATACCATACAATAGAGAAATGAGCTGCAAAGTGTATAAATATCTTTTCCCATAAAAGATTAAAATATCATCTCCCTCTGAAGCACAGCCTCTCATTTTGACTTCAATTAAATTATAAACATCCAAGGAAATGCTTCTATAATTGTTTTACTGGCAATCGATTATTAAGGCAATGTCTGTCACTTTGTAACTTGCTTACAGAGCAATGCTTATTGCAATAATTAAGGGGACTTTCTCTCACGCAGACTGGAGGGTTTTTAAAATTCACCCTAAAAAAAAAAAAAAAAATTCACCCTAGGGCTTCCCTGGTGGCGCAGTGGTTAAGAATCCGCCTGCCACCATGATGAGAAGCCCACGCACCGCAACGAAGAGTAGCCCCCGCTCGCCGCAACTAGAGAAAGCCCGCGCGCAGCAACCAAGACCCAACGCAGCCAAAAATAAGGAAATAATGAATCAGCGTATTAAAGAATAAAGAAAAGAAAATACACCCTACATAGTGTTTATTAGCAATTAGTGAAGGCCACTGTAAGTTTGAAAAATGTGTTATATGCAGTATAAGATTATGATTCTATGAAATCTAAATGAAAAATAGGTTATCTCCTCTAAAAAATAAGAGGTTGACAATACAATTATTTATTAGTAATATTAATATAAATGACCCCGATGATATTTCTATTCTAAAATGTTGTGACACATTCATTCAATTATAGGTTGAAAGAAGTCCTGATCTTTTTAGAAAATAATTTTGATATAATCATGATTTTTTGGAAATCCATGAAGGCTGTTAGTACAGCCAATAATCAATGTAATATAATGCTACTTGCTAAATAAAGGAGTAATTCAGTAATTATTATTATTTTTCAAGAGGCTTGGACTTTGCCAATTCCTCAAACTATCAAGCACCATCCTAATTCCCAACAGATGAACTGCCACTTATTTTGAAAAAGTAAATTCACCCCTCTCCATCCACCTCACGCATTCACCAAAACCTCTGATTCCAACCTTCTTTCCTTTATTCTGATCTCAGAAGAGGTCCCCCTCCTCTAGATCATCCCTTCAACAGGCTTGTCACCGTATTTCCTCATTGCTCATCTAGGCAATTCCTCAGTCAAAACTAATTTGGCCTTATTCTATTTTCAACTTCTCTTTCTCTGCCAACTCTCCCTTATCGTTCTCTCTTCCCATCAACATAAATGAATAAGCAAACAAGTCAATAAATGATCCCCACACAGACAAATAAGACGAAGAGCAAAAGCTTTCCCTCTGCTCTGGGCTCCCAACTCTCATTTTCTCCCACTCCTTGTTAATGAATTCCGTTCCCAGCACATAAATTTCTGAAAACAGTAATGGACATTAATATTTTTACTTTCTAAATTTCCACTAACTACTGACTCCTAATATAGCTTCTGCCATGAGTAACTGTCATGGGCAGTGCTTTCTGAAATGATCTGTTTCGTGACACTAGCGTACACTGATCTTGAACTCCCTGCGGGTTTTGATACTCTTAACAATTTAGTCCTGAGAATAGGTCTTTCTTGCTTTCCCCTCATGACCTTCTCCCAGTCTCTTTACTGCTTCTTCTTTGCTCTTGTGTCCCTTTTCAGGATTATATTCAGTTTTCCCCTCTAACTCTACTCTGAGATGATAGAATCTACATCCACGGTTTTAACAACCAATTCTGTATCTACAAGGCCCGCACTTATTTCTATGTGTGATTTTTTGTAAAATCTAAACATCTAGCTGCCTGTCAAAGAACTTCACCTGAATGTTCCGTAACTCTTCAAAATGTCTTAATTTCACATCCCCCCCCAATATCTCAAAAATCTATCTTTTCAATATTCTAACTACTGTTTCTTAGTTCAGTATTTGGGGGGATAAAGTGGAAGGATTGTGGGTTGATAGATGGGAAAAATGGATACATACACGGATAGTCACCAAATGGTCTAGCTTTCATCATCTCAAATATAATGACTCAGCTGGTTTCTCCATTCCTCCCTCCCAATACTTGCTGATGTTGACAGTAATTTCGTACACTGAAAATCTTTTCAGGTTATTCCTCTGAGTACAATGTTTAGTTATTCTTCTCACGCACAGAATAAAAGTTCAGATGTCTTCACATAGCACATAGTCTCACCGTGATTAGACCCACTGTTCTCTGTTTCCATTTTCTTCCCACCCCCACCCCGTATCCCCATCTCCTCTGTTGGCCTACTGAGTTCCCAATAACCCCCTAACTCCTGCTCAGGCATCACCCTTACCATGAAACTTACCTTGAAACACCCAGATACTGAATTCATCACCACCTTCTCTGGAGGGCTCTGCTCCTTCCATTTAATCTCTACTCACGTACCCCACCACAGTGTAACCAACTGTTACATGAATTTTCCCCCAACGAGACTGACAGTATCTTATCTTTGTATCCTCTGCACTCAGCCTGGCATTTGCCACATATATCACAAATTCCACATTAAATGATCTTTTAAACTGATCTAATTATACATTGTTAGTTATTCAAAAGAAACAATCAATTCCATATACGAGAGGACAAGACAGAAGGGAAGAAACTCTATTTCATGGTTTCACAGTACCATGAAGAGAGTACTGGCTTGAAGATTAAGAAACAGCAATGCAAATCCCTTTCTAGTCTTCCGCAAATCATTTAATTTCACTGAGGTGCAGCTACCTTACCTGTAAATTTAGAAAATACTTTATAAAAACATAGGAGTTAGGCATATAAAATCTGTAGAATGGGGCCTGATATAAAATGTTCACTGGGAAAAAGTTGTATCTACTATTATTATTTTCAATTACTTTATGGTGATCCTTCCCTAAGAAAAATCCTTCCCCAATGGCTGATTGTTGGTTAAATTACAAAATTAAAGATTCTCTGATCTGGATAAAATTTTGTATCAATTAACTATGATCTATTCTTAGATAGTTAACACAGCAATCTATAGAATATATTTATATATTTTTATGATTGAATCCATCCAGTTATTTCTACACCCTAGTTTTTCATAGGAGAGAAAGAAAATACGTAAAAATGGGTATGGTTACTTAGAATCCTTGGTGAAGTGGGTGGGAAGACAACGGTTGAACGATTCTTAGAAAGGAGATGTTGATCTTACAGACAGATTACTGTAAAAGCTTGGACCAAAATAATTGAACTGGTATAAAGTAGTATAAATATAAATGACCATTACTGATGGCAACAATGCTGAGATTATGTCAGTTAATACTATTAGTCATAAGATGTCATCATGTGCTAGATCATAAAGAATGCAATTTCATGTTTTGCTAAAAACTGCATGTTAAGGAAAAGAGAGTAAAAAGAAATCCGTCTCCTAGAATAAGACTAGCTGAGAGTCAGATTAAGAAAAGTACTGTATTGACAGGAATCCATGAGAACTATTTAAAAAGCTTGTATTAGTGTTAAATAACTTACCCTCCAATTTACACGTGACCATAGGTGAGCACTAGTGCTTGGCGTACTATATGTATCTGATTATAAGTTTTATTGTCGTTGCTTCTTTTGTAGTTTATATTTTTATATTAAGAAACATTATTGTAACTTTCATATTGATGCCACTTATTACATATGCTAGTTCTCTGTACTCCTTCAGGCTAGTAATTAGCTAGCGTAGTAGAGCTACTGTACAACCAACATCTATGTTTTATGCCAGTTTAACATGATTAAAGTTATTTCTCATTTACTGCAATGTTTCATTGCAGGTAATTCTGGTGTTCATTTACATACTGTCATTCAGGGAAGCGGACTTCTGCCATCTGACAACTGCATGCATCTTGAGGATCTACACAGCCAGTGGGTGGAGAAAGGGCAAGAAAGATGCGGGTTGTGTGGTGTGTAAAGGCAAGCCCCGGGAGTGATGCGTATAATCTCCTTTGACATTCTATTAGCTCGGGCTCAGCCACGTGGCTGGAATGGGCCTGAAAGGGACTAGGGCATGGACCTCATACGCCTAATAACAGAGAAGTAACGGACATTGGGTTGGTGAACAGCTAGGCGAGCTTTCCTATAATGGTTTCCTCAAATTTATCAGTGTTCTTTTTATTTTCAAATCCCAGCAACTCCTACCTCATGGTTAGCAATGATATCCTTTCTTAACCTATACTCGCATCCTTGATTTTCACTTTCAGATAATATTAACAGTTAATAATCATATATTATAGACTCATGTAAGTTTTACATCTATCAATTTATTTAAACCTCAAAACATTCCCTCCAAAAAAGGATTATCTCAATTTTCTAGGAAAAGAAACTGGTAACAAGAGAGTTCCAAAATAAGATAACCAGACTAGCAAGGCTAAAATCTGTTCTCTAAATCGTTCTTCTGCTACGTACGATTTTACTTTTCAACTAAAATTATGGGTGATCCTTTCTTTAAATGCTGATTTTTATGCTACAGTTCAAGTACCATGCAAATATAATATTTCTTACGTAAAAAGTGAGGGTACTTTCAAATGTATACATCTTTTTAAAATGTTTATTTTCTTTTTTAAAAAATTAATTAATTTTATTTCTGGCTGCGTTGGGTCTTCGTTGCCGCGTGCAGGCTTTCTCTAGTTGTGGCGAGCGGGGGCTACTCTTCGTTGCGGTGCGCAGGCTTCTCATCGCGGTGGCTTCTCCTGCTCCGGAGCGCGGGCTCAGTAGCTGTGGCACACGGGCTTAGTTGCCCCGCGGCATGTGGGATCTTCCCGGACCAGGGCTCGAACCCGTGTCCCCTGCGTTGGCAGGCAGCTTCTTAACCACTGCGCCACCAGGGAAGTCCTGATTTTTCTTCATATAATCTTAATGGCGTAGAATATCTTTCCATTATTTATAATCATAATAAATATGAAAATCTTTAGGCTTTATTTTAAGCCTATGGTTGTCACTGACAAGAAGTTTCAGAGTAATATGAACAGAAACTATCACTAATATATTTGGTCTTCAAGTATTTAGCAGGTTTTTCCTTCTCAAATTGAAATAATTACTTGTAAAACTGTACTGCATATATTTTAAATAGAATATTTTAAATTGCAGCTAACCTTGACACGTTTAATTGAGCTATTTATTTTTAAGTTTTCTGTTTCTTGACATAAGAATGTTGACTAATTTAAACCTGCTTAAATATTTTTATACATTTATGTATTTATCCTCTCAGAAAAATTAGCAGGTACTCTTTACTAAGTGTACAGAACTCTCGACTCTATGCTATCTTAAATTTTGTCTCCCACTTATTTTTCCTACCTTAATTTTCTGCTTCTATTAATATATTCACTTATTCCTCATCTCATTTTCCTTATATATTTTATAAGTTGCTATAATTCTCTTTATTATGAGATATACACACCTATGTAGTTTTTTCGAGCAGACTCAAAATGATAAATTATATCTTAGTCATTAGTAGTCTCTGCATAGCTTCTATGTGCAGCTCTCAATATTTTGCTAAAAGATGAGTAATTCCAGGTGAGAACTCAGGAGAATAATTCAAAGATACTAAGTCAGTTTGCCGTTTATTATGAGTAATTATTTGGACTAAAGTGTATATAAAATAGACATTCTTCGGGTGCTATCACAACTAGGTTGTGCAAATAAGACTGAATTAAAATGCACTTGTTTATTCATTTTCTAACCACAAATTTATTTGGAGATAATTATAAATTCACAGGCAGTCGTATGAAATAATACAAAAAGATCCCAAGTGTCTTTTTCCCAGCTTCTCCCAACAGCAAAATCTCTTACAAAACTACAGTTACCATAGCACAACCTGGACACTGAGACTCATTAAGTCAAGACACAGAATATTTCCATCACCGTTAGGATCAGTCATTGCATTAGTTTCTTAGCATTGCCCTCACACATCACCACAAATTGTGTGGCTGAAACAACAGAAATTAATCCTCTCGTACTGCTGGAGGCCGAGAATCTGAGACCAAGGTGTCAGAAGGGCTGTCTTTAGCTTTCAGAAGTTCTCAGAAGTTCAGTTATGCTCGATATGGATTTCCTGGATTTCTCTTGTTTAAGTTTTGCTCAACTCCATGATTCCGTATTTTCATGAGGTTGCCACATTTGGCACCATTTTTCCAACTCATTATTTTTTTCAACTAACTTTTTCAGCCTTGCTTCCTTTCTCCTCTCCTTCAGGAGCTCCAGTTACACAGTTTTTTTTTTTTTTTTTTAATATTTTTCGTTATAGTTACATAGATCCCTGAGGCTCTGTAATTCTTTTCTCTGTGTCTGGATCAGGTAATTTATCTCATCTTATCTTACAGTCCACTGATCTTTTACTCTGTCTCTTCCATTCTGCTGTTATGCCTCTCTACTAAACTTCTTATATCAGTTCTCATTTTTAAATGCTCAAATTTCCCCTTGGTTCTTCTTTACAATTTCCAATTTTTTGTTGGCACTTTCTATTTGTAACTGCTCACTAAAGCATTTTACCATGCATTTTATCATGGCCGCTTTACCACTTTTTAAGGTAGTTCTACATCTCTGTCAACTTGATATGTGTATCTGGTGACTGTCTTTTTCATTCAGTTTTAGATCTTCCTGGCTCTTGGTATGACACATGATTTTCGATTCAAATTTGGTCATTTCCTAGTATGTTATGAGACTCTTATTGAAACCTTTGGTTTTAGTTGGCTTTCTCTGATTTCACTTGGGCAGGAGAAGGGGATGGACGCTACCTCATTACTGGTAGGTGGAGTGAGAAGTCCAGATTCTCCAATTAGTCAGTCTCATGACACCTGATAGGACTCTCCACTCGGGCTCTTTTGACCCCATCCCAGGAGGGAAGGAGAGGGATGTCTCCCCACATGATCTCTGCTGACACAACGGTGGGGTGGTGAGGAGGGTTTGGGACCTCATTACAGCCCCAAGGGGAAGGAACACTGAGCTCCCCACTCAACCTTCATCAGCGGAGCTGCGGGGTCATACTTTTCTTTTTCTGTGACATTTCCCTGGAATTGATGGCTTATGTCTGTAACTGTTATGTCTTGCTAGGCTGCCCCTTTCCCGGCCCTTTAGCTCGAAAATGCAAGCTTCTGTTGGCGTCTGTATTTGTCTGCACCCATCGCATTTCTGGGTGGCTCGCTTCTTCAGAAACAAGTCATAAATACACGAGATAAAGAGAAAATATAGAAACTAATCATCAAGGCTTTCTTCAGGCTCTAGGGTCACTAGCTGCTCTGAGCTCTCTCCACCTTTGAAAGTCTTCATATGTTTGTTTTGCATGTCATTTCCAGGGATCTTAGTTGTGCCTACAAGGGAAAAAATACATCTCTTCCACCTTCCTGGAAGCAGAAGCCCATTTAATTTAAAGTTAGATCGAAGGAACTCATTTTGAAACAAATGTTAATTTGCTGTATCAAATATTCCCAATGAAATATATGAGCTTAGCTTTTCTATATTTTGAGCTATCTGTATTGGAGATATCTGAGTTATCTGTCAGAGCCCTCACCGAGTAGCATGTTTTTGCACTGGGAAATTAAATCTTTAACATTGCAATAAAAATTCTTCAGAAAATTATTTAAAGGCTATTATTATCACTTAGATACAACAAATAGGTTTTATTGGAAAATCCAGTCATTTTGTTGATATTTTCTTTATCCTTCAAGTATTTTACAATGATTATAAATCAGTAGTGATTTTTAAATTCTCAGAATACATGGGAAAACTAAACATATTAGAAAGCATTAGTCTCTACAAAATAAATGAATGCCATGTTCCCTTTGACTAATGGATACAACGTATTATCCCATTATTCTACCTCCTTTTATATGTACACATATGCCTCACTTCTGATGTGTGCATTAGCCATTAACTCTTTCAGTTTTCAACACTTTGTTGATAGTGTGGAAATGTTCATTGTGTGTCCCGAATTGCTCACATATAAGTTATCATTCTGACTTCAGAGCTGTGCCTGGCACTTCTAGGTTTCTAGATTCAGTTATACATTGCTTACTTCTCTTGCTGGAAGCAAAATTTTATGCAACCCCCAGGAAAAAAGATCAGAAACTAACTCAGAACCGTTGGTGGTGAATGCAGAGCTTATACAGACTGTCATCCCTAAGCCTTATCTAGATGGTTAGGAGTGGGTATCCAAACGTTTCATCAATTGTTAGTATGCAGTGTGCCTTATAAAGTATTAAACGGTGCAGTTTCCCAGGTTAGGGCTTTAGCTCCTCTGGGCCTTGGATTTCTGGAACAGTAAAATCTCTTTCCATTTCCCATTATCTTTTTAAATAACTATCAGCTCTCTCTCTCTCCTTCCATGCCAGTCTCTCTCTCTTTTTACATTTCAGTCTAGTTGCCTTAATTCTCCTTGGGAATAGAGCCACTCTACACTCATTTTTTTGTTGTCCTTGGAAAATATATCTACTTTATCCAAGCTTGCTATTTTTATATACCAAGAGAAAATGACCTGATAAACAATTTTGTGTGTGTGTGTGTGTGTGGTATGCGGGCCTCTCACTGTTGTGGCCTCTCCCGTTGCAGAGCACAGACTCCGGACGCGCAGGCTCAGCGGCCATGGCTAACGGGCCCAGCCACTCCACGGCATGTGGGATCCTCCCAGACCGGGGCACGAACCCGCATCCCCTGCATCAGCAGGCGGGCTCTCAACCACTGAGCCACCAGGAAAGCCCCTGATAAACAATTTGATGCAAACATTTCAATAACAGTTTGGCAGTCTCGTTTCCAAAGATACATGGTGAAAATTCACTCTGAAATTCCTACACTGAAGCCTTGTTTCTTAAACGTGAAATAAATGCAACTGGCATCAATTTAAGAGAGTATATCAGAATAATTTCTGTAAATGTATTTTGGTGATTCTTACAAAAAAGAAGAATGTAAAAATTCTACCTTGATACCGTTGGCGCCAGAAATGACATGGGCTTTAGAAAGAACATGTGTGTGTGCTAACTTTTCATGAAAAATTTTGAACACGTGCAAGATAAATTTTTAGCCAAGAATGTTCTGACATTTGAATAGTCTTGTGTGTTTTGTTCTTAGTGTTATTTTAGTGTAAAACATCATTTTTAGAAGAAATTACAAAGGAAATAATACAGATTTTATAGGTGGCAAATTGTTCAACTATCAATAAACAAAGTAAAGAGTTGGTGGCAATAATAAATATTCCTATCATAAAAATGGATACTATAAACACAAAAACCCTAATCGGTGAATGCACAGGGACTCTCACAGTCATGAAGCCTGAATTTAGTAAGCATTTATATTATTTAAATGAATACAAAAAACTTAACATATACACGGTGAATAAATATGTGGGAAATGCTCAGCCTATTAAAATGATTCAGATTGGTCTCTATCTTAACATGGCGAGTTATTAATGTCAAGATTTTGAGCGAAGTAAGCTCTCAAAAATGTTTTTCTAATGAATGTAATTTCTCAACACATACCAAATGTCTTCAAGTAAAGGGTTCATAAGATGATGAAATAATTCACATCCAGGAATATATACTAAAGACGTACCTATTGGAAAAGATTTTTTTTCTCAAAGAATTTTTACAGTAATCATTCTTTATATCTGAAGACTTGAAATTAATGTATATGTCCACAACCACCAACTTTTAAACGAGGTAAAAATATACTGTAAATGGCGTGGTAAACTATTGATCACTGAAAACTAATTTTTAACCATGTCAGAAAATAACTATCATAGAATATCAAATTAAAATAAAAAGGACATAATTGATCTTACACGTCTAAATGACAAATATTGCTTATTTGCGACAGGTAAGACCAGCAATAACTTTTATTTTCTTCTCTGCCTCTTTCTGTAGTGTTCAAGTTCACTAGAATGCAAGGATATTACATTTATGACGTGGACTGATCTTGAGGATGAAACAAATCATCCTTTGCTAATTGATAAAAAGCTCAACTATAGTGGCAGAACAGACTGGTAGTAGAATTTACATCTTAATCTGAAGTAAGTAATACGTCACACTAAAGAACTTACATGGAGGAGGGTAGGAGGGAAGAAAGTACCAGGAATTGGTGGCTGGATTTGAACTTGATGTATTACTCAGATGTAGAAGTGGAAACAATCCACGGAAAAGAGCTCCGAATGAGTAATCACACCATTGTGTGATGCAGACTGTGTTTTTCAAGCTGACTCGTGAACTCAGCCTGCCTTAAAGAATCCCTGTTGTGGATGTTTGATCTCCTCCTTGTAGGGAGCTCGGGCTCCTGGCAAGGCTATGGCTGCAGTCTAGGGGGAGAGCTGCTGGGAGCCAGTGAAGAGCATGAAAGCTAACCACACTTTTCCTAGCAAAGGATAACTCAATCAAAGACAAGGGATGAACAAGGAAATTTTTTCCAGTACATTTTAGCAAGCAGGACAGGCTTAGAGAACAAAGTAACACCATGTAGTGCAACAAACCCAGAGCTACGATGAAACCTCCCAGAAAGCTACAAAAATAAATTGCTAACAATATCAATGCCAAATTCTGGAAGATGAAGAAAATTATAGCTAAAATAAAAGCATATTTGTTTAGAAAAATAATATTTTTAGAACACAACATGTTTATTTAAAACAGTGGATGGTGTGACTTCTTTTGCAGAAAAAGTATATGTTTGTCTGAAAAGTTAGTTTCTATATATGTTTTATTTATAATATAACATCTCCTCACTCATGATCACTTTCTCTACACTTACCTCCGACAAAAAAAAGCATGGGCAGTTTAATATTTGCCTTAATCACCCCAAAGATATTATGAATATGATTTTATTTATTTTTATTTCGCATCTTTGTGGGAGCCAGAACCTATTCTTTTTCTCACTGGCTACATTAGGAAACCAAAATCCAAGGGTTAAAGACAAGCCAGATACAGGTAAGCCTGGCATTTCGAAGTTATTTTTTAGTCATTAAAGCCAATTCAATGTAAAGCATATATGATCAATAAAGTTTATCTAAAATAATTTTAGCATAATTTTCAAGTTGTAAATAGTTACCATAAAGGCTCTCCTATAAAATAGCAAACAGTCAAGATACCAAGAGGTATGTAGTATTACATACATTGCAGTAGTGACAGAAAAGAAGTAGAAGACAGTGTCAGCTCTTGAAATATCCACAATGCCACTGTGATTTGTAATCGTCAATATTCCTTCACCAGTTCCTAAAAGGGAATGTCTGCTGGGACTTGTGTTTTGTCAGGTAAGTGAGCAAAGGATGCACCAATACCCAGTCTCTCCAGTATTTATGCATTTTTTAAAATTATGTAACACTATAATAATGCTAATATTTCCTAAGAGGTTAAAAAGTACCCAGTGCTATGCTTAGGACTTTACATGATTAGCTAGTTTACTCTTCATTGCATCCATAAGAAACTGATATTTATACATCATTTTGAGGATGAGGAAGGTAAGATCTAGGTAGCTCAGATTCTTTCTCAAAAGTCCCAGTGCTGCAAAGTGGCAGAAGCAGGATACAGAGAATTGTCTATTGCACTTCAAACTCGTCTGGTTTCAGAGATAAGCTAACGAAATATGCCAAACTGAAAAGTGAAGGGGGCAGTACACCAAGAAGGGAAAATCAAGAAGGGATGGAGTGTTGCCATTTTTGAGCTGGTTGTGTGTTTGTTTAATTTGGTCTGGAACCCACTCCCCAGGTATTAGGAAACGTGGCATCCGTTTCAGCACGGAACACCTCTTTCTTACGTTAACATCAAATTTCAGTTTGGTTCAAAATTAAAACTTCTTAGTCCATTTTCAGCATTTACTCCTTTATCCCTGTTCTTATTCACTTTTTTAAAAAGTATTAGTATTTTTTTCTCACAGTAAATTTTCAGTTTCTGAAGTAGCCAACAAAGCCTGGCTACAGGTACTCATGCAATGCAGGTTAACTGTTCTCTATCTTTCTGAGGATAGACTGTGTCTTAATCACATTTTCAGCCCCAGAGTATTTTAGGACCAGGGCTTATATATAAGGTTCTAAGTAAATGTTGTCAAAGTGGACAAGGCTATGGCCATCATTGTTCTGTGATGTCAAATATATACAGTCACTCAACTTAGATACTAAACTAAGCATTTCAACTTTAGGGCTCCAGAAGACAAAATGATTTAATTAGTGTCACCCTTATCAGCATCTATTTCTACAATTCAAAATCACCCCCATTTTTTCTTCATTCATCCTCTTTTATCTCAAATTGTAGTTTTCAAGACTGCTGCCAGACAGCAGGAACAATGAAAGGCAGAGATAAGAAGGGGCAGGAAAAGAGGCGATGATGGAGAAATCGAACTGTTGTACATGGCAGCGGATGAGTTCATTAATATATATTAATCCAAATAACTTGCTATCGGTACATCTATGATCTCATTAGGTGATCCTAATAAGACAAAATAACATTTAGAATTATACGCAAATGTTATTTAAACTACTATTATGGGAAGCTTTCCAAAGCAGAAACATCTGACAACAGAAAAATGATTAAAAAATAATTCTTAGAAGTAATGATTCAAAACTAATATCATGTTTTTGCCTTTTTGCATTCAAGCAGTTTTCAATTAAATTCAGAAAACCAACATAAGATATAAAAAAAGCCACAGAGAAATATACAGAGACTTACGTTTCCTTATAACTACTTTTTATGTCCATGTAAAGCACATACTCTGGTTAAAAAACTAGACACAGGTGAAGTTTTGTTGTTGTTGTTTTTAGGTGTGCTATAGATTGTTATACAACTTATTTTTAAAAGTGGTTTTGTGCCTAAGAGGAGAATATTAATATGGCAATTCAATGAAGTTAATGGGAACTTCATTAGTTAATTTGACTGGAAAGAAAAGGTTTATGACAAGGGGATGGAAACAGAGTAAAATTCTAATGGCCTGGGAATGGAATAAGTAAACCTTATTTAATAAAACATTTTACAATGAAGCAGTGATGTTTGGACAAGTCATATTTTACCTAAAACTGTGCATCTTTTAAGAAATGAAGCCCAAACTTAAACCCAAGACTGCCTGGCTCAATGGAGCCAACTACACTTATGCATATTGGAAGAACAATAATAACCAGCCTTTCCCGGATGATGAGAGACATGAGTAAGGGAGAGAGCGAAATGGCTGAGGATGAAGGGTGGAGTTACACTGTGACTGCCAGGGTAAGAAGTTGTGCTACGAAATGTGCTACGAAAGGAGAATCACGAAGGACTTGAAATACTGGCAACATCATTTAATGTGCTACGAAAGGAGAATCACGAAGGACTTGAAATACTGGCAACATCAGATATATACGTAAATATATCTGAGGAAGAAAAAAAGAAGTGTGATACTCTGTATAGTCAAATTAGGTATGCTGAATAAATACATAACAAAAAAATCATCACAACAACAGTGATAAACCTTTTGATCAATATATCTTTCCTTCTATATATAATAATACTTAACAACTCATTAATGTCAAATGTTTCCATGACATCCACTTCATTTTTCAGACATTTTCATTATAATATCTATCATTCTTGGTGTTAATATGCTACTTAAAGCAGAGCATCTATTTTCAAGCAGTATTGGAGGCCAGTAGCGTATTTCCTTTCCACTTTGCAACAGGTATATACGGGTAGTCCTAAATTATTTTTCTTCCATGATTATTTGAAAATATGTTAACTGACTATGAAGTAAAGAAGTATTACATGAAATAATCTCATTATTATATAGACAAATCATTTTCTTATCAGAGAGTCTACAGTACATAATAAAATCTCCCTTTCAAGAAATAATTCTTCTGCTATTTACATAAATTTGAAAGCATATATTCTATTATACTTTAATGTCTAGAATGATATTATTCCATTTCAACCTGAAAAACAATATTCAAAGTATTTTTCCACATACTCTCAATCAGCATTCTTTACTTGGTTCCTCACACAATTTTTAGCCTACTGAAGGTTGTAATATGACAATTTATAAGAGGTCATTTATAACTTTATAAAGACAATAAGAGGTGCTATATACTTGATGTACATAAATACATTTTATATGACAGAAAATTGCATCTAAAATTTTTATCATAAAATGTGAAAACAAAAAGTATGTGAAATACTTACTTTTGAAATGCATAGTTTCAAAGAAGGAATATTTTAACTTAAATTTGATTTATCTCAAAATGAATAAGAATTTTTAAATTTGAGCAAGAATGAATAAGATAAAATACCAAGAGAAAAATAACCAATTTAGTGGTATGGAAAATAGTGAACACTGAGAGAATAATGAAAATATTTTAAACCTCAGAAGAACAAGTTTATTTCAAAAATTTATAGTTTACCCATTTTTCAATTGGTTTGTTTGTCTTTTGATGTTAAGTTTTATGAGCTGTTTATATATGTTGGATATTAACCCCTTATTGGTCATATCATTTGCAAATACCTTTCCCATTCAGTAGGTTATCTTTTCATTTTGTCAACCGTTTCCAATGCTGTGCAAAAGCTTTTAAGTTTCATCAGGTCCCATTTGCTTATTTTTGCTTTTGTTTCCTTTGTCTTAGGAGACGGTTCCAAATATTGCTACAATTTATGTCAAAGACTGTTCTGCCTATGTTTTATAGTATCTGGTCTTACATTTAGATCTTTAATTCATTTTGAGTTGATTTTTGTGTATAGTGTTAGGGAGTGTTCTAATTTCATTCTTTTACATGTAGCTGTCCAGTTTTCCCAGCACCACTTATTGAAGAGTCTGTCTTTTCTCCACTGTGTATTCTTGCCTCCTTTGTCTTAGACTGACCATAAGTGTGTGGGTTTATTTCTGGGCCCTTATCCTGTTCCACTGATCTGCATGACTTTTTATTTATTTATTTTTTTTTGCCAGTTCTATACTATTTTGATTACTGTAAGTTTGCAGTATAGTCTGAAGTCAGGGAGGGTGATTCCTACAGCTCTGTTCTTCCTTCCCACGATTGTTTTGGCTGTTTGGGGTCCTTTGTGTTTCTATACAAATTTAAAAGTTATTTATGCTGGTTCTGTAAAAAATGTCATTTGTATTTTGATAGGGATTGCAGATAGCCAATAGGCACATGAAAAGATGCTCAACATTGCTAATCATCAGGGAAATGCAAATCAGCAACACAATTAGACACCTCACACCTATCAGAATGGCTATCATCAAAAAGAACACAAATAACAAATATTGGTGAAGAAAAGGGAATCCTCATACACTGTTGGTGGGAATGTAAATTGATACAGCCACTGTGGGAAATGGTATAGCAGTTTCGCAAAAAAATAAAAATATAACTGGGTATACATCTGAAAAAAACAAAAACACTATTTCAAACCCTACTACATACACCCCAATGTTCATAGAAGCATTATTTTCAATTGCCAAAATATGGAAGCAACCTAAGTGTCCATTGACAGATGAATGGATAAAGAAGATGTGAGATATATATATATATATATATATATACATATATATATATATATATATATATAGAGAGAGAGAGAGAGAGAGAGAGAGATGTGTATACACACACACACACAAACACACAATGGAATACAACTCAGCCATAAAAAAGAATAAAATTTTGCCATTTGAAGCAACATGGATAGGTCTAGAAAATATTATACTTTGTGAAGTCAGACAAATATTATATTTTATAACTTATACATGGAATCTAAAAAATATGACAAACTAGTGAATATAATAAAAAAGCAGACTCACAGATACAGAGAACAAACCAGTGGTTACCAGTTAGGAGAGAGAAGGACAGAGAGATAATGCAGGGGTAGGGGATTAATCGGTACAAACTATTATGTATAAAACAAGCTACAAGGATATACTGTACAACACAGGAAATATAGCCAATATTTTATAATAACTATAAATGGACTATAACCTTTAAAATTGTGAGTCACTATATTGTACACCTCTAACATATAGTACATCAACTATAATTCAAATTAAAAAATTCATGGTTTACCAATAAGTTTCTCTCCATCGTTAGTATATTCACATTACATTTGTTCATGCACATTTTGTTTAAGCATCTACTACCATTAAACACCTCAGCACTTGTACTCACACATGACCTTGCCTGACTCTATGGCAGTATTTCAGTCAAGCGTTCCCACTGATGTTATGATATGAACCATTCAAGTGCAACTCCAGCAGTTATTGAAGACCAGCTCATTAACAAAATCATAATGCCAGCTTAGCAAGGAATTTTCAATCTATCAAATTTCCTAAACCTCGTGGGGCCAGTAAATATGTAAAATTATGTAAAAGAACGTTACATATAAATTAAAGATACTCCAACAATGAGAAACAATTTATCATATGCCATATCACAATAGTTTATTCGTTGTTACGTATTAATTTTTTTCTATTTCTTTACTAATTATTACACTATCATTAAACTCCAGTATAACTGTGTAGAAGAAAAAAAACAAACCTGAAGTTCCAGATTAAGGAAAAAAGAAACAGCATTCCACATTGAAATAGTCTCTATGGCAAGTTGAATGAAAGTGCTTTATTCAATAAACAGATTTTAAGGGAAAGGCTTTCAAATAAACAAACAAAAAGTACAAAAGCAATAAGGCCCAAATTATTCTATACATTTTTAGTATTTATTTTTATTTTACTGTTCAAAGAACACCAAAGTTAAATAGTTAAGTATATTTAAGAAAACAGCCACCTCATAGCGTGTAATTCCTTATGTAAATTGATATGGTGGCGAAATTTCAACAGTTTCAAACCTCACAGTGCTTCTATAATAACAGACTAAACTGTAATAACCATAGGGTGAAGAGAAAGGGAGCTTGGGCTTCTACTGCAAAAGCAATTTGTTCAAACCACATCTTCAACGTCAACAAAGGAGAATTAGATTTTCATTATACACGGGTTCTTTTTAAAGTTTTTGATTAGCATTCATGAAACATTCATTCTTAGCCACATCAGGCTCATTATTATTATGAGCAGTTTATATTTTTGTTGCTTTTCCAAAGAAAAGTTATTTGCCTGGGTGAAGAATAATACTTGACATACTACAAAAGGTATATAATTTAAAAATCAAGTAGGTACTTAAAAATGACAAACACATCTAAAAGCTAAAAATACCAAAGTAAAAAGGATCACAAAGATAATTAGTTAATTGCTTTTTACCAAAATAGACTCATTTATGATATTTTACTTAGGTTAATATTAACATAAATTTGTATAAACAAAATCTCATTCAAAATTAATGACTAATATTTCTGTAAGAAGTAAAAGCTTAGATTTTCTTTCTTTTTTTTTTTTTTTTGCGGTACGCGGGCCTCTCACTGTTGTGGCCTCTCCCGTTGCGGAGCACAGGCTCCGGACGCGCAGGCTCAGCGGCCATGGCTCAGTGGCCCAGCCGCTCCGCGGCATGTGGGATCTTCCCGGACCGGGGCACGGACCCGTGTCCCCCGCATCGGCAGGCGGGCTCTCAACCACTGCGCCACCAGGGAAGCCCTAGATTTTCTTTTTATTCATTTTCCTTTTCTTGATTTTATGTCAATATATCTTTCATGAACTATCTAATAACGACCTGTATGTAACTAGCTTATGTCAGACATGACAATAAAATTAATTCTAATACAAGTGAAATAGGATATGTAATTATGAATTTAGCAGAACTGGTAAATAACAGCTCCGTTAAAATTTTCATAAATATTTAAATTATGCAATTAAAATAGAAAGGGTCAATATCATCTAATTTCTGAGTTTGTACATAATATGGGGGACAGAAAATCAATTATTTCTCTGTAACATGTAATTATACTTTTCTGAAAGCAGCACACAAGTACTAATCTACTAATATTTGAAGAGTTATTTCTATGTAGTTTTTGGGGAAAAGCATTTAAGAGCAAAATGAGCAATCACCCTATTTTAAGAATTAAAATAAATTATGCAGTTAATATGACTGCTATTCCTGAATTAATACAGAAAGAATCTGACTGCTTCACTTCAGGACTTCAACGCACACATAGCTTTGTATATTTGATAGCAATATCGATAGCGTTTCACATATTCAAAACAACTAACTTAGAAATGATATATGTTAAACTATTTTAAGTTGTTTGAAATATGCAATTCTTATCATAGAAATATATAATTCAAACTATCATATCATTTATAGAGTTTTAACATTTCATGCACCAGATTAAACCAGGGGAATGGTCTTGTTCTGGTATATTTTATCCTCCACTGATGTAAATGACTTGCCTTTTTCTCATAACTTGCCTTGTTGTCCACCACTAAAGTAATAATTTTCAGTACCGTGGTCCTCTGGTTTGAAAACAACATGGGATTCTTTTGCTGAGCTTTGTCTGAATTCATACGTGCTGAGAAACATATATATGTACAATAAGGTACATTATGAGAAGATCTCACAAATTCTATGTATTTTCAAATCAAATCCAATTTTTTTCCAGATTCAGATTTTAATTTAAAAATAAAATTTTTACTGATATTTAGAAAAATCAGCAACAATGATCACAAAACTAGCATTTTAACACTATTTAATAAGATGTGCATTATTAAATTATTATGGAAATTATCATTCTTTAAATGTCATAATATTTTTTGGAATACCTCTGCTAGAGTTTTCATTTGACTAGCAATTAAGGGGTTACACAAAGAAATATAACATTTCAAAGAAAGAAAAACATGTTTCATGATAAGCTTTTCACATTACTCTAAATTATTAATATGCTATTTCTACTTTCCAAATAGGAATCAATTTCTACATAAAATGCTTTCTTGTCTCAATATAATTTTGGCATTGAATCAATCAGAACATATACTCATAACTTGCATTCTTTTTAGAATATTAAAATACTGTATTTTTACAAAATACCATTTATTCTAGACACTACTAATTATTCTTTGAATGAAGAAAGCAGAAATCATTTTATAACTATTAAGGTCATTTAAAGTATCTAATGCAGTTTATAAAATATTTCTCAGCATTTCTTTCTAATGAAATACATTCTGTCAGAAGTGCCTAATGCAAAATGAAATGTTTATTTTCTTACTTTTACTTAAGTATTTGGTCGGTTATTTAAAAATTCTTGAGTCATTAAGTTTCCACTAAAACAGCACTTGTGCATAAATTATTATTAATTACTAGTTAAAATTTTCAAGACGTCCATAGTAAGCGCAAATTTTTTTCTTTAAAAGAGGCAGTGTAACACACGGCGCACCTCAGGGTGCTGCAACATCACACCAGCCTCTGCCAGTGCAGGCTCACCCCACATTACAATTATAACGACCTTACCCCTCCCTCCCCCCAGCCTGAGTGAGCCAGAGCTCCCTAATCAGCTGCTCCTTTAACCCCATCCTGTCTGAGCGAAGAACAGACGCCCTCCAGCGACCTACACACAGAGGCGGGGCCGGACCCAAAGCTGAACCCCGGCAGCTGTGCGAACAAAGAAGAGAACGGAAAATCTCTCCCAGCAGCCTCAGGAGCAGCGGATTAAATCTCCACCAGCAACTTGATGTACCTGCATCTGTGGAGTACATGAATAGACAACGAATTATCCCAAATTGAGGAGGTGGACTTTGGGAGCGACTGTAGACCTGGGGTTTGCTGTCTGCGACTGACTTCTTTCTGATTTTTATGTTTATCATAGTATAGTTTTTAGCGCTTGTTATCATTGGTAGATTTGTTTATTGGCTTGGTTGCTCTCTTCTTTTTTTTATTACCTTTTAACTCTTTTATATTAATACTTTTTTTAATTTTTTAATTTTAATTATTTTATGCTTTTTAAAATGAGTTTTTCTTTCTTTTTTTCTCCCTTTTCTTCTGAGCCATGTGGCCGACAGGGTCTTGGAGTTCTGTCTGGGTGTCAGGCCTGAGACTCTGAGGTGGGAGGGACAAGTTCAGGACATTGGACCACCAGAGACCTCTTGGCCCCATGTAATATTAATCGGTAAGAGCTCTCCCAGAGATCTCCGTCTCAACGTTAATACCCAGCTCCACTCAACGAGCAGCAAGCTCCAGTGCTGGAAGCCCCATGCCAAACAACTAGAAAGACAGGAACACAACCCCACCCATTAGCAGAGAGGCTGCCTAAAATCATAATAAGCTCACAGACAACCCAAAACACATCACTGTATGAAGCCCTGCCCATCAGAAAGACAAGATGCAGTCTGACCCACCAGAACACAGGCACCAGTCCCCTTCACCAGGAAGCCTACACAACCCACTGACCAACCTTACCCACTGGGGACAGACCCCCAAAACAACAGGAACTATGAACCTGCAGCCTGCGAAAAGGAGACACAAAACACAGTAAGTTAAGCAAAATAAGAAGACAGAGAAATATGCAGCACATGAAGAAGGTAAAAACCCACCAGACCAAACAAATGAAGAGGAAATAGGCAGTCTACCTGAAAAAGAATTCTGAATAATGATAGTAAAGATGATCCAAAATCTTGGAAATAGAATGGAGAAAATACAAGAAACGTGTAACAAGGACCTAGAAGAACTAAAGAGCAAACAAACAATGACGAACAACACAGTAAATGAAATTAAAAATTCTCTAGAAGGAATCAATAGCAAAATAACTGAGGCAGAAGAATGGATAAGTGGCCTTGAAGATAAAATAGCAGAAATAACTACCACACAGCAGAATAAAGAAAAAAGAATGAAAAGAATTGAGGACAGTCTCAGAGACCTCTGGGACATTAAATGTACCAACATTCAAATTATAGGGATCCCAGAAGAAGAGAAAAAGAAAGGGTCTGAGAAAATATTTGAAGAGATTATAATTCAAAACTTCCCAAACATGGGAAAGGAAATAGTCAATCAAGTCCAGGAAGCGCAGAGAGTTCCATACAGGATAAATCCAAGAAGAAACACGTTAAGACACGTATTAATCAAATTATCAAACATTAAATACAAAGTAAAAATATTAAAAGCAGCAAGGGAAAAGCAAAAAATAACATACAAGGGAATACCCAAAGGTTAACAGCTGATCTTTCAGCAGAAACTCTGCAAGCCAGAAGGGAGTAGTGGCAGGACATTTTAAAGTGATGAAAGGGAAAAACCTACAACCAAGATTACTCTACCCAGCAAGGATCTCATTCAGATTTGATGGAGAAATTAAAACCTTAACAGACAAGCAAAAGCTAACAGAATTCAGCACCACCAAATCAGCTTTACAACAAACGCTAAAGAAACTTCTCTAGGCAGGAAACACAAGAGAAGGAAAAGACCTACAATAACAAACCCAAAACAATTAAGAAAATGGTAACAGGAACACGCATATTGATAACTACCTTAAATGTAAATGGATTAAATGCTCCAACCAAAAGACACAGAATGGCTGAATGGATACAAAAACAAGACCCGTATATATGCCCTCTACAAGAGACCCATTTCAGACCTAGGGACACATACAGACTGAAAGTGAGGGGATGGAAAAAGATATTCCATGCAAATGGAAATCAAAAGAAAGCTGGAGTAGCAATTCTCATATCAGACAAAATAGACTTTAAAATAATGACTATTACAAGAGACAAAGAAGGACACTACGTAATGATCAAGGGAACAACCCAAGAACAAGGTATAACAATTGTAAATATTTATGCACCCAAGAGAGGAGCACCTCAATATCTAAGGCAAATGCTACAGCCATAAAAGGAGAAATCAACAGTAATACAATAATAGTAGGGGACTTTAACATCCCACTTTCACCATTGGACATATGAACTAAAATGAAAATAAATAAGGAAACACAAGCTTTAAATGACACATTAAACAAGATGGACTTCATTGATATTTATAGGACATTCCATCCAAAAACAACAGAATACATTTTCTTCTCAAGTGCTCATGGAACATTCTCCAGGATAGATCATATCTTGGGTCACAAATCAAGCCTTGGTAAATTTAAGAAAACTGAAATTGTATCAAGTATCTTTTCCAACCACAACGCTATGAGAATAGACATCAATTACAGGAAAAAACTGTAAACAGTACAAACACATGGAGACTAAACAATAGGCTACTAAATAACCAAGAGATCACTGATGAAATCAAAGAGGAAATAAAATAATACCTAGAAACAAATGACAATGAAAATGCGATGACCCAAAACCTATGGGATGCAGCAAAAGCAGTCTAAGAGGGAATTTTATAGCAATAAAATCCCACCTCGAGAAATGAGAAATATCTCAGATAAACAACACAACCTTACATCTAAAGTAATTAGAGAAGAACAAAAAAACCCCAACATTAGCAGTAGGAAAGAAATCACAAAGATCAGATCAGAAATAAATGAAAAAGAAATAAAGAAATGATAGCAAAGATCAATAAAACTAAAAGCCAGTACTTTGTAAAGATAAACAAGGGCTGCCCTGGTGGCGCAGTGGTTGAGAGTCCGCCTGCCGATGCAGGGGACATAGGTTCGTGCCCTGGTCCGGGAGGATCCCACATGCTGCAGAGCAGCTGGGCCCATGGGCCATGGCCGCTGAGCCTGCACGTCCGGAGCCTGTGGAGAGGCCACAGCAGTGAGAGGCCCGCATACCACAAACAAACAAACAAACAAAAAAAAGAGATAAACAAAATTGATAAACCATTACCCAGACTCATCAAGAAAAATAGAGTAAAGACACAGATTTACAGAATTAGAAATGAAAAAGGAGAAGTAACAAGTGACACTGCAGAAATACAAAGGATCATGAGAGATTACTAAAGCAACTATCTTCCAATAAAATGGACAACCTGAAAGAAATGGACAAATTCTTAGAAAAGCACAAGCTTCCAAGACTGAACCAGGAAGAAATAGTAAATGTAAACAGATCAATCACAAGCAATGTAATTGAAACTGTGATTAAAAGTCTTCCAACAAACAAAAGCCTAGGACCAGATGGCTACACAGGCGAATTCTATCAAGTATTTAGTGAAGAGCTAACACCTATCCTTCTCAAACTCTTCCGAAATATAGCAGAGGGAGGAACACTCCCAAACTCATTATACAAGGTCACAATCACCCTGATACCAAAACCAGACAAAGATGCCTAAAAAAAGAAAACTACAGGCCAATATCACTGATGAACATAGATGCAAAAATTCTCAACAAAATACTAGCAAACAGAATGCAGCAGCACATTAAAAGGATCACACACCATGATCAAGTGGGGTTTATTCCAGGAATGCAAGGATTCTTCAATATATGCAAATGAATCAACGTCATACACCATATTAACAAACTGAAGGAGAAAAACCATATGATCATCTCAACAGATGCAGAAAAAGCTTTCGACAAAATTCAACACCCATTTATGATAAAAACCCTCCAGAAAGTAGGCATAGAGGGAACTTACCTCAACATAATAAAGGCCATATATGACAAACCCACACCCAACAGCGTTCTCAATTGGTGAAAAACTGAGACCATTTCCAATAAGATCAGGAACAAGACAAGGTTGCCCACCCTCACCACTATTATTCAACATAGTTTTGGAAGTTTTAACCACAGCAATAAGAGACGAAAAAGAAATAAAAGGAATCCAAATGGGAAAAGAAGAAGTAAACCTTTCTCTGTTTGCAGATGACATGATACTATACATAGAAAACCCTAAAGATGCTACCAGAAAAATACTAGAACTAATCAATGAATTTGGTAAAGTAGCAGGATACAAAATTAATGCACAGAAATTGCTTGCATTCCTATACACTAATGATGAAAAATCTGAAAGAGAAATTAAGGAAACACTTACCCATTTACCATGACAACAAAAAGAATAATATACCTAGGAATAAACCTACATAAGGAGACAAAAGAGCTGTATGCAGAAAACTGTAAGACCTATAAGACACTGATGAAAGAAATTAAAGATGATACAAACAGATGGAGAGATATACCATGTTCTTGGATTGGAAGAATCAACACTATGAAATGACTATACTACCCAAAGCAGTCTACACATTCAATGCAATCCCTATCAAAGTACCAATGGCATTTTTCACAGAACTAGAACAAGAAATTTCACAATTTGTATGGAAACACAAAAGATCCCGAATAGCCAAAGCAACCTTGAGAAAGAAAAATGGAGCTGGAGAAATCAGGCTCCTGGACTTCAGACCATACTACAAAGCTACAGTAATTAAGACAGTATGGTAGTGGCACAAAAACAGAAATATAGATCAATGGAAGAGGATAGAAAGCCCAGAGATCAACGCACGCACATATGATTACCTTATCTTTGATAAGGGTGGCAATAATATACAATGGAGAAAAAGACAGCCTCTTCAACAAGTGGAGCTGGGAAAACTGGACAGCTACATGTAAAAGAATGAAATTATAACACTTCCTAACACCATACACAAAAATAAACTGAAAATGGATTAAAGACCTAAATGTAAGGCCAGACACTATAAAACTCTTAGAGGAAAACATAGGCAGGACACTCTATGACCTAAACCACAGCATGATCCTTTTTGACCCACCTCCTAGAGAAATGGAAATAAAAACAAAAATAAACAAATGGGACCTAATGAAACAAAATCTTTTGCACAGCAAGAAAACCATAAACAAGACAAAAAGACAACCCTCAGAATGGTAGAAAATATTTGCAAACAAAGAAACTGATAAAGGATTAATCTCCAAAATTTACAAGCAGCTCATGCAGCTCAGTATCAAAAAAACAAACAACCCAATCCAAAAATGGGCAGAAGATCTAAATAGACATTTCTCCTAAGAAGATATACAGATTGCCAACAAACACATGAAAGGATGCTCAACATCACTAATCATTAGAGAAATGCAAATCAAAACTACAATGAGGTATCACCTCATACCAGTCAGAATGACCATCATCAAAAAATCTACAAACAATAAATGCTGGAGAGGGTGTGGAGAAAAGGGAACCCTCTTGCACTGTTGGTGGGAATGTAAATTGATACAGCCACTATGCAGAACAGTATAGAGGTTCCTTAAAAAACTACAAATAGAACTACCATATGACCCAGCAATTCCACCACTGGGCATATACCATGAGAAAACCATTATTCAAAAAGAGGCATGTACCACAATGTTCACTGCAGCTCTATTTACAGTAGCCCGGACATGGAAGCATCCTAGGTGTTCATCAACAGATGAATGGATAAAGAATATGTGGCACGTATATACAATGTAATAATACTCAGCCATAAAAAGAAACAAAATTGATTATTTGTAGTGAGGTGGATGGACCTAGAGCCTGTCATGCAGAGTGAAGTAAGTCAGAAAGAGAAAAACAAATACCTTATGCTAGCACATATACATGGAATCTAAAAAATGAAAATGGTTCTGATGAACCTAGGCGCAGGACAGGAATAAAGACTCAGACAGACGGAATGGACTTGAGGACACGGGGAGGGGGAAGGGTAAGCTGGGACGAAGTGAAAGAGTGGCATGGACATATATACACTACCAAATGTAAAATAGATAGCTAGTGCATAGCACAGGGAGATGAGCTCGGTGCTTTGTGACCACCTAGACGGGTGGGATTTGGAGGGTGTGAGGGAGATGTAAGAGGGAGGGGATATGGGGATATATGTATACATATAGCTGATTCACTTTGTTATACATCAGAAACTAACACAACACTGTAAAGCAATTATACTCCAATAAAGCTGTTTAAAAAAAATATTTTTAAATAAAAAGTGTTGCTCTGAAAAAAAACCCAAAAAAAACCCAAAAAATGATGCAGTGATTCATTTTTAAATATTTGCATATATTTACATACATTTGTAGCTTATATATATATTTTTTATCTATGCATATGGAAATTTGACTCCAACAGAAATTAATATAAGCAAGGTCTATCCAAGGACATTTATTTTTCAAATTTTTGTATTATTTTATTAGCGTTTATAATAATCTACATATTGTAGCAAGATGCTTAATGTAATAATTGAGAGTGGGTGAAAACTTTTAGTAGTAATGTATCCAGAATAATTTTGGGCAAGGTAGTGAAAATCAGAAAACCATTCAAGAGAATTTAGAAAAATAAAAGATATGTGGGCTGCAGTAAAAATACAGATGTTTTACTGATGCAGTTTGAGCTGTGGCCAGAGGATCCTCAAGCAACATAACCTGAATAAAAGTGAAATTAAGATTTCCCTCACACCTTGGGCAGTCTCATTTGACATATTATAAATGGGGAGGCCAGATGGTGTTTGGGCAAACAGGTCGATTGCAAACCTGTCCTCTGTTACACACACATACAACACAAGGCTGCTATGCTACCAAATTCTGTCTGAATAATGATAGCAAGAGAACTAAAATCCACTGCACTTCTATAAATAGACTATCATTTGATATAAAACATGTTACATGTAGCACCCTAAAATGTTGTACATCATCTTCTCAGTATTTTCTAATTCGAGATTCAGGCTGTGAACACAAAGTTCACTCAATTCAGGGATTTATTTGAGTGGCATGCATACAGTTTTACTTCTTTTTGTATTAATTGCCGTATTCACAATGATCCATGGTCACATGACTGCAGTTGGGAGAGTTTTAGCTACGGAAGTTTAAGTGGAGCCACACATTACAGATTTTGTTAACATTACAGGGGTGAGGCTACATTCCATTTTCTGCATGTTTACAACGAATAATTAAGGGGCTTCCCTGGTGGCGCAGTGGTTGAGAGTCCGCCTGCCGATGCAGGGGACGCGGGTTCGTGCCCCGGTCCGGGAAGATCCCACATGTCGCGGAGCGGCTGGGCCCGTGAGCCATGGCCGCTGAGCCTGCGCGTCCGGAGCCTGTGCTCCGCAACGGGAGGGGCCACAGCAGTGAGAGGCCCGCGTACCACAAAAGAAAACAAAACAAAACAAAAAAAAACTAGTCTACATCCATAGAATTAAGATGTATGCCTTCTTATCCTATCTCATTTTTCAGTCCACTGGTATTTGAATTCCATAGCTTCTCTTCCTGTTGCAGTAACAATGATCTAATTTATAAATAACTGAATTTTTCAATCCAGTCAGTGTTTGGAGGCCCATATCATACTGAAATCTATATTTTACTTGATAGCATTGAATTTTTGTTATTTCTTGAAACCATTATTTTTGCTTCGCAAAACACTGAACTTACATGATGCTTCCTGACTGCTGCCTTATCTCTCTTCGTGATTTCCTCTCCTTTAATCTCCCCTCTGCATATCAATGCTCCCCGGACTTCCACACTCAGCCACCTGTACATACACCTTTAAACTCTTTAACTGGACTTCATGGGTTTAACTACCTACATTTTGAGAACTTAGAAATCAACATATTTAGCATAGGCTTCTCCTCCAACAACCATATTCTTCTCCAACTGCATATTGGATATTTCATTTGGAAAGCAGATAAGCGCCTCAAATTCAACATATACAATCCTCAATTCATTGTCTCTCCCATCAAACCCCCTTTCTCCTCCTAACTCCTGAAACACATTTAGTGGCCAAGGTCCACCCATGGCACATGTTTCTTCTATTGCCTTTATAGAGCTTGATTATTTCATGACATGGTCACTGAATCCAAGCTTTTAACATGACCCACAAGGCTTTCCATCCTCTGGCTCTTGCTACCTCCCCAGCTTTCTGTCCTAATTCTTACTTGTGCTCCTGAATCTGAAACTGTGGGACCTGCATGCCATCCCTAAGTGTTCTGTCTTTGCCCATGTCCATTACTTTGCTTCATCCCTGCATCATCTCTCCACTTAGATAGTGACCTCATCTCCTTTAACTCTTGGCTAATCTACTCCACAAGATCTTCATAAAGCCACGGCTGGGTTTATATGACTCTTCTTTGTATTTCCTACATGTTTATGTTTATCCATTGACTATCTGTGTGCCCTAATAGGAACAAAACAGTATCTTATCTGTCTTGGTATTATCAGCACCCATCATAATTCCTGAGACATACTACGGACCCCCCGTTAATTACATTGTTAACTGAATATGAGATAGGTAAATATTTGAATGTGCTAACTTCAGTTGTTTCAATAATGCTACACAATCTTTATTTTGGTCCTCATTCTTCCTTACCGGAAAAACTGTAGCCATAATCAATTCCAGAAAAGCTGAGTCAATTTCAGGTTGATGCTTCATCAAATTAAGGGCTCTCTGCTTTTCCTCTTCCTCCCTGCAGTGACCACTAGTTGTGAAGACGTACACAGATGTATAAATTTGTGGCATTGAGATGGCAAGTGGTGCCCATTTGCTGCCCAGTCAATACTACCAATTTATAAAAGCACCCACTGATATGTGCATTGTCTCGTCCGGTCCTCAGGTATGATCATTCCCCCACATGGGAACGCAATGAATGGTCAAATGTACACGTGTCCCCATATCCTGTCCTTCCCTTAACCTTAATCTACATTTATGCCTCTCAGCCCACTTGGTGCATCCTTCAAAGACGTGGAAAACTTTTAGATGCTCTTCAGTGGAAATCTTAAATAGTGAGGGGCTGCTTCAGGCTCTCTCTGCCTAGACACACCATGTCATGACTCTAATCATCTGCTTCCTATCAGGAAACGAAAAACTCATTTTCTTCGAATGGCCTCTGCTCAAGAACCAAGACACAGCACCTCTTTTACAAAGACCCAAATAAGCATTTTTTCCATATCTGTCTTGTACCTGGACCATGGCTTTCAAATTTAAAAGTCATGTGTCACCCTTCTTCTGTTTCCATGTTAATTTCTCCCCTGAGCAAATTCTCATTTAGTAGTTCACATGGGGGAAGGTTTGTAACAAAATAAAAAAGGGATGTACAATTTACGGGGGGTAGGGGGAGAATTGAACATTAATGTCATTCCGATATAAATGAATAAATGTCACCTTTAATGAATCTCACAACAACAAAAATTTAAATAAATATAACCAATTTAGCCACATTAGACACAATTACTGGTAATAGTTTCTGCTATCAACTTCTGGTTTCCTCATACTCATTGGCTGTGTGTTATTTTTATATCCTTTGAATCTTCAGCAAGAACTGCCCAGGTCTTAGCTGTGCTAGAATATTTCAACTGCTGGCATAGGACACATTCTTATTTTGATTCTTCAAATCATAAACTTAAGCTAGAAGATCTTATACCTGCTTCATGAGAGCTCAGTTCTCCAAACAACAATTACTTTTTTGGAGGTGTATCACAAGACTTGCAGACAACTAATCTTGAATTTATTCTTCAATTTAACGGCTTTTCTATACCCTCTCTTGTTATGGGGTGGGATGTATGAGATGTATCTGTAAAATTCAGTCTTATATTTTCATGTGCCTTAACTTCTAGATACTACAGTGATTAACTAGGAACATAAACAACTATTATTTCAAGAAAATAACTTTATATCTATTTCACGAAAGTGGGATTTTACTGTATGTCCAAGTTGGTATATGGCACTTTTTGAAAAAGTCACACTATATTGTAAACATTTTACAATGGTCTACAATGGTCTTAAATATCTTTTGAAAATACGATTGTAAAGTTGTATAGAATTATGTGTTGTGGGATAAAGCATAACACCCCATTTCTAACTGTTAGATATGTAAGTCTTTATGGACATTAGCTAATTATAAATCATGCTGCAAAAAAACATTTCTTTAAACACATCATTGTCTACTGTATATTTCACTGTGTTTTGCTTTTGCTTTTTAAATGGAATAGATTTCAACCTGTTTTATAGATCAAAGAGAAAAAAAATTTTAGACTTGAAACATGGCTTGTATTCAGTGATACATACTTTGAAACACTTTCCCTATATTTAAATTAGACTAAACACCTTGGTATCAAGAGAAAACAAATGTAGTGGAGAGAATAAGCAACTGAGTTACAATTAATTCCTGACTTTATCCCATTCCTGATTAATCAGAAGACACTTAGGCTGAAAGAGATAATCTATGTTAAACCCCTTAAAAAACGTTAGATGGAGAATTAACACCAAGGAGAAAAAGTAGAGTGTAAAACATTCTGAGTATAGAAACTATTTTATTAGTTATTATTAATACTTAATATAACAACTGAGTGTTTCTAAGAGACTATAAATTAATATTAGAGAAAACCATATTTTAATTAGAAACTAAAATTTGATTAAGTTTCTTTACTTTTCTTTCTTGTTTTTACTTCCAAAAGCTATAGGATTTTTATGGCATGCATAGCTAAATGGAAGCTGTGAATTTCTGCATAATACAGGGTATACACGGATTATACACAAACTCTGTATGTGATATTTGTTAATTCTATAAAATGATCCTTCCAGGATTTGAAGATCTGCATAGCACTGTCATAAAGAAGCTAATGCAAGAGTGCACCGCCTAGTGTTGACAACGTGGAAATGCAGACACACAGTCCAGAGGCCAAGTAAGTGTAGGGATATATGTTAACTTTGTATTTATGTGAATACAGTCTCCTTAACCTGAAAGGTGAGTGAAAGAAAATATGAATTCTTCAGTTTCCAAATTCTGGCTGCATAACATTTTTGAAAAAGAATTAGGAAATTCAATTACAATATCCAATCCACAAATTATCAAGATCACTTTTAAAGGACCTAAAATATATTTTTGTACTAAAGTCTCTTACGTCCTAAAATCTACAAGCTGATAGCAAGTGAAGTGTAGCCACAGGTGTTTATTTAGCTCCACACTGAGAGAGCCCTTTGCAATCTGTGGAGTTGTAATGCTAACAATCTTTAGAATGTTTGGCTATTTCAGATTCTTATTTTAATTCTAAACAACTTTCCATTTTACAGCCTGTCATCACTGCTTTTTTCCTGTGTCACGGAACTTAGAAGCCATTCGGTTGAGTCTCAGTGAGGGGTGAGTATTCCTTATTGAGCAGCTGGGGTGCAGTGGAAAGAAAGTAGACATATATATATGAAAGGGGAGCAGTTTATTTTGTAACATCCAACCTATAGTCCTAGCTGGTGAGGAAAATGTAGGGCATGGTACTCACTGAATACTCAGATGTGTGTACCAGGTAGGTGATGTGCATACTATGTTCCTTTTGGTTCTCTCCACCCAGGAACTTTGGGTCCTCCTTGTAAATATCAGTTGCTTTTCCCCATGAACTGGGAATAGCTCAGTACTGGTAAACACCCAGAATTATCTTTCCCTCCTACTAGAATTCTAAAACAGGGGAAACCTATGCAGATAAACATAGTTCCTCTTTTGCATGACATTTGACTTGCTAGTAGTAGATAGAAAGATGGTATGAGATGATTAAACCTTCATCATTGGTTTGACCTGGCATTAACAAAGCCCCCAGTGTTTAACTCTATGTACATGTGTATACATATGCTTTATGCAGAATAAATATAAGTATAAATACATAATGATTAACTATATATTACTTGAGGCAAGGCTTCCTGGATTCAAATTCCAGGTCTACCACTTGCTAGCTGTCGGAACTTGATATTTTTAAATCTCTTTGTTCCTCACATCCTCAAAGGTAATACACTGTATGATAGGACCTACCTCATGGGGTTCTTGTAAGGAATACAATGGTTAGTATGTATAAAATCCTTAGTAAGTCTGGTGCATGGTAAGCTCTCAAAAACATGTTTTAGAATATATGTCATTTCTATGGAGAGGAATGTAGGATCGCTGTACATTTCATTGGGTGCTATAGGATTTTGATTGGAAAATGTTTACTTAGATTCTTTTCTAAAACTCATTTTGACTAAGGACAGAATGAGGACAAACTTCCTAGCCTCTTCAAAGTCACCAGACATTTTTGGTGACAGTTCTCAAGCCGGATTTGTACTAAAAATTCGGTTAGAAAGATAAATAAACTTTTGTGAAAACTTCGTATTTGAATATCTCAAACATAATCCCTTAATGTGCATTGTAATATTAAGCATCTATCCCTTCATTAAGCTAAGCTGACATTTTTAAAGCAAGAAACATCAACACTGTGGGTGAACTTCAGCCATAAAAAGAAACGAAACTGACTTATTTGTAGTGAGGTAGATGGACACAGTCTGTCGTACAGAGTGAAGTAAGTCAGAAAGAGAAAAACAAATACCGTATGCTAACACATATATTTACACACACACGCACACATGCACACAGACACGCACGCACACGCACACACACACACACGCACACAGACATGCATACACGCGCACAGACACAGAGACACACACACACAGACACACACGCACACATGAATATTATTTCTAATATACACATATGCATATATTTTCAGTTGAGGTGTTCTTTACTGTTCTCGGGTTTCCGTGGACACAGCAGGTTGAAGCCCCACCCAGAATTCCTCCAGACGTGGAGACTGAGGACACCACGCATGTACCAATGAGGAACGGAACCAAGGTTAAAGGAACTTTAACCTTATTATTCAGACACACGGGACTTTCCAGAAGGAGCCAGGAAGGTACCAGCTAGGGCAAGGGCAAGAGGGCAGCAAGGTGGGCGGCCTGGGTTTTGTTATGCTGAGCAAGTCAGGCTGGGACAGAGGTTCACATAGACAACTAGCCTCTACATGGGTTGAAATTTCTGTCAGTGCCAAGGAATGGGGAGCAGCCCAGGTGTGGAAGAAGAGGAGAGGGGAGCGCGGGGACCAAAAGCTGTCAGTGAAGTTTCCCTCCTTATTACATAGAGTTCCTCTTAATTCACACGCACACACAAAACTAGAACAAAATAATGCTGCATTACTGAAGTTGTTATATTAAAAAAGGATACTCGACTACTTTATGATGATTTCTGTCTTAATTTTTTTTTTTTTATTTTGCAGTACGCGGGCCTCTCCCTGTTGTGGCCTCTCCTGTTGCGGAGCACAGGCTCCGGACACGCAGGCTCAGCGGCCATGGCTCACGGGCCCAGCTGCTCCGCGGCACGTAGGATCTTCCCGGACCGGGGCACGAACCCGTGTCCCCTTCATCGGCAGGCGGACTCTCAACCACCGCGCCACCAGGGAAGCCCTGTCTTAATTTTTTATATAAGGATGCAGGTGGGAGAATCACAGCAACCGTGACTACACATCTCCTGAGCAAAGAAAGAGAAACACATTGTTGTAACACATGGAGAAAAGACCCATAATCTAAAAACGTTTTCAAAGGCTGTCAGGCATGAAGAAACTGCACGTGGGAGGTGTTCTAGGCCTGGAGAATGTATGTTTCTGTATACTATTTAGAGGAACACTGTAGATGGGATATTAAGTCCAAAGAGTCGCAAACATCAGAATTCATCAGAAAGAGACAGATGTGCATATTAATGGTATACTTTGAGAATGCCAGTTTCTTTTTATTACCTTTGTATATCATCTGGCTTCTGTATGTAAGTATAAGGATTTCTTGAATTTGTTTATGTAAAGAAATATATATTTTAAAATATCAATGAAAGAAATAAAATACAGAAAAATTGAAAATTAAATTAAAGTTTAATTCAAATTAACGGGGGGAGGGATAACTTAGGAGTTTGGGATTAACATAAACACACTACTATACATAAAATAGGCAACCAACAAGGACCCACTCTATAGCACAGGGAACTATACTCAATATTTTGTGATAACCTATAAGGGAAAAGAATCTGAAAAAAATATGTCTATAGAGATATATAACTGAATCACTTTGCTGTACACCTGGAATTAACACAACACTGTAAATCAACTATACTTCAAAAAATAGTTAAAAAAATTAAATATTTGCTATTATCTTTCACTTTCTATAAAATATTCCTTAAATTCTAATTTTTATATATGACCTTCCACGATGTTTTATTTTTTAGCAGCAATGTTATTATTTTAACGTGTAGAGTGCTGTCATTCACATGTTGATAAGAACGAAGAAGAATACTGTATTATACATCTAAAATTTTTTTTCTGTATATTATGTTTTGGCATCCTGAAACCCCTTCTGGCTGGGGAGAGACAGCTCCTCCCAGGGCTAGCTAAAATGGTTAACACCTGGCCCTAGAGCGTGCCTTTCATATGTAAACCAATCCTGGGTTTATACCTCCAACTACCTCCTGGCCTCATTCTCACACACCAAGCCAGTATTTCCCCTGCTCTAAATCAGCCCAGGGCCAGGTACCAGGCAACCAGTGACTAACCATATACCCCAGAGCCCTCTGCTGTCATTCAAAGGAGCCAGTCCTACACTGTTTACACTGGCCTGTCTTGCCTTTCCTGTAAAGACACCAATAAAGGCTCTGGCTTAAACTTTCTGCTGCTCCTAGCCCGTCTGCCTCTTGATGGACACTGGTGTCTTACCCGTGGCCCTCTGTGACATGCGGTGATCCCCTCCCTGGGTCCTGGGAGCATAATAAACTTCTTCCTTCCAAGTCTCATCTCACTTCCTCCTGTGGCTACACCAACTTTTTATCACACTGTCTTCAACATACACAACCTTAAAACAAACACCACTTCACACATTTGTCCATGGAATTCTATCTAGTGCCCCAGTGGTGTTAATCCATGATCCACACCAGCAAGTTTCCGAGTATCATTTAAAATAGGGATCTGCTGGATTTAATAATGTATCATTGAACTTATCAGAGACTTTGGTAGGCTGACTTTACTATGAATTTCTAAGAGGTGAAAACAGAATTCATTGTTTGGCAAGTTTGTTGCTACAAATATAATTAACTTCCAGGGTCCAGTGTTTTATTTCTAGGGATGGGAGGTGAGTTGGATAGTTTTGGTTTTATTCATTTCTCACTGTGGAGACAATGTAATATAAATGATGGAGGCCTAAGATTGTTTGACCTGAACACCAACTGGAGTTTTATGTCCATGTACTTGGGTTCACATTAGTCCAGTTTCAAAATATTATAAAAACCTTCTTCAGAGTGTGTCATTGAAGATATAGGTATCCTGGTTTCCTAAATGGGTTTCCAAGGTCATGGATCAGAAAATATTGATAACTTCTGTAGTAGTATAAACCATAGGCACCATTTACAAAGTACCAGTGTGGTATCCAACACTGGTTACAGACATATGGAGTCAGCACTCTTTCTCTGTATCATCAGATAGCGGTATTGCCAGGCAATGAACACACATGCAAGTTTACTGTAGCAACACCACTGCATTTCTTTAGAAACACTGATGCAGTGTCATCAAAGACAGAGATTCCCACTCTTAGTAACTCTGCTCTGAGAGTGGGTGGCAAAGGCTTAGCACCTATCTTTAGAGTCCAGTCCTTTGTACCGATTTTACCTTTTCTGTTTCCTAAAGGTTCCGAGATTGTCTACTGTCTATTACAATAGTCAGCATACTTGTTTCCCCTTCCTTTCATCTAATCTCAGAGATCCTGTGAGTGACTGGACCTGATAATAGACTCACACGGTCTAGCATCTTCCTGGCTTCGACTGAAACATTGATTCTCAAGAATTACACTCATCCATCAGCTACGGCATTGAGATCACAGTGTCCTACGTTCTGCATTCCTTGAGAGGGTATTCTGAAGTCATTATCACTCTTGCTGAGTCTACTTTCATACCTTAGGACTATTAACAGTGAAACACATTGGTAAAATCTTCTTTGTTCAGTTAATTGATGCTTTCTTTCACATGCAGTTAGATTTCAGTAACTTTAGACAACATTTTCCCCACATTAAACCATTAAGCACTAGCTCCACTATAATGGAGGGAACAGTTATACAATCCCCAAACAAAGAGTCTTATGTTTAAGCACACACAAAAAACCCACTGAATGTGCAGGCATTCTTCTATTTTTGGTATATTTTCTATACCAAAAAGTCCTCCCCCCTGGTTACAACTGTAGTGGGTAGCAACTCTCATTCTTGTTACTTGGGTATGCAGTGGACATGTCTTCCATGGATGTAGTAGGTTGTCTTCCAAGATCCATTTCAGCCCTCCATGTTGTGAATGTGATTTGCAAGGGATGGTTTTCACTGGCCATCCTTACTGTGGTTGTTGATTTAGAGATGACCCAAGGTAAGCCAAGTTTATGATCTGTGTTTGATGACTATGAGAATGTCCTTTCTCCCACTAGATGTCAACAGAGTATAGTAATAAAAATAGCTAAAATTTATGAAGTGCTGATTATATGCCAGATACCATGTATTCCATCATGTGAATTAGCTTATTTAAATCTCAGAACACTTCTTTGAGATAGAGTCTGTGCTTGCTCCGATAATCCATATGTGAGAACTGAAGAACAAGGAGGTTAAATAAATGTACAAGGTCACAGGTACAATCAATGGTTGAGCTGGATTGAGAACCCAGGGAATCTGAAGCTAGGACTATGCACATGTCCAATGTACTGTCACCGTTTTCTCCATGGGGAAACCATATAGGTAGTAACCTTAGAGAAGCATCAAGCAGAGAAAATCAAAGATAAATGGAAGCTGAGCCCTAGTTGAACAGCGCCTAAAGGCTGCTCCAGCTCTGAACGTTTCAGTTTCACAAATAAACCCTCTCTACTGTCTAAGCCAGTTTGAATTCGACATTTCTGTTACTTGCACCTAAAAGCATCTTACCCTGTCAATTCATGCAAGGAAGACATAGTCACAAAGAGCAGATTTTACTATGTTGATTTGGTTGAGCAGAAAAGGGAGAGTAGAGGGCTCTGATGACATCTTTATTCTGGGTGAGCATCTGATAATCCCTGTTACAGGTTAACAGTTACTGACTTTCATCCAATTAGGATAATGACCTTCTTCTTGCCTCAGCGATTATTTGGTAATGCATCTGGAACAGTTCAAAGTCACGGAGTGCATGGCGTTCCCTTCACTTCCATGATTTAGGGAAAGAGTAATTCAAGAGAAGATAAGGACTTGTGCTTGACATTATGGAAGTGGCTGTCTCTCCCTCTTTCTGCCTGTCAAGGAAGAGCTATGCGGCTAGCCGTATTTGTCTATGGGGAAAGACACCTGAAGTCGAAGCCACCCTTGGAGAAGTGCAGAACCAAAGATACTGAAAGGAAACAAAGGAGGAGGCTTCGTTTAACTCTCCTACTTTATATATTTTTGGTTACGTGAGCCATTGAATTCCCTTCACTGTCTATGATACAGCCAGATGGGTTTTGTGGTGTCAGGCAATCTTCTTTTTCTCACCTGTGTCGTCTAGTTTAATTTAGTCCTTCTCCTTCTGAGTTCCAATTTTTTGTAAGCTTAGCCTCCTATGGAAGTTGTCTCGGCGACGAGAAATGAAACTGTGCATCTTGAAGATGGAGAAAGGGTCAGCGAGGTGCGGACCATAATATCCCACCATATTATCTAAGAGATAAGGTCCCGGTTTCAGTTGATCTATTCGTGTGAAACAAACCCCTCTAAACCTTAGTGGCTTAAAACAGCAGCCATTTATTACTTCTCCTAATGTTATGGGTCTTTCCGTTGCACTCACGATGCTGGTTAGGTCACGCACGCAGCTGCATTCAACTGGAAGCCGGGCTCCGCTCTTTTCCGTGTGACCACTTTCCTCCTGTGAAGTGTTAGCCTCCAGGACCTCTCCCATTAGTTTTTCCCGCCAGCAGAAGTGCTTAGATTTCCTACAGCATGAAACCAGCCCCATAAGGGAATATTTCAAGACAGCAAGCCCCAACGTGCAGTTCTTATCAAGCCTCTGCTTGGATCATTCTTGATAATGCCTACCGGCCAAAGCAAGTAACATGGTCAAATCCAGAGTCAATACGTCAGGAACTCCACAGGGCATGATGGAGTGGGTGTGTAGTTCACTGGGGGTCACCACTGTCACATCTATCATAGGTAATGAGACCTTTTATGTTTCCTGTTAGCATCTCCCAAAGGTTCTATCTAAAGCCAATAAACTTCTGTGCCTTTGGCTACATCAATGAAAATGTCCCTTCAGTTATCAGAGCCACAGTATAATCAGAAATTTTCATGACTCGTGAGGGACACAGGTGGGGAAACAGAGATAAAACCCCATTTCATCAGAGCCCCTTTCTATCTGTCTCGTTTGAGTATATTTCTGTTCCTTGCAATCAAATACTCCTGGACAAAACAAATGAAAATCTTTTTTTTAGAAAATGGAAATGAATATATTATTTGGGATTTGGTAGTATATTAATTAGAATGCCTTACTCATTTCGCTGTTTAATATTAATCATGCTTTATATCAAGTAATGTGTTAGGTGATTTCCCATGAGCTAAACCAATGGATTTCATCATCAACTTTGTGGCATAGATACCAATTTTTTTCTGTCTTTGAACATTTGAGGAAATTGGGACTTGGCACGTTTAATAACTGATCAATGTCACATTAGTGGAACGTAGAAGAGCCAATATTTGAGGGAAGATTGGAACTGCATTTTTCTAAAATTAAATTACAGAAGGCGGGTAATTTGACAGACATTTTCGACTAAGATTCAATTATTACTAAAGCCTCACCCTAGCAAAAAAAAAGAAAGAGAGCAAAAAAAAATGTCCACTGACCTCTGGATATGAAGTGACCTGGCCTTGACATCTGCAATCCTACTGGCCTGTGTTGACTGAAGTCCCCTGGCTGCACACGTGTGCCCTTGCTCCCTGGCAGCTCCACCGATGTCCTCTAAGAATGCCCACTTCCTGGAGGGAAGGGTTCACTGCTCCCCTTTCTCAGGCTCCATTGGCATAGCCTTTGAGTCCATTTTTTTAATGTGCTTATTAGACAGGCCACACCCTTTTTCATCTTTGTAAAAATGAAGGTTATTTTATAAATAACTTTGGTCCCTCTCAGGGAACGTAGGTTAAGGCCAGTTCTGCCGAGTCTCTGTGTCAAGCATCTTTAAGCTTAACAATCAAGCAAGAAAGTAGGTCAGGAATTGGGGTCAGGTGTACAGGATATGACCGGCAACGCACTGAGACCAAGGTGCAAGGTGCGGAGATAGCAGGAAACAGGAAGTAAAGTCGGAACAAAGGAAATATGAATTCACCTTCATCAAGATTGTCAACTCCAGTCAAGGACAGGGCATAGGAGAGGCAGACGAACTGAAGAGGTCAAGGTTACAGAATATGACATTGAAAGACTACAGTTAGATCATGAGCAGGAATGAGTGTATCTGAGATCGCACAGGTCCAAGGGTACTTTATTTTTAGCTTCTTTCACTATCCTTATTTCCCACAGGGACAATAATTTCCTACATCAATTATTAAAGGTGAAGTATTGCTATAATCATTTGGTTTAAATGTTTATCCCCCTCACGAAAATTTGTACTGCTTTTTGCTGTCTTTCCGGAGAAATAACTGAATCATTTGATTTTCACGACAAAAAAAACCCGATACATGTCCGTAGTGACCACGTATTCATCTCAGCATTTACTTGCATATCTGTAACATTTCATTTTTAAATATACAGCACAGTGGGGAAAGAAGCAGAATGTGTTTCTTATTGGTGTGAAGAAGCTAGAATGAAATCTTCAGTGTTTTATCTCACAAATGACCTTATAAATGTACTTACACTTTTACTTTTGAATGTAACTTTAACTATATAATATGTTAAGAACATTTATATAAATGTTTTTCACCTTAAGGAGGCTCCTTATCCAGGATTCAAATATCCATAAGTATTACCAAACAAATATGACTCATCTTTATTCTTAATCCAATATTGTTTGTTTTTAGGGGACTTGTTCTAAACGGAAGTATCTCTCCTGTGTAGTTAGATTAATCAGGATGTTATTTTGTATTGCCTAGAGCAGTGTGTTTACTGACTGGATAATTTGTCTTCCCCATCACAGGAATAGTGGACGGAATCAGTACACTTGCCATGAAGAAGTTTGTTTCTGCCTGAGCTCAGGGAAAATCTGACTACTTCTATCAGATTAATATCCATTTGAAAATAAATTATTCCTGTAATCATCAACAGAACCTAAAAGCCTGGTAGGCCTTCCTGAGGGAATTACTATTGCAGTGAGAAGAGAGGGGAGTGGCAGGAGGGCTGGGGAGACATCTGAAGGGGGTGACGAGGGAGGAAATCTGGGAGGTGGCATGCCTTCCCTTCATGCCCGAGCATCATTCTGCTTATAAATTGGGAGACAGAACTAAATCATTACGATAGCATTGGCATATGGCTTAATGCTTCAGAATGGCATCGTGCAATGAAGATCACACACAAATGTGCTCTACAGGGCTGCTGTGAGTGGAAAAGAAAATACCAGGACTGTGTGCACTGCTTCAGTAAAGCCGAGTATTTGCAACTCTTCTACGTCTGAAGTCAAAAGTTCAGCAAGTGTGGCTTTCTGCCGTGATCACTACTGGGCATAACTAACTGCTACTGAATCACAGAAAAGGCCATTTTATGTCCATATCTCTATATGAATGTCTTGTCCGATACACACACACACAGATACATATCTGCATATATGCTACAAATTACTTCCTTTTCACTTTTCACTTATTAGCCATTATAAGATTTTAGCACAGTCCTTTACACATGGCACAAAGAAAGAATGGATTTCTCTTCAGATGTAGGAGTATTGGTGGCAGAACCTCTCAGACTCTGAGTAATTCTTGTCTTTTAAAATTCTAATATTTCTCTTCATAGCTGCAGGCTCTTTTGCTATCTCAACAGTTCCCTCATTTTATGACTTGCAAAATAACTCTAGAGAAAAAGAAAATAAAAGTGTCTTCGTTTCAGTTCTGTTTTTCGTCTTTGTCTTTGCATCCAGTTTTACCACCCTCTATTCTCACCACAGAAATAAAAACATGGAGACACAATAAAATGCAAAAGTCATCTCTATGAACCATAAGGCCTCCTTTAACGCCCTCTCCAATCAGAAGGATTCCTGCCCATCTGACAATTTATAATGTAGGCTGATGATGGAAGTACTCCTCTGTCACTAGTAATCCTTTCTTTATTGCTTTTTTTAAATTAATGACTGTTAATAATTAGAAAAGTATAGATTACCTTTCTATTATAGTCATTTCTATTTGAATTTTCAGATGTGGCCCCTTGTTATACAGGACTCTGACATTTATATGATCTTGTCCTCCAAAAGAGATGACGGGTACTCATCTTAAAAGAAAAGAGGTGGTCGTCTTAGACATTTCTCTTTTAGACCTCCTGATTCCATATTCATGGCTATTTAACTTATTTAAAGATAAAATGTTAACATGATTCAATAGACCTAAAATGTTTTCATGAGCATCTTTGACGGTGTCTGTTCCTTATCTTCACTGGAACTCCTTTAAAGCATATTTTCAGAGCTTTTTATTGCAAATGCCTTTTCTTCGGAATTTCTATGAACTAATAACGATTCTTCCCCAACTAACACAAAAGAAAGATACTACTGGACTTTCGATCAATGGATCAGCCTATCACTTAGTATGCACAAAGTTCTCCTTTTAGTTTTGCCTGAAATTAGGTAGTTTCCTTTTTTATAATAATGGCTTTAAAGAAGAAAGTAGGATCAGTTGTCCTCTCCAGCTAATAGCAACTGAAGTTTATATATTAACTAGGATCTTTTACCACATGAATAAGTATGTTTTTCTCTTCCTAACTTTGCATATGAAACTCTCTGCTGACCAAATGTTTGCTCAACCAAATACCTCCTTTCTTTATTACAACAGAAGAACCATAGCAGTTGTAATGATTGACCTGTTTCTCATGGTTGGTTACAGTGTTTCAAGCTATGCCCTATACATTCTTCGGCATTAGTTTTGTTATTTATTTGTTTGTACCGATCTATGCAGGTGATTCCTGCTGCCCTGCTCACAAATCATCTTTCTAACTCTTCCTTTCTTCAAAGACATATTAACTGAAAGGCACTCACTATACCAGCTCTTCACAGAAAAAAGAAATGTTGATACAATGACTAAAATCAAGATTCTTCCAGGTAATAGTCACTGAGGGCACGGTAGCTATCATATCCCAGGTACTGTATTAGTTACTTCACAGGTATTATCTTCATTCTTCATAAGATTCTATAAGGTTGACATTAGTTCCATTTTATAGTTGCAGAATCTAATGAGAGGTATTTTATTACACTTTGCTAAGTCTAGAGAGTAATTGAGAGAGACGGACTTTGGACTCATTTTATCCTTGACACCAAACTCAACGGCCCCTTCCAATCCTCAGATAGAGAATTCTATGAATAAGATGAGTTCAAAAAAAAAAAACACACAAGGAAAGTTACAAATAGTATTAGTAAGCAAAGATAGCACAAGAGAAGAATGCTATGGGGAGGCAAAGGAAAATGAGCTTAATTCTCATTAGAGGGAGAGAAAAAGGTATCTGAGAAAATATAGTTTTTAAGAAGTACCTTGAAAAATATGATGGTAGTGACTATGGGAGGATAGGACAGCAGTTCAAGGGTCGAGTAAATTATGATTTAAAATAAAAGAGAAGAAAATACTGGTGACTAAAGAGCAATCTTGTTTTGTAAAAACATGGACACCAATAACCTTAGTATTAGTTTACCCTGAGTGAAATCGTTTATACACTGGTGTATAAATAAAATACAAAATAAAATATAAATAAATAAAAAAGATTCCTCTTGGGTTCACAATACTTTCCCTTTAGAAAACTAACTTTCTTTACAAGAATATCCCCTCATCTTACTCTAGTCTCCTTTATAGAACTATGTACTACTGTACACCTTATACCATTTGGTATTCTCAGTCAGTGTTCTATGGGGCACATAACTTGAGAAAGGAAACTAAGATTACAAATCATCTAATGTATGTGGAAAGATCTTCAAAATTGCTTTCTTATTTAATTTACAAATTACTCTAAGAGAAAAGCATTATTAATCCAATTTTGCAGTCTGACACTGAGTTGCTAAGGACAGTCAGGAAGTGGTAAAATTAAAATTTGAACCCAAGTCTACCTGACTCTTTCTGCTGCACCCAAAGGCTCAAAGTAGAAGAGTTTTAAGAAACATCTGGCCATTAGTGGCATCCAGAACTACTTGAATATTAAGAAGAATAAGGAAGAAGAGAAGGTATATTAGAAGGGAAGTTTCCAGAATGAAAGAGTGAGCAGGTCTAAGGAAGTAGAGAGAGTGAATGTAATCTGAAAAGTTGTCAGGAACAGACAGGGATATCTTTGGGGAGAAACAGAAGTTATGAAAAACATTTCTATTTTTATTCCTTTAGTGTTGAGAAATACTTAATATTTTTGGAGACACAAGCCAAGAAGCCAGTGCTGACAGATTGGAGATTTGAGTAGAAGTAATAACTGCTGTACTTCTGTGCCTTATATTAGTTTGTGTTCTTTCGAAGAGAAACAGAGTTGTAGCTAATCTATAGTATGCACTGGACCTTCAAGGGCTCTTTGATTCGGGACTGACCAAGCAGCAGATATAGAAGGAAAGAGGAGACAGACAGAAGTAGAGAAAATGAGAAACCAGGTGGGTCAGGTCCTGAAGGGTGGAGGACAGGATTACTTCCTGGCAGTATCTCATTCAGTTTCCAAGAGACCTTGCAGTAGCTCAGCTCCTATGACAGCACACGATGTCGTCTGTTGCCAAATGCCTCCTTAAAGTTAAGTCTTCTCTACTTGAGTTCATTTTATGGATTTTTTTGTTTCTTGAAACAAAGGATTGTGGAATAAAACAGGCATAAAACTCACATCTCATGCAACATTTAGTGAAGTATATTTCAAAAGAAAAACATGAAGTTGCAATACAAGGTCATATGGTAGATTACATGTCTTTCCTCATTTCTCTGAGAAAAGAAGATAAAGCAACAAAAAGGCAAAGGTAATGAATGAGGGTAGAAAAAATCATGGGGTGTGAGGATGGGATTTGGAGAATACATAGAGATGGAACAAAGTACATACATCTAAAAAAAGAAAAAGGACCATACATGAGGACTGTTGGCAACAATTTATCCCCTTTACCTCCAGGGAGGATTTAGTGAAACAAAGCTGCTCGTTAGACTGTGCTTCCCACGATGCTGCAAATAAGGGCAGCTCTGCTTTACATGACTTGTACAGACACTTGGTTCACATTTTTAACAGGGTTATCCTCCTGTAACATCATTTCACTACCAATATTATTAACCATTGTGGCATCACTGCTCTTGGTACATAATGGATACCCAGCATCCATTTCCTATGCTAATAGAACCCAAATGAACCCTAATTGTTCCCAGGGTAATAACTATCCTTTGTGCAATCTTGACGAAGAAGTGGTTCCTAGAATTCCTCTCCACTACAGAAGACTTGGGGGCCAGATTTTTCTTTTGATATTGCATGTGTATGTGACCTCAACTTGGCAAATTAATGCTCTCACCTGGAGCTCTGAATGTTAAGCCGTGACCATGGACAAAAGATAGGGTAGAAGAATATTTATTCTAAGACAAATGGTGATTGTAGAGGCAGTAGTGGCGATCTCTGACTGGGATATTCAGAGCTCCAGAAATTAATATGCTGCTTCTTTATTTCTTCCAGAACTTGGGTTATACCTTTGGATTCTACTTCACGAGCCCACCAATACTCTTCCAGTAAATAATCTTTGTTGTACGTGGGTCCAACTTGGTTTCTGTTTGCTATCACAAACTCATCTTTTACTAGAAACCCATAATATTACCAGAAGTACTCTGAAACTCTATTTTCCTATCAGGAATCTTTGGAAAGATGTGTGGTAGCCATTTTAGAAATGAATTTACTAATTTATAAGACAGTTATCTCAACTGCATTATGCACTATACTGCATGGTATGGATATGATCTGGCCACAGTTTTCGTTACACTGGCTTTGCATACGCTGTGTTCTAATTCTATTGTTCAGACATACCACATTTGCCACGTGTCATTCTAAGTAGCAAAGGTTACAGTCTCTCACAATAAAATTGTAAACTTCCTCTAAGGAAACGATGCACTCGTTCTCGTGTCGAATTTGGGAATGTGTACTTTATGAAGAATGCATGTTCTTGGAATCAGAGCATGAAGAACAGAAACTTGTACAACTTAAACTCCACTTTCAGGGACTAGCTGCCTGTACTCAACTGGCTAAGAGTTTTCTTCTACGCTGCTGCCTCTTACCAAATGGTATTAAATGCTTCAGGAGATGTACAAATGTACAGTGGTGGCACTATTGTGTTTCAAGACTTCCAAGTTGGTAAAATTTCATTTTCTTTAGAAGTACTCTTTATGTGTGTTTTCATAATCATTTTTTAAAATTTTATTTTATTTTTTAATACAGCAGGTTCTTTTAGTTATCTATTTTATACATATTAGTGTACATATGTCAATCCCAATCTTCCAATTCATCCCACCACCACCAAAGAAAAAGTCAAAAGTATCTCTTTTACACTAAAAATGTATTGATCTACAAGCATCGGGCACACCAAGCTTCCCCAGCCTGACCCTTCAACCCCCTCACAGTGATTGTACTGATGTGTAGACACCACTGTTCATTCTGGTTTTTGTTTTTGTTTTTGTTTTTGCGGTACGCGGGCCTCTCACTGTTGTGGCCTCTCCCGTTGCGGAGCACAGGCTCCGGACGCGCAGGCTCAGCGGCCATGGCTCACGGGCCCAGCCGCTCCGCGGCGTGTGGGATCTTCCCGGACCGGGGCACGAACCCGTGTCCCCTGCATCGGCAGGCGGACCCCCAGCCACTGCGCCACCAGAGAAGCCCTGTTCATTCTTAAATCATGTATATATTCACTTTCTTGTTTTGACTAGATATATACTGCCATGGATTGAACTGTGTCCTCCAAAATGATATGTTGAGTCCTAACCACTGATGCCTGTGAGTGTGAGCTGACTTGGAAATAGGGTCTGTGTAGATATAGTCAAGATGGGCTCGTTGGGGTGGGCCATAATCCAGTACGACTGATGTCCTTATAGGACAAGGAGAAGTCCAGGTGGAGACAGAGACTCGGGAGGGCAGAATGCTGTGTGGACTGATGTCCTTATAAGACAAGGAGAAGTCCAGGTGGAGACAGAGACTCGGGAGGGCAGAATGCTGTGTGGATGGAGGCCGAGCCTGGAGTGTAGCAGAAGCACACGCTAAGAGCACCGGGAATCGCTGGCACCTGTCACAGCTAGCAGGAGGCAAGGAAGGATCCTCCCTGCAGGTTTCAGAGGGAACATGGGCCTGCTGACAAGTTGATGCCGGAGTTTGGGCTCCAGAACTAGTAGGCAATACATTTCATTTGTTTTAAGCCACCCAATTTGTGGTACTTTGTATCCAGCAAGCAACCCTAAGAAACTGATACACATACATCTCCAAATGGAAACATTTTCTACATTCATTATATTATGGGGGAAAGTTTGTTCCCATTCACCCCCTCACCAGCAAAACACTAGTCAGAAATTGGTCGCACTCTTTCTTTCCCCTTAGAGTAGCCTTTTCAAAAGTCAATCCACAATTCAAATAATCTTATTTTTAAGTCCTCAGGGCAAATACAAGAATGATTACATATTTCTGTATTGTTAGTAAACTACTGTGTGGATTTCATTCTGTGTCCATGAGAACATTAGTTTCTCACTGATAACATATCCTTTAAAAATATTTAGTAACCTCATCAGGCATACTATACAAAAAGACAGTTTATTAAACAGACCTTCCCAGAGAAGAAAGACTCCCATGTATCGTCAAATCCCTTCTATGCCTGTAGCCAAATACCCTGAAATTTTGAGTCTCTTGTCTCTGATATAAGATCCTAAGAGTTCTTTTATAATTGTACACTTTTGGCATTTAAGTATCTAGACCAAATTTAAAAAAAACAAAAACAAAAAGCACTATTCTACAATTACCAGACTCTGTTTTCTGAGATGCTTCCGGATTTATCAGTCTACCACCTCAGCCTACAACACACTTACTCACAAATATCAATTCTGTAAATGACAGTCAAGTGTAAGAAACATAAATTGGTGTGACAGAGTTAATTCTCAGCCTACATATATTTGTAAGTTAGATGTGTTGAATCTGAGCACACTTTCCCATTAAAACAATTCTGTAACTTTCCACTAAATACATAAGCGTCAAAGTGGTCGATTTAATTCAACATTTATCAAGCATCTCCTAAAAACGCAAACCACTATTACAGATAACAGCACCATCACACTGAATAGCATCCCTGCCCTTGAAGAGTTCACAGCCTAGAAGTTAAGCGTGAGAATTTGAATTAAGATGTGAACTACAGTCTGTGCTCCAGGGCTCCTTGATCCCAGCCTGCGGTGTGACTGGGGCTTGCAAGCAACACATGCTCAAGTTCATACCCTGAATCTGTCTCTCAGTGACCACGGTCAAATTAAATTACCTTAAGCTAGTTTTCTTATCTTTGGCAAAGTAAAATAATGAATACCCTGCCTTGAGGGGTTTCTGAGAGGATTGGCAGGGGAAAAATTTGTAATATGGGTACAGAGAAGTCAATAAAGCAACACCAAAGGGAAAAGAAAAAAATTTTTAAATAGGAGTGTTGAAAGCGTCAGCCGATATAGAAGGATTTAAATGATATTTGAGAGCAGACTCTAGGAGATGCTATAAAAATCACACACTGCTTCGAAGGTATAAGTGATGGTCAGAATCAAGCATTACTCATTTCGCTGAAGATCTAGCACAGTCAGTAAATGAGTGCCTCTTGTAAAGATGAGGTTGAAATAGGAAATGAGGGTCTTGCTGAAGGAAATAAGTAATTGGTATTAGGAGCTAATTTAGGTTATCTATTGTGGAGTTAATGCTATTACAGCTTTTCCCAAAATATATAATGAATGCATGTTAATTTGAAAAGAATTACCAATGTCAAGTAAGTTTGGGGAGCACTGCATTAAACAAAGTGATACAGGTTTTAGTGCTGCAAGCCTTCTGAGAATCTTCAAACTAGGGAGGACAGATAACCGGTGTTTTCTGACCACACAGGACCTCAGGGTCCTTTATCCTGGCAGTGATTCCCCGCCCATTCCACAGGTTTTTCTATTTCTTTTTTCACAGAGCTCTCCCATAATGGCTCTATAAACCTCATTTTGATAAATACTGTTCTATTTATAGGAAATATTCATAGCTGCCTAGGAAACAAGGCAAATTTGTGACTAAGGTAATTCTAATAAAAAATATTTTTGGGCACCAAAATATTTCTCCAAACCAACACAGTTTGATTTTATATGACACACAGTTAATGGGTTTTTATAACTGGCAAAATGCACTGTAATTTTCTTAATAATCATGACGTGAGTCATCCTACATTATTTATGACTCGATTTTCTTTCCTTTGGCTCATGGTCAGCAGTTAATCTATAAATTTCAAATGATAAGCATTTTTCCTCTGAAAAATCACAGATGCCTAAGGAACTATAACATAAACCATCACAAAACACAGCTAAAATACATGTGTGATTTAGACAAAACATGCAATTATATCTGGGATAGAGTTTAAAAATTAGTAAATTTAATGAAAATTAACTGCAATATTATCGTCGAAATATACCTATCAGAAAGACTTTTACTCTAAAATCTACGTTTGAAAGGATTTGAATCCTTAATCACATCAGCTGATGTAACAACTGAATTATCAGTTCATTCAATTTAATCAGGGCTAAGCTGTGCTAAAATTGTGATGTACACATGGTTGTTATTTGGAACCATCAGATCTTTAGCGCTTCTCCAGTGCCCTAGTATACCTCACTTTACACTCCAAAGCGGAAGAAAAAGTTGTCTTCCCAAATATGATTAGTTATACTAAATGATAGCCAATCACTAATGGTAACATGTTTCTTTGACATCAGTTTTCTGCATTTAAAAGCCTTCAAATCCTTAAATACAGCACCTATGAATTTTCCTGCATCATTCAATGAATATGTATGGACTTGTGGAAACAAAGGGCTTTTCAAATATCTCTAATTTACATCATATAAGGAAACCTATTTTCTCACATAAGTCTGCCCCTGAACTAAACAGAAGTTAATTTTAGAAAATGTATCCTTTATTAATTCAATATACACACATATATGTAATATTTAAAATGTTCTGTTTACATAATATTTTCTATATATACATCTATTTCATACAAGTAATATAAATATATTTGGGATGTTCTTTTTCTAATCTCACATTCTGGTGATTTTGTCAGTCTTTTTTCGGTGGGTGTATTGGCCTGAGTACAGGGAGACGTGCTTCCCACATAAAATTATTATGTGCTCACACAGCTATTTTGTTAGTTTTAAGTGACTTGGCTTTATTTTTCAGCTTATTTTATCAGCATAGCACACAGATAGGCCAATAACTTTGGCACACCAGTAGGAATTCTTTTATTTTTAAAATCACTACTTTGAAATTATGTTTCTAAAAACTAAAGGTATCTCATTCATTACACAGGTAGTCTCAATCTTTCCTCTTCTAAAGAGACTTGAAATTCAAATAATGACGTCTGGGCAGAGAAGAAATTCTTCAATCTGAGGTTAAGAATGTTAATTACCACCTTACGGAGATGCCAGGATCCAGAGAATTAGAGAATTGGGCTGTTAGAAAAATCAATATGCTGCAGAGCTGCAAAGAAACTCAGCACTTTACAGTACTTTTAATTTAGTTCCCATCGGTCTAATAGCAAACTAGCATTCTGGATATGTACTTCTCCTTTACAAAGATTTCAGGACAACATTTAAGCTTTGGACTAAACACTGTGAGGGTGACCTGCTCGTTTTTCCATCTTTCCTCCCTCTTTCCACTAACTGAACAAACTTGTTTACTCTGTTTACACTGATTTATTGATTGTCTGAATGACGGTTACTTAACTGTAAATAAAAATTGTACATAAGATATCATTTTGAGGAATTTCAGTTGATTTTTTAGTTAAATTATTCAATCTACTTGTACCATTTTTTCCTCCAATAGGGCCAGTTATCGTCATGACGTTCTCAGGCTACTGTGAGAGTAACACTCAATACATCAGAGCTGTTACTTGTCATGAGTGGAAATGCTTCAAACTAATTTTTTTCTTTTGGAAATTACATTCTACTGAGTATATCTATATGAAAAGAATCAGGATGAACTGATAAGACAGTATCATTTTCTGGTACAAGAAAGTATCAGTGCCAAAGAACTACACTTTTTATCTAATAAATGTAATTCCCCTTAACTATTTTAAATTGCGTTCTTTAATTCTTATTAAAAAAGAATGTTAGGGGCTTCCCTGGTGGCACAGTGATTGAGAGTCTGCCTGCCAATGCAGGGGACAGGGGTTCGAGCCCTGGTCTGGGAGGATCCCACATGCCGCGGAGCAACTGGGCCCGCGAGCCACAACTACTGAGCCTGCGCTCCGCAACAAGAGAGGCCGCGGCAGCGAGAGGCCCGCGCACCACGATGAACAGTGGTCCCCGCTCGCCACAACTAGAGAAAGCCCTCGCACGGAAACGAAGACCCAACACAGCCAAAAAATAATTAATTAAAAAAATAATAAAAAAATAAATAAAATATATCACTTTAAAAGAAAGAATGTTACATAAATATTATTTCATTATTGTAAGTAGAAAATAAAACACAAATCGTTCTTTCTAAAGCACAGCTTATTCTATGTAACTTAAATGCGCCCCTGAAGTCATAAAGAAAATACATCTACGGACAACACGTGGTCATTAGCATTATTTTTTGCTTTTTAACAATCAGGATTAAATTTGTGGTTTGTCATGTCTCTGACAATGTATTTTAATGATTGGCAACTAGCCTGTTTTATTCTGAGGACATTTTCAAATAAATGAGTTCATTAAACTTTCCAATTAGATGTCATAATGTTAGAAAACAAATATTCCAACCAATTATATGTATATTTCCATATGTGTTCACACCTATATATATTTTATAAATATAAAGATATATTTCACATCATAAATAACGCTATAAAATGACATTCATGTAAACATACATTAAATGTTTCTCAGTGATTCCCTCAATTTGAACAAATGAATAAGTGAACACTTAAATTTAAGTAAGAGGGTTGTGTAAATAATTACCTAGTAAAAAGTCCAAGTTCATTCTGATATAATAGAATATATTCACTGTCTCAGTGGTTTGACCCAAACTAAGGCCATGTTTTGTTGGGGATATTTAACATAGAGCATCAATCAATGTGTGTCTGGGTATCACCTCTCCATCGAGTTGGCTGTTACTATCTTTCTTATAATGACAAGAAAAGGAACTATATTTTCTTTTTATGATTTGTGAAATGTTGTCAATATTCCACTTATGCTAATGAAATAAAAAGTACATTTTTCAACGTTAGACTCTTAAAACCAAATTTCCCTCTAGCTACTGTAGCACTTATGCAAATATTAAACATGCATTTATTTTTGTGACTGAGAGACATTAAGATGAATGTTTTAGCAAATTAAGTAACTGAGAATTTACAAAGCTTAATTCACATTTAATAAGAAATCTCAATAATAGGTTATATATATGCACAGAACAGAACTACTTATAATCTTAGAGTTTTGGCCTAATTTGATTCCTGGACTAATAAAAGGGCAATATAATTAAATAAATGTTGATAGATATTTATGCAACTTTATAAATGCATACATGTATATATAGGTCGATACTGATATGTATAAACATTTATTTAATTCATTACATATATACATGTATGTACATACATATGGGTGTATTCATTATACCCTCTCTAAAAATTCATTCTTGATTTTTCCAGTAATCCTTCATCCTTTCCTATCTCTCCTACATTTAAATATAATATTCTTAACTCAAAGAAGCAGGTATTTAAAGAGGTTAATATGCAAGATAATGACAATCATTATTTTCTAAGAAGTAACTTAATAAAGCATTTTCAACACTTAAAACTAGGAGATTCCATTTATACGACTACATGTAGCCTGCTATTGAGCTTTCAATCACGGAAGAAAAAAATTACAGATCACACAATGATATGTATCCGGTCAATGTCAAACTGCCAATGGACAAGACCTTGCGGTAGTGAGAGGGCTGTAGGTTACGGGATGAAGTGTGCTCACACCGCTGCTTTAATCGCTGACAAGGCTAGGGACCCATCTATGTTTGCCTTTCAGTCTCCACCCTTTCACTTACGGGAGAGTTCACCTGTCCTATACTATTTCTCTTCATTCAATGACATATATTTGGACATAAAAAAAGCAATTTGCTTTCTTCACCTTTATTTATATGAATTATATATATATATCAGGCGGACTCTCAACCACTGCACCACCAGGGAAGCTCAATAAAATATATTTTTTCAAATGCTGATCTAGAGAACAGGCAATTGGCTTGATTCTGACAGTGTCCTCAGAGAAGACCATTAAGTACAACAGCCTGATTTGCTTCGCAGGCACGTGTTTTGGATACTGCTTTCTTTTTTTTTTTCTTTTTTTTTCATACACACACACTGTATTTTATTTTTACAAGAGATAAATAACCTGACACCAAGCATTGTAAATGGATGACCACAACAAAAGCAACAATGATTGCAATTACCGAACACGAAACACACGCACACTGTGTCATGATATTGACATTCAGTCCAGGAATCCTCCACTGCAACAGCTCCTTTACTTTGCAGTGAAAATTGATTTGTATATTTTTTGCCTCTGAGCCCTTGTGGGATTTTTTTTTTTACTCCAACAGAGAGTCGCAAAAATTATAATCACCCTCATCAGTTCACTCAGTCCCGTGTAATTAATTTTTTTATCTTGATCTTTTGTTAGCACTCTCATGAATTCATCAGTTTTCCATTAGAGTTCTGAAAATGCTTATTCATTCAGTTCAGCAGTGGATACTGCTTTCTAATCATACATTAGTTCCCTCAGTTTCACTTCTGGTATCAACTGGGCTATGTTTGCAGGAATAAAGATTCAAACTGTACTATTACGAAACTTTAAGCCTGAGATCCATGTGCTGCCAGGACAACCATGCTGGTGCTACTTTTGCTATATTTTGTCATAAAACCAATTTTCCTACGTACTGAACTTCTTCACAGAATGTTCTTTGAACCACTTTTTGCACAAGAATCCACTAAGCTTGATGTATAAGTAACTGAATAGGATACAAATATTCAGAAGGAAATGTCTTGAACTATCTGTGAAAGTGGAAGCTAACTGCCCACCATTCCAGGTAAGGTTAATGTCCATGAAGGTCATCCACATTTGCGAGGGCTCATGTGTCACACTTTTCTTCATTTGGACTCTGCCTCCGAGCCATTTCACTCCCCACTCCCATCCCTGAATCCATCATCATCACCCAGGACCATAATAATCTTGACATTTTAATCCCTAAACACAGCAACTTCCTACAAGCTTCCTCGACTGTTTTTCCTCCTTTTGGAGCTCTCTGCTACTTGGGTAACACTTCCCTTTTAACGGCTCTCACAAAATCTTATTGTCTCTTTGCCCTCCAATTACACCTCCTCCTATTTCCAAGACATATGATTTTCTATTATAAATCTCAGATTTAGGATAAAAGTCTTAATTCATTTTGGCAAAAACGGAGGCCAGGCATTCTCTCCTTTGCTTGTCACCATCCATCTAATAAGTGCCCCAGCCAAAGCTGGGGGGCGGGTGACTCCTCTTTGACCAGTAATAACTTCTCCAAAATTATCTTACCTCTCTCACTCTGAATAATTTTTCCAAAGCCACCTTACTCCCTTCTTTAAAATAATCCCACTGTATCCCACAGCCTTCAAGATAAATTCCAAACTGCTTAGCTCAGCAATACGCGGGTCTCGTTCCCTCACCGTTCTCCTCCTGCCGCCCTCCTCCTGTGTGTGATACTCACATGGCATTCTCTCTCACCTTCCCGCATTTACATATGCTGCTTCTTTTCCCTCCTTCTCCCTCCCTACGACCCTTATCTCAGAAGTCATCTGAACCAGAAGTCTTTGCTGACCCCCCTGGCCCCCAACATACCCCATGCATGCACATACGTCTGTTTCCACAGTACCCACTATCAAAGAACTCATCACATAGTACTGCCATCATCTGCTTAATTCCACTATTTTCTCTGCTAATTTAACAGCTTGGAATAAAGAGTCCACATATTTTCATGCATGTCTCTGGCATTTAGTACAGCATGTGCCATTGAATAGATTTCAAAAACGTTTCATCCTCGAAGACTGGATAGGAGACCTCACCGCGATAGTGACCCTAAAAACAGGCATGCTTCATAACCCATCTCTCACGGATGTTTTGTGCTTTGATAATAACCTTTCTGGCAGAGCCCAGCACGGCCCTTGATAGCTCTATTTGATACTTGGTGAAACATTCCTTACAATATTGATTTTCATACAATGAATAACTTATACCCAGGTAAGACTTTTTAAAACAGTAAAGTACTATTTGCATAGGATAAACATAATAGTTTGTGGAACTGAATGATTTTTTTCCCCATGTGCTATCACATTGTAGACTATGGAGCTGCAGTCAGTTTTCAGACTGAGCGGGTGTGTCTTTTCTTTCCTTTATCTTCTCTGATTTGGCTTTCTCTGTCCCAATCTTAGCACCTGTCCTGAGATATCTTCTAAAACCATTTCTCTGGATATCAACGAGGAGGTAATTGTTGTTCACATTAAGGATATGATTACAGAAGCAATACTGCTATGGGGAAAAAATGTCCTGTGATAACACTGAATACTTTAACATGTATAACATACAAACTCAATATTCAATTAATATATCCCATTCTTTTTTGGAAAATAATATTAGTCTAATGATTTTTGTTGTTGTCAACAGATTTCAATACGTAGAAATGATGGACTTATGTAGTGTTTAAAAATATTTACACAATAACTATGGAATATAAATAACTGTATTCTAAACCACTATTTCGGTTAAGACTAGAATTTAGTTCTCCTGCTTCTTAGCTTTTGAACTTTTCCTTTTTGAGCACATAAGAAATATGTGAATTTTACTTTCACCTTCTCTTACATAAAACTTTAGAGAATTTATCCCCCATGGGAAAATAATCTCTAAATAGTATAGCTTTACGTGGAATACTACAAAATTACTAACCTAACGCTGTTTTTGGTTCTTTTATTTGTAAGAGGACGTCCCTGGTGGCGCAGTGGTTAAGAATCTGCCTGCCAATGTGGGGGACACGGGTTCGAGCCCTGGTCTGGGAAGATCCCACATGCCGTGGAGCAACTGAGCCCGTGCGCCACAACTACTGAGCCTGCACTCTAGGGTCCGCAAACCACAACTACTGAGCCTGCGCTCTACAGCCCATGAGCCACAACTACTGAGCCCGCGTGCCACAACTACTGAAGCCCACATGCCTAGAGCCTGTGCTCCACAACAAGAGAAGTCACCGCAATGAGAAGCCTGTGCACCTCAACGAAGAGCAGCCCCCGCTCGTCGCAACTAGAGAAAGCCCGCGCTCAGCAACGAAGACCCAATGCAACCAAAAATAAATAAATAAATAAATTTTAAAATATTTTTATTCTAATTCTATACTACAATACACAATTAAGTTAAACAATTTATTAATAGTTATTATTTTGTAATAAGAGCTTCTTACTACAAAACATGAAGATTTGTACATTTCAGGCATGACCCAGGTCTACGTATAGTAATTGTAGGTCCCAGTAATTTGAGGGACAATGAACTACCCCACTGCAGACAGATTCTCCCTTGCCCTTCATCACTCCTTACGGGCTCTCTGTCCATATTCCTATGCACACATATTTATATTTTTAATTAACTGGGGTATATAGTTATACCGCTTAAAATTTTAATTAGTCTGCTTGTGGTAATAGCAACATCCATTGTAACTGGGTAAAAAACAAACCTCTGAAAGACACAAAGGCAGAATTGAACGATTGGAAAGAAATATTCAAAGAAGAGAAGAAAATTTTGTTCACAACCAACTTCATGGCCTGGAACTAAAGGTTGAGGGCATATTAAAATGTTGAGAGAGAGAGAGAGAGAAAGAGAGACAGAAAGTTTTCTAAAATGTTCTAACTATCATCACTGACAAATTCTGTTTAAGTTGCTCCGTACGGAGAAATACTCTAAGAGTGCTTCATTTTTATTGATATTTTATTTAGTCAAAGCATCTTTTCTTTAGCACCAACCTAATTTCTTTTCAGGATTTGGCCTTTGGGTGAAAGATAATCTGCATGAAAACTAAGTTAAAAAGATACATGATGAGGTTGTAATTTATAGAGTACTGAATTTTATCTTCTCTTTAATACCTACAGTGATTTTGAGCATCTTCGTAACATGTGCTTTATTGAGAGAAGAAAGAGCCAATGCATTAGTAGATGTATTTGCTTGAAATATTGATGTTGTTTAAAAATAGTTTTGCAACTGACAATTTACTGAATGGAAAACCACATTATGTTTTTAAGCATGATTCATAATCTCTTAACAAACTACTTAGTTCAGAGGAAAGAAAAGTGGGAATTTTTCAGAAAGAAGAGTGTTCTTCCCACAACAGAATTTCCTGAAGGATCTAGTACTATAATAATTCAAGGATATAAATACCTAGATTCCTTCTGTCTTAACAGAGGATTAAAAAATACAGCTGAAGAATATCTAACAATGATATGATTTGAGTTATACCATCTGTAAACCTAAAAAGCATATCTAAATGATAGTTTTTAATTAAATGACACTGTTAACATCTCACACTGATACATTCTAAAATAATCCCTATAATAGATTCATTCTGTTCAGTAGGAATGAAAAATGCTGCAAGAAAAGCCTTTTTAAAGAGTTAACATTTCCAACCTTCAGTATATGTACATAAATAGCAACATTATAAAATCAAATTTGCAAAATAGTACTATTAGAAGGACAGCCAAGACACTGAGCTTCTACTGATAACATTCATGTTGTTTTATGGCTACTACTTAATAATATGAACATTAACAGACAGGATTATTTCCATTTTCGGATAGTAGAATGAAATAGAGAAAATAAGTATCCCATTGACATAAAGATTCTTTCAACAAACAGGCACTGAGTAACTATGATTTTCTAAGCACTGTTCTAAGAGCTTGGGATTCAACAATGATTAAGACAGACACATCTGTTGCCTATTTAGAGTTTATATAAAATATATGCTTATGATCATCTAGTAAATCAAAAGAACTCCAGGTCTGCTGTCCAGATTCCTTTATAACTAGTGTTCGGTGTGTAGATTCTCTAACCTGTTAGAAAAAATGACATATAACCTATCCAATACACTTAATAAAATACACAGTAAACATTTTATTTGTATATTAATGATATTTGGGCCTAGCTTACTTAATATTTATACAGCGAGTAAAGAGTCTACATTCACACTGAACGAATTACAACTTACCAAGGCTTCTAAACTAATTTTTTTTTCTTTCAGTAACACAAATCAGTTTATGTGTAACGGGGTAAGAATTATTGTATAATGCCCCCTAATCTCCCAAATCTACTGATTAATCCTGATGGAGCTATATCCTGGTTCAGAATATTTAATCAGCATCTTTTATATGCCAGGGACCTTTCTGGACACTTAAGATTTATCACTTAAAGAAAGACAAAGACCTCTGTCCTTGTGGGCCTTTCAGGAGAGGAGATCAAGAGCCATAATCATAATGAGTAAGTAAATCATACATTATGTAAGGAGGTGATGAGTTCTGTGGAGGAAAATCTTTAGAACGAGATAAGGGAAATCAGGCATAGAGTTTCCAATTTCTAAAAAGTTAGTAGGCGAAAGGCATCATTGCCAAGGTGACATTTGAGCAGATACCTGACGGAGGGGAGAAAGTTAGCCTTGCAAACACTTGAGTATGGTTTTGAGGGAGAAATCCAACTTCTTTTTTTTCCACATTGCTAACCAGTTGCCCTTATACCATTTATTCTTCACTGAATTGCAATGCCAATTCAGTCATACACCAATTTTCCATACAAAATGGGTCAGACTCTAAAACGAGGTATTACGGGCACCCACCTCATAGGGCTGCTGTGAGGCTTGAACGACTCCAATCATGTAAGGTGCTGAGAACAGAGTCTGGTACTTAATCAGCAAATAGCAGAGTTTACCCTGGCTATGACAGTTGTTTGTGCCTCTTTAAACAAAAATTACAAGTTTGTCTTTTAATTGATCTTACAGACAGCTACCTACCTGGATACTTATTTTTTCTATAATCTGTCTGGAGAGTCTGTTGTGTCTTTTACGTAAACAATCTTATTTTTTGTAAATATTGACATTTAGCATTCTTCCTTTTCAATAGTTATATGTTGTATTTGATTGTCTTAAAAAACTTAAGACCTTCTGAATAAAGCTGAATAGTAACTATGAAAGTGTGTATCATTAAGTTTCATGTCCTTTAATTTGTTATACTTCTTATGAAAAGTATATAAACAAACTTTTAAAAAAATCTTTTCCACATCTTTGTCTTTACTCAGACATTTAGTCAATTTATAATTATTAGATTTAATCATATTTTCCCTGCTGAACTGGAAAGTATAAACTCAGTATTTGCTTCATGGTTGGATACTCCTGAAATTTTATAATATATAATTAATTTTAGAAAGCTTCAGAGAAACATTGGGATGACAGTATACTTTAATTCTAAATATCCCTCTTGTGGCCTTTAGGACACTATTATCCAGTACTTACATATACAAACACATCCAACTTGGCATTATTATTGTTCCACACATACAATGTTTGTTAAGCATGTATAACAACATCTTGGCTCATCATTAACAAAATTTGGTTAGTGGATAAATCGCTCTTGTTATTTTTTAATCTGAACATGAGTTGCAACCTTCTCTTTCTGAAAAAGATTACTCAGCACCCATTTCTAGATTGGCAGTCATTATATCTCAATGCCTGAAAGATACTGTCCAACTAAACGTAGGTTCAATCGATGCTGAGAACTGCACTGCCAATCTAATGATCACGGTTTAGGAATTGAAGAAGCATCACTCTAAATGAGGAAGTACCCCAAGACTGCTATTGACTCAGACTCGAGCTTGCCTTGGGTACCATTTACCACTGAGACTTAGTTCTCTCCTGAATCTCACTTTGCTACCCAGAGCCTTATCTTGAGAGCCTACCATTTGGGTCTAGGCCCTGAAGTCAGGCCTGTGACTATAACCCCACCTGCTGACACCATCCCTAGGGTCTTCCACAGAACTTGCTGTTCCTCCTGAAATTCTGTGGCATTTGGGCTCAGACACACCTGAGACAGAATTCTGATTTAGTAACTGCATTACTTCAAATCCATTTATTAAATTATATGTGCTTCAGTTTCTGTACAAAGACAGTACCGATAAAAGACTGTTATTACTATTACTGTTAATTATAAAAACAATATACGGCTTATAATATGCTAGGACCCGTTTTCAGCATTTTCATGTATTAAAAATTGCATTTTCATGACAGTATTTTGAGGTACTCTTATGAATTTTGCAACCATCAAATACCTGCACTGTAGTCAGCATTCAACTATCCAATACCTGCTATTCCCTCTTACTAAAATATCTGAAATACATTCGATTAGTTTATCAGTCTGTATGTCCTTACTTAGATTATTGGACTTTGAATAGTCGAAAGTAAATCATCTATGAAAAAATATGTACCCTTTAACCTTCTTTCCTTTTTAATCTCTTTCTACCAACATCTTTCACATACCCTAAAGTTTCCTCATTAACACACAAACAACCACACAAAAGCAACATCAACAACAAAAACTTTCTTTAAAGGCTTTTTTTTTCTTCTTTACCCTCTTTACTTGATTCCTTTCTTGATTAACAATAAGACTTCTAAAAATATCCGTGTTTCTTCCTAGCTTCTAGTCTCTTCCATCAATTAACTCAAGCAAGAAAAATTGATATTTCCCAGAGAGTCTACCAAAAAAATTTTTTTTTCCTCCAGAGTCACAGCTGACTATTTTTTTTTTTTTTTTGTGGTACGCGAGCTTCTCACTGCTGTGGCCTCTCCCGTTGCGGAGCACAGGCAGCTCCGGACGCACTGGCCCAGCGGCCATGGCTCACGGGCCCAGCGGCTCCGCGGCATGTGGGATCCTCCCGGACCGGGGCACGAACCCGTGTCCCCTGCATCGGCAGGCGGACTCTCAACCACTGCGCCACCAGGGAAGCCCACGGCTGACACTTTTAAATCAGAGGCTTTTCGTTTGAACGTTTTCCTGCCATCCTCAACTGCATGGTAAAACCCTGTATTTATTTATACCTTTCTCTTGAATCTCTTTTCCATGTTTTCAAATACTGTTTCCTGATTCCTCTGGTTGACTCTTAAGGATCTCTGCTTTCTGGTCCCCACCATATTATTCACCATTCTCCAAAACCTTCTATCTTTGGTTGCCTATAGTTTCCTTCTACCATTTCTGGTCATACAAGTACACCCACCTCTGTGGCTGGTAATCAACGTTCACTCCAAACACGCTCTAATCAATTTACTCTGTGATTCACTCTATAATGGAAGCTAAAAGCCTAAAACTTCATCTTTCTAAAATCTTTTATGGCAAGTCATGTTCATACAACACAGTTCTGAATAACGAGGTAAAACTGGATGCTTACTGGATATCTGGAGGAAATTTTTATCTCCTAATACAAGAGCTGACCTTTCCTTTTCCTTTTTCTTCCCTGATTCCTAAATAATGTTGTAATGGTTGGAGTTTCAACGCCCACCTGGTAGAATGAAGAAATGAGAAGAGAACTTTCACCTTAGCATCTGGAGCTTCTGAATACTGCTATGAACACTATTTTATATGAGAAAAATAAACCCTCTACATTTCAAATTTTCTGTCTCTGCAGATAAATGCGATCTTACCTAACATTATCACACTTTTGCACCCAGCTTAAATTCTAATCATTTCCCTCCACCCCAAATTATCCCACTCTCTGAATTTTTCTTCTTTTACTTCTTTTTCAAGACAAGATGTGCTGGCTTTGCCATCAGGAACCTGAACTTGAATTGAGGTTCTGCTCTTAGGGTCCTAACAAAAGGATGTCATTTCTTGAATATTCTCCTGTACGTGCTTTTGGAGTGTGGGAGAAGCACCTAGAAGGTCAAGGGTTAAGTGATGAAGGAGGAAATGGACAAAAAGGTAACGAGGTCAATGAACCTTCCTCAGCAATCCACAGAGTGACCGGTATAGACACATCCTCACGTAACCCTGCCAACCTCAGATTGCTACGTTTGGGCAGCATTTTCCACATGAAGGTGAAGCAATAATGCAATTTTCTAATAAATCTAACAAATTTCTATTATATTACTAACAGTAACTCAGAGTTTATTCTATGACTAGCATTAACTGAAGTGCAGATGTTGTTTAATTCTCACACAACTCTATGCGTTAGGAACAATCATTAAACCCATACTAGTGTTAAGAAAAAAAAAACAAAAGAAAATATGTAACCTGTCCTGGGCCAAAAAGTCACAGAGCACTTACCATAAATTCCGCTAAGCCGCCACTCATATCATATGGTAAAAACTGTTGGTAAAAGTCAAGTACTATGGAGGTGCCATGTTGTTGGTGTATTTTCTGCTTCCTGACTTAAGAGTGTCATCACTGTCTTATCAGATGCCATATATCGTATTTTCTTTATTTCATAATTATCTCCTTGAAAGCCAGTGACTTTGAATTTTTCTGAACCCCACAGGGTCTTGCACATGAAAAGTCAACAGACCTTTACTGAATAAATAAAATACTAGGTAAAAAAATCCAGAAATTTGTGATAACTGAAAGGTGTAAATTTTGAAATACTGACTTTGGGTTTTTCTTATTTTCCTCCACTTAAAATGTATTGATTTAAACTTTTCTTTAGAAACTCTGGTAACCAATTTACACATTTAAAACATATTTGTCTTTGTTGAAATTATTGAACTGTTTTGTTTTTTCCCAATGTTTCCACCTGCTATCAAATATTTGCTGGTGCTGTGTTTGCACCTACATATAGCTTGAGTGTAGTATATATCATATATACGACGGTATCATATATCCTGAGTGTTTCACTTTTGCCTTTTAAAGTACAATAGCTACATTCTAATCATAAATGATTATGATTAAAAGTAAATAAAGTTATAGTATAATGTAAGTCACAATGACTTGGGGATGATACAAACTAACAACTGAGAGAAATGTTTGATCATCTCTGCAGGACTTACTAAGGGTTTGGACCAAAGCTGGGTCTTCCACCTCTGTCCCATCATCTACCTAAATCTCATATATAAATAGAGAAACATGGGTAGTGAGTATCTATCAGAAAGAATTGTTAGAATGCTCCATATTTCTCCCCCATGCCTCCAACTTCCTCAAATCAATCACCCAGAGAACCTGACACCGAGACCCTACAGTTTGGACTACAAGGGTACACGACTCCAGTTTAGACATTTTTATAAAGTAAAGCTGAGGAGAAAGAGGAAAAAAACGAGGGTCAGAGAGGAAGCAAGAAACACTATTAAAAAGGGTGAAGCACAGGTACATCGGGTCCACGAGGATAAGGAAAAAGAACAACAACAAAATGAAAGTGTTACCATCTTGAAGGTGACGCTGACAAGATGAGTGAGCTGAGTCCACCAGAAGGAGGCTCTCTAGGGTGTCAGCACTAGAAACAGGAAGTGAAATGGGGTAAAGGTGCTCAGCTGGTGGTATTCTCACCTCATCTGGAAGTGCTGCAGTGGGAGGTCCCTCAGGGGAGTTTAAGAAGAACCCGAAAAACAGCCCCTTGTGACATAAAGGACACTTCTGGGTTTCTTTCAAGGCTAGGGCACCAATGCCAGATTACAGATACACTAGTCATTTATGACCCTCGCGTGATCTTTAAGGAACTTTCCCCTCTGAACCTGACTAGAGGAGAAGTAGGAAAGGACAATGATTACTGAAGAAAAGAGGAAAAGAAGACAGAAGAAAATGACCACGCAACCCTTTGTGATGCAAGTTTCTGCACCTGAATGGGGTTCAAGCTATTGCAGAGGAAGAAACGATGAATTGAATGAAAGATTCACAGTTTGTTTTAAATAAGGCTGAACTTTTTATTACCTGAAAACTATACTTTTAATACCTAAAATAACCACCAACGCTACAAGATCTGCTAAAAATGCTGTCCAGACAGAAAAGGGAGATCTACTATTGTATGTTTGGAAGACAGTGGTACGAGGAAAAGAAATGAAAGCATTTCATTATTTCACTTCCTGCAACTCTGTCCCCTTATCTAGATAAGGTATGAGATAAAATTAAAATATATTAAATGATAGTTGTTTCCTCGTCTTATCAATTAAGTGCCTGCCTGGGCCATCTGGATGGTCCAGATTTGCCAGTAATCTTTGAGTTAGTTTATTTACACCCTGAGGGATAAGGCTATGTTCAGTCAGATGGTGTGAAATTTCTACATCTGGTGCAACTCTCTCTGCAAAGTCATGCCTATTAAGATGTTCATCTGAGAGCATCTTCCGGGAACGGCTTTCAGCCACCTCTTGGAATTGTTACCCAGAGAACCCTGTGAATAGTACACGGTGTGTGTGTGTGGGGGGGGGTTCCCTATTTCTGCACTTATTGCTGCTTCCATAGACCTCCTTCCTATTTTCTTCTGCTTTCTCTCCAGAGTAACCTTTAATAAAGATTCTCCAAGGAAACTATTCTAAGACAAATAAAGACAGTCATAATGTTAAGTTGTGCATTCTTGAATGCCATAAAGTCTTCTAATATTTGTGATGCAATGCTGGTGTAGTTGCATGAGAAATTTATTAGTAACTTAATCACAATAGTTGTCTACAATCACCCTAGACATATTTGTGTCCAATAATCACATTGTATAACAACAACTCAGAATAGCATTACATTCACGAAGTGGGTTAAAGTCACAGGACAGATTTAAATTGGGCTGAGGAAACACTTGTAAATAATATCCAGTTTGCTTCCTTTTGACCTACAAAAATCAATTTTTATATTTCAGTGAGATTTTCATTTAACGTTTATAAACTAATTTAGAGGTATTTTCTTAAGGGTTCGAAATTTTACTATTTTTAGGACTCTGAAATATAATATATCCAATATCTACTTCTACGTTTGCAAATACTTAATATAATTCAGAAAAAAAATAACAGTAATAAAATTTTAGTGCTGCCAGGAAAATTCAACAGTAACAATAAAATTAGCCCCCAGAGAATTAATCCAAGACACTTCCTTGGCACCACGTCCACGGACTCAAAGTCTATACCTGTGCAGAAAACACGTCGCAATTTCTCTCTCTAGACTAGAGTCCCACCCCACTTACGCTGGGTGTACAACAGCAAGTAAGAAGTGCGGCACTGTTTTAGACTCATAGACATAAGGAACAGACCTGTGGTTGCCAAGGGCATGGGGGGGGATGGGCAAGGAGTGGAGCGGGAGGTTGGGATGAGCCGATGCAAACTATTACATACAGGACGGATAAACAACAAGGTCCTGCTGTAGAGCACAGGGAACTATATTCAATATCCTGAGATAAACCCTAACGGAAAAGTGTATATATATATAACTGAATCACTTTGCTGTACAGCAGAAATTAACACAACATTGTAAATCAACTATACGTCAATAAAAAAAACAAAAAGAAGGGTGGCACTGTTTTAAGAACCATCTAGAAACAAGGATCAAGTATTGACGACACACATGTGGAGTGTCACCATTTGGTAAACATTTTTTTTTCTCCCATACACACACTGGTGATAACCTTGTATGAGACCACAGTGATGACACAATCATTGTTTAGTGAGAAATGAAAACTGTGGGCTCCATCATGTGAGCACTTCCATCCCATCTCTAGGCAGTGGCTTAGTCTAAAGCCAAAGTGCATAAACATCTGAAACTTATTATTTCCTCTTTCAGGCAGAGCTTTGAGTGAAAAGCTTATAAGGAGACAGAATCATAGGTACATCTGTTTTTCAAACTGTGTCTTAACAGGTTTTAGCTGTAATATTATAAAAATAGCTGAAATTGATCAAATGCTCACTATGGCCACAGACAGCTATAAACACTTTAACGCATGCTTAAGTGATAATTTAATTGCCTAATTTGGGGTTTTTCTTCACCTGCCTTTCAGAAGCATTCAGTTAATATATGGTACAATTTGTAAGGCTTTTGTCCTCACAGTTCTTAATTATATTAGGAGAAAGATATGGTTAGAAATACCTATATTTTAAGGCATAACCTAGTAAGTGTCTTAGAGGGATAGTAAATGTAAAATGGGCAGAAAAGGAGTAGAAGGTCACTTCAAGATGAATTAGGAAAGCCTCATACTTTGGATTAGCAAATATGTGTGCGGAAGCTTTCAAGACAGCAGGAACACTTCAGTACAACTGACTGAGCAGGTAGAAAGTGTCCTGCAAATACAGGAAAAAGTAAATATCCTGTAACTAGAGGAAAAAACTATTCTTTTTTGAGGAAGTCTGAGAGTTAGGGCAAGAAAGGGACTTTGGGATCAGGGCGTGGAGGGCTGCAATGTCACAGTGTGTAGAATGGAATTTATGGGGCTTTAGTTAGAGTCATTGAAAATATCTGTGATGTTCTTAGGAAAGATGTGTATAGCGGTGGCATACAGACTTTATTGTGCTGGAGATTATCTCACAATTACATTTTATTATTCTAGACATGAGACAAAAGTGACCTGGCTCTAGAAATATTAAATGAAGGAGGTAAATGCCATGTTAATTAATGCTTACTCACTGGCTAATGTTTTTAATATGCCTTACATGATTAGGAAGAATAATATTATTACTTCTGTTATAAAATCTAGCTTCACTTCACCATTCTTAATAAATAAAGCTAAATAGTATAAAACCACATTTTTTTGTTTGAAAATTATATCATCTTTAAATTCACTTGTCACTTCTAGTTCTATGCCATATATATTTAGCAATTTCATCAAGCATTTCTACATGTTCTGGTAGACCAGAAGAGCTGTGCAGTAAATTTGAATATATTTGAATATTTAATGGTACCATATTTTAAGGCATGTGAATAATTTTCTTGCACAATTTTAATAAGCATCTGTATGATGATGGTACCCTATTATATGGCAGGTCTGTTAAGTAGTCTTTATTTAATGACAACACCTTACATATGACAAAAATATTGTAGTATAAATCTCTATGATTTCTTAAAGTTCATAGAATCTGAATGAATTATGAAGAGCAGTATTTTGATAGAGCTTCAAACATGGAAAATAATAATTTTAATTAACTCTGGTAATTTGCACATACAGGGGGGCAAGAATATATAGCTAGTGTTGCCCACAATTAAAACATATGCTGTGAGAAGATTCTCTATTATTTTGTCTCAGGTAAGATTCCTTTGGCCTAACTTATGCATAGAGCACAAGAGTGATAAATTTCATAATGGATAATATATTCCTTTTTTAAAGAAAATTCTGCTAAGAGAATATGATTATCTCAAATCTTGGCTACTACTTTTCAATGAAATTGGATAATTGTATAAATTACTAATACAAATATATTAAATTAACTTTACAGCGATGTATCTGCAAAAGAAAATATCCCACATAGAAGGTTCTTATAGATTACTAAGGTATAACTGAAACTTCCCAATGTTCCTGAAAAAAAAGCAAGATGGAATTTACCTATTTTATTTTCAATCTATTCTATAGGAGAGTTAGGAAAAGTTAATGATTATTTGATGCAGTAGTTAAGTTAAATGTCAATGTAACAGTTAAATGTCAAAGGCACTGAAAAGCAAGAATAAGCTGAAAATTTTTCTAATGTTCTAAGTATCTGCTGGTCTTCTACACAACTGCATTTTGACAATTTCGGAGTTATCTACACTGAAGTTTTCAATAAAGAGTGCTGCATACCATGGAAAAGGTGACTTTGTGCAGGAGTAATATTCCTATATCACAGAATGAACAAGGGACAGAAGTATTTTGGTCCTTTTCATTGTTTTTTAATGGTAATTTTTCTTATTATTACATCATATTGAAACATTATTTCTTCACGAATTATGATCATTGTAAGTTTATACCATGGCTCTCTCTACATGTATTGGTGCCCACAAGGCATGGTTTTTTCTCCCTCTAAATATCTTCAATCCTTGTATATGTTTTGGGCACACGGAACATGTTCATTTTGGACTTTGTTTTCAGACTTTCTAGAAGTGATCCTCCCTCTGTGGTTACTAAAATAAAGCTCCAGTTCTGATTTCCAAGAAATCAGAAGTCATTCACATAAAAGTTGAAGTGATAATACAAAATCAGGAGTAATACTAGACCCTTTAGCTTCCTGGTAGAATACACTGATATTAGAATATGATTTCAAAAGCATTTCTGACAGCTGTAGAGAATTTTTTTTTACCATCACTTTGCTCTACATAAAATCAACCTATTCTTCAAACGTATCCCCGCCTTCCTCAGATGATTTTATTGTATTTTTCTTTCTTTCAGACTATGTCAATATATTTATCTATTTGGCAAAGAAAAAAATATCTCAAAGGATCCGTTGCTAAAATACAGAATGCTGTCAGAATGTGTAAGGAATGAAGTAACAAAAAAGGTATATTATCATTCTCACAAAGAAGCTTTAAAAGCACTGGTTTCATATATTAAACAGTCAGCATCTGACTATTCAAGTGTAATGTGTATTTTCAGCTTCCAGTATCAGAGTTATGAACTTCATATTTATTCTCTCCATAATGATATTTATAATTTTTCTTAATGTGATCTTGAAACGCTTATGTTAAAAATAAGTTCTACTATATAGATTATCTTGTTTGTAAGCACCTTACCATGTGAGTCAATAAACATATATTGAAATAGGAATACTATATAAATCAGTTCGCTGCATCACTTTACTACCACCACCAAATTAGGATAAAGTTACACTGCTTTAGGCATATTTAAATTAGGAATCTGAGGTAAAAGATACTCTCAGCCTTCAAATTTTCCAATGTCCATTTCTCTACTCTTTATTTTACTCCATATTATTAGGTTATTATATTTCTTAGAAATTCTAGTTTTTTCATCTGCAGGCCAATTAAGATGGTCTTAATTACAGGTCAAAATTATATATTTATTTAACTATTCCTGATGCTATCAGAAATAACACACGCATGTGGCTTCTACCATTGACACAACTGTGGGAGAATGACCCAAAGTAATCATTATATATTTATATTTGAACTAGAGTGGTAGAACTTGAATAGAGCCTTATACTTTATATATATCTTTGACTTGGACAAAATGATTTTAATAAATAATAAGAGTTTATGTTTAATATTATGCCATTATAATCATGTCTTCCAGCAACATGAACATTTATAATTCTGTTTACTAGACTTTTTAACGATTAGTGGAAGTCCCTATTAATTGTGCTGGAAACTTGCTGTATTTGTTGCTGTTGATACTGGTCTGACAGCACTGGATAGAGCAGTGTACGGGTCTTTGATTAATTCTTCCCCAATTTTTTCCTTGTATTTTGGGAGGAATGCCTTTAAAAATGCCCCAGAGAAGGAAGGTTAATAAAGGCATGATACACTTTTTTTATTATCAGGGATATGGAAAATGTAAAATTAACAATACTACATTCTTGTTGACTTGAGCTAGAATTCTTACAAAAGTAAACATACTGGATTAACCAGTCAACTTTGTACCAAGTTTATAAAAGCAATGTTTATTTACCTTTTATTCCAATTACCAAAGGGTTAGGACATGTTCATTTGAAAATTTGAAACTTTTTGAAAAATATAAAGAAATATCACTGCACTCCATCCAATAAGGCAGCCCTGAAATAAAGTACTGTTGACAACTTGCTATTTTATTTTTTTCTTCTGTTTTTGATTTTTTTTTGGTAAAAACTACTTATTTTTAAAGAATTAGTATTTGTCTTCACTGATCCTCTCTATTGTTGCTTCATTCCATATTTCGTTTAATTCTGCTTTTATAGTTATGATTTCCTTATTTCTCATTTCCTTCAGTATAATGTGTTTTTCTGGTTTCTCGATTTGAATGGGCACGTTTATCAATTACTTGTTTCTTAATTAACGCATTCATGTTCTGTATTTACCTCTAACTACCATGTTCAACCACTGCAAAGTTTGATATTTCATAATTTTACTTGTGACTTTAAATACTTGTTTAAGCACCAGCGTTATTAGGGTCCCAGGTGTAAAACCAAAGGGCACACGTAAATTAGGATAATTTCAGAGGGGGCTGGTAATGGATTATGTAAAAATGGGGGTGTAATGATATGACATGGCTGGCCCCGGGAGTGCCAAGTGGGCTAGGAGGTGGTGTCGACCAGGAGGGTGTAAGTCCAAGCCGTGAAATCCCTGGAGCTCAGAGATGAATAAAAAGGGATGAAAAAGGGCGGATAGTGAATGTGGAGCCAACTGAAGATCTATGGCATATTTACTACTGTTGTTATTTTTGGTATGTTTACCTTTAAATCGGTATTTAATGGCATAACAGCCACAGAATAAGATCTCTATTATAGCTATTGTTCGAAATTTGATGAAACTATCTGTGTGGCCTAATAATGTGCTTAATATTTTTTGGAAACTTCTCCTTGCTTGTTGGACATGAAACATATTCTCTATTTGTTGGATAAGGCCTTTTCTACCTATATCTCTTAGATCATACTTGTTAAATTTGATTTTCAAAAACATTAACACTATTTGTTTAATTGAGCTCTAGAACAGTGTAAAATTCTCTAACTGTAAACTTCATTTTTTATCATTTTTTCTTATTTTATCATTCTTTCGTATAATTTAAGGCAATGTTAAATACATACCATTCATAGGTTTTATATTTTCTTAAAATTTTTTTTACTGTTATGTTTTTATTTGTATTTATTAGTGATATTTGTCCTAAATTTTATCTTGTTTGATACTAATATTGCTATACTATCTTTTTATTTTAATCTAGTGTTTAATGTGTCTTCACTACTTCTTATTTACCAATTTCTGTATGATTTATTTCAATTGTATCAAAAGAACATCATAACATATATTATAAAAGTTTAATAAGTGAACTAAGAATGGCTTTAATGTTTTCATTCCTTAGATTGTATTTTCTTCTAAGAACCCATAAAGTTACATGTCAAGGAACTGTGAAGTGGTTAACAAGCTCAATTCCTCTGTAAACTGGTACTGGGTTATGATAAATGTCAAGCTTCAAACACCTCTGAGTCTGTGCTCTTATTCAGCCATTTCTTGCAAACAAATCAATCAGTCATTCTCCTTTTTAACAGGTGAGTTTAATCTGGTTACATTTATTGTGGTTTTCAAGTACTTTTATAATCTGATTTGTTCTTTTTAATACTCTTCTTTCCCTTCTTTTATTATTCTTTCTTGCTTTTTATTGTTAAAAAGCAGTATTATTATAATAGTAGAATAGTATTTGTTGATAAATACATTGTTATCACCACTTCATCTCCTTCCACTTCCTCAACAAGTTTGTGAATAATAGATAATATTTCTAAACTTCACTATCCAGGATTTGTATTTATCTCTTGATCAAGGGCTTAGCAAGCTTTAACCTCCTACTGGATTCCAGATCCAGATTATTTTATCTTGAGTTATAGTTTCAATTTTTATCACAAAATAGTATTTTGTCAAATGGTAATTAAATTTACCAATAACTTATTTTTATATCATTTTTTATACCTTACTATGGCTTCAGTATTCTCCCAGCCAAGCCATATTCTTGAATAGTTGTTTCAGAAAAGATCTTCGTTGGCTTACTCTCTTAGGGCTCATCTAAAATTATTTTTATTTGGGTAAAACTCTTGAATGATATTTTGGTGGGAAAGATATATGGGTAGTTATTTCCTTCAGCTCTTTGAAGTTATTATATGTTATATTCTAACAACTAGTTTACTGCCAAGAAATCTGTTTCAATCTCATTTTCATTTGTTTATATGTAAATCTTTCTTTTCTCGGTGCCTTGAAGATCTCTTAATTTTTCATAATCCGCATTCACAACAGTGTGCCCAAGAGGTTACCCAGTTTTATTTATCTGGCTTAATATATTCAATGTGAGGATTTAGTTAGTTCCTCAAACCTAAGTTAAAACCAAAACCCAAAACAACCCTCAGCTAGTAATCTTTTTTTTTTTTTTTTTTTTTTTTTTTTGGTCCGCCGTCAGCGGCCATGGCTCACGGGCCCAGCCGCTAGGTGGCATGTGGGATCCTCCCGGACCGGGACACAAACCCGTGTCCCCTGCATCAGCAGGCGGACTCTCAACCACTGCGCCACCAGGGAAGCCCAGCTAGTAATCTTTTAAATTTTATTTTTGGATTCAAAGAATTCTATTATTTTACTTAAGTTTGAACACCACAATATGTACTTTTTCTACTTGGTTATTTTTTCTATCTGCCTATTTTAGTTTTATATCAATTGCTTACATTCCATAAATTTCTTTCATTTTATACATGTTTGACCATTTATCACTTTGGGGCCATAAACATATTTTAAAGTCTTTTTCAAATTATCAAATTATTTTGGTTTACTCTTCTGATTATTGATATATTTGGCTTTTGTCATACTAGCTGTCTTCATTTACTGAAATCATAGCTCAGAGGAAAAATTTAAGCAGAGTTTTTCCCCCTAATTCACTCTTTTTCTATTTGTATTACCTTTGCTCTCCACGGTCCCCTTGCATAGTGGTTACACAACAAGCTCGATCTGGCCACTCAAATTTCAGAATGCAAACCCAGGTCTCATACTAGCAGTCTGGTCTCCCTGCACGACGGCAATATTGAGAAGCTGATGATCCAAATGATCCAATTGCAAGCTTGGGCCTTTATCTTCCCACCTCCTATAAGCAGTAGCCCCAATTAACAGCTTTCTTATGCCTCCTATCACACGTGGGAAATCACGCCACCAAAGCCTGAGTGTGAACCTGACTTCACGCCTCCACCTTACAAAGAGCAATTCTGAACATTATGTGAGCCAGACTCCCAGTCCCGTCATTTTGACCGCATCAGGACCTAGAACACAGCAGGCTGAGGGCTTCAGCCAGGCCCATCTTATTCCTTCTGCTTGGTGTCTGTGACATACCTTGCCTGTTCCTTTTTATAATTTACCTATCACTGCTATAGGTTTGGAGTTTGCGTAGGGGCAGATGATCAAAGTATGACCCAAAGTACCATCATCTTTCAACACAGACCCAGAACTATCTCCTTTCCATACTTGAGGAATATTGATTCACAGTGTGTATGTACGTTTTCCGTTTTATATTATATTGTAAGTACTTACCACTGAACAGTACATTGTTTGATTTATATGCTTTATTATGTTATAGTGGAAGTTTCTTTGCCTTCCACTTTTATGCATACTTTTCAATACTTATCCTTGCAATTGCTTGTTGCAAGATCATTTCTGGCAGTTCCAACAAATAATTATTTTTATTTCTTAATTTTTAGGTTATTTGTTTTCTCTCTCTTTCTGTCTCTGTCTGTCTTACTTTAGGATAAATGACAACTTTTAAAACACTGAATTTTCCTATCTGAAATTTTGGAATGCTTTTAACTTGTTCAAGTTATTTTCATATTTTTTACATAAAGAACACAACATAGATATGTATATGTATATATAGATTAGATATAAATTTGTTCCTTAAGTTCATTTCCAAGTACCTTATATTTGATTTGTTATGAATAAATTATTTAGCCTTATGTTTTCGAAATATTTATCATTGTTATTTAAGAGAACTATAAATGCTTTATGCTTATTTTGTATTAGCACTAATACTATCTATTATTACTTTGCTTAATTAATGTTTGTTGATTTTATTGAGTTCTGAAGCATCTAATGATATGATCTGCCAAAACAATGACTGAATCTTCTTTCTCTTTGCTTCACCTCTTAATATAGCTTCCCAGTCTTATTTCATCTGCTATTTTCAGAAAGAAAGAAAATAAAAGTTGTGATAGCAGGTATCTTTCCCTTTCACCCATCTTGGAAAGGATTATCTTTACTCCTTATCAATTTCCTGTGAAATATGACAAAGCACACTTTTGATTAAGTTAGGGGATTTTCCCCCTTGTTAATTATATTTCTTTTCAACATTTACAGTTTCAAATTAGAAAAGGATAATGAAAGAAAACTTTAAATGATAAGTGCTTGGGCTCATAATTATTAACTATCAAATTCATATAATATTAATAATGAAGATAATTTATAAAAGAATAACTATTAACTTCTGGGTGTTTATCATGTGCCATGTAGTATTCTAAATTGTTGAAATGTATTAACTTATTAAATCCTCATAAAATTTCCATGAAGTAGGTACAATTATTATCCATGTAGGAGAGAAATGAGGCACAGAGAGGTTTAGTATTTTTCCCAAGGCTAACTACTGAACTGGGATAGGTCTCTGTAATTATTTTAGAGATCCTACCTTCCAAACACTTACATACGTACATAAAATTTTGTGGCTTACAAGATGAATTGATTATAAAAGTGTATTTTAAATGTTAATACAATAATTGGAAGTAATTTTTTATAAAGTTATGATTTGGAGATTGGTGATTCATCATTTGATGACAGTAGTACTATATCTAAGTTCGAATACTGAAAATGGTAAAATTCCTCAGGTTATATTCTTCTAGGAAGCAGAAAGAATTTCAAACCACGAAGCAATGCTGATTTCATTTCTCTTTAAAGTAAAATCAGCGCTTAAATTGCTAAAGGGCTCACTAGCCTGATCTACCTTTAGATTTTCAGTTATTTAAGGTTCTGTACAATTTCAATACGATCTTGTCCACTGTCAATTCATAATAACTGCTTTTGGGCAATGGACAAGTAAATCACCTCAGGGAAATAAAGAGAAAGCAAAAGTCAGAAATTAAGAAAACAGTCTGATTATTCTTGAAATATTCCAAGTAATTCATGCCCAAACTGCGTTATCAGCATACTTGTCTCTCAAACCATATAAAGGCAACCCCTTCAGCTTGCTGACATTTCCGATACTTTAATTGGGACACTAAGCCCTTATTATATTTTGCTTCAGGGATCCAATAGTACCTATGCAACATTCTAAATTTAACAGTCCTCAGGCCAGTTTCTCCACTGTGCCCAAATGATAATTGATGAATATACTTGTCTTAATTCTTTATTTTAAACTGGTCCTGTTTTCTCTTTTGCTCCTCATTTAAAAATTTAAATTATTTTTGCATTATTCCATTGGATAGTTGGTATATCAGATTATCAGGTTTTAGACATTGTGCTATTTAACTTAAGTGCTACATTGTTTTTTTTTTTCAAAAAAGGTGCTTACGGCTTCCCTGGTGGCGCAGTGGTTAAGAATCCTCCTGCCAATGCAGGGGACACGGGTTGGAGCCCTGGTCTGGGAAGATCCCACGTGCCGCGGAGCAACTAAGCCCGTGCACCACAACTGCTGAGCCCGCGAGCCACAACTACTGAAGCCCACATGCCTAGCACCCATGCTCCACAACAAGAGAAGCCACCGCAATGAGAAGCCCATGCACCACAATGAAGCAACTAGAGAAAAGCTCGCTCACAGCAATGAAGACCCAATGCAGCCAAAAATAAAATACAATTAAAAAAAAATTAAAAGGTGCTTAATTCAACAAAGATTTACAAAGAATACCTTTTAGATATAAATATCTTAATAGTCATCAATGAATTTTGTGAACTTAGATGATGATAATCTAGATTGTCAAATGAGTCATAAAAGAACAATGATAACCTGATAAAGATCCTGGAAATATTTTAAAAGTGATTATAAAGTTCATACTATTCAGATAGAAGGGTTCTCTTTTCTACTTTTTTTTAAGGATAAAAGAAGAAAAAACTGAACTTGTAGCTCAAGGAACTGGGGTAATATGTAATTAATTACATATTACAACATTTTACTGAAGAGTATTAACCATTAAAATTAGTAACTAAAGATGTCCTAGAATATACAAGGAATGCAAGATTTGTTGTTTGCAGTTTGAAATTGCACATGGAAGAGACAGACTGAAGAGCCCAGAACTTTGCTTCTTGATTTTATCTTTCCCAGCAAAGAGAAAACAAGACACAGTTGGAAAACTCCTAAATTAGGGGGAAAAAACCATATTCATACTTCGACAAATACACACCAAGGTTCAGTTACGTCTACAAGGTTCTCTTCCAGACAATGCGTCAGTAGAATAATGACTAAGACATGAATTCGACCTTCAGCAATTAAAGTATACACTCCACTCCAATAAGAAAGTAAACAGGTATGTGAGTATGAAGATATAGAGAAAAGGTCCATAAAAGAAGCACAGAAAAAGAGCCATTTGTGTTGAGATCAGAGAGAGATACGGATGAGTTTAAATAGGCAAACATTAGGGAAAAGCACGTATGCTCAGTCTTGGAAGACAGGCAGAGTTGAATATATGTCAAAGGCGGCATGCTAGAGGATAGGAACAAATACAACGGGGGGCACCCAAATGGGAAACTGGATTATGAATACGAGCAAGAAGAATGTTGTTTACTGCAAGAGCAAGTAGTGAAATTATTCCCTCAATGCTATTTTGACTTGAACCTGGGCTTCAGAGAACATGTGAGGTTTTTGAGGAAACAAGTGACTTAGGGTTTAAACTTTAATAGTAATACATTATGGATTGGAGAAGAGATCAACACTCCAAAATAAAAGAAAACAAACAAATATAAATGACAATAAATTTCTAACAAAATTTCAAAACAAAATACATTCTCATCTGCCCAAGACGAAGAAAGAACTGACTTAATGACTCATCTTCAGCTCTATGATTCCAATTTGAGTTGTCTAATATCCAATAGGGTTAGCAAATCACATATTCCTTTAGTATCAATGGCAACAATTAACTAAGCATATAAATAAACACTAACAAAAACAGTTACCAAAACATGAATAAACTTTAAAAAACTGCTACAAATTTCTATGGATAAAATAAATGATATCATAAACTTTTCTAAAAAGTGCATATAAATTTTAACTCAAATTCATGTTACTACCATTGATTCTTTAGAAACTGTCTTAAGAAATCTTTCCACAACACTGAACATAATCTAGAACCCTCAAAGAATGAGATTTCAGGAACATAATGTAGATTTTAAAAATAGGTAACAAAGTATTTAACAATGTGTCAAGTTCCCTTCTCACTTGCTGTTCCTCCTTGCTTTTTTTGTGATCCGATACCCTTAAGACAGGGACTAATATATCCTCAGTATTCAGCATTCGTGAATGAAAGAAAGAATAAATATGCAAATAAGTTTATCGACAGATAAATTTCACTGCACATATTTGCTGAACAAAGTACTAATATTTCAATTCTGTTACTTTGCACATTCTATTCTCTTAATCTTCATTTCCTTCTTTGCCTCACCTCTTCCAAGTTAAAAACCCTTTTCTGCATTTAAAAACCAGATCAAAGAAATACAATCCTTGCCGTTCTTTTAGGAATTAATAATTTCTTCTTTTGCATTACACCAGCACGTTATGCATAATATTGTCTTCAAATTTGGTTGTGTATATGTTTTAGTAGACTAAAAGTTATTTAAGCACCATAAAATGTCATATTCATATTTGCTTCCTTTCTACTAGCTACCATAGTGAAATGTCTCAGTGCATGTGTACATAAGTCTGTGCATTTATGTGTATGTATATAAACACATAAATATCTACATACATATCCAGGTTTAACTGATGTTCATATACATATGCATATGTATATATATACTCATATATATATTATTATATACACTAATAAAAAACCATTGTAAAATGTATTTGAGTTCCATATTGATGTACAGATTGAAGTGGATGAATCTTAGGTCCCTTTCAGTTATAAACTCTTATGATTATGAAGAACAATGTATTTCTCACTGGTTTTCAACACTGAACTTTACAATCAGTAATAAAATGCTTTCTAAACGAACATTTTTAGGTTAATTTCCTTGCCATGATGATAGTTAAGTCTAGAGTAGTTCTCAGGCTTCCAATTTTGGGAACTTGAAGGTTCTATTGTAAAGTGCAGCCAGAATTCATAACCACTGTCATATAGGTACTATAAAGGCATATATGTCTGTGATACTTTGTCAACTTCTCATTAAATTTTTTTTAATAAATTTATTTATTTATTTTTGGCTGCATTGGGTCTTCGCTGCTGTGCACAGGCTTTCTCTACTTGCAGTGGCTTCTCTTGTTGCGGAGCACGGGCTCTAGGCGCGCGGGCTTCAGTAGTTGTGGCACGTGGGCTCAGTAGTTGTGGCTCACGGGCTCTAGAGCACAGGATCAGTAGTTGTGGTGCACGGGCTTAGTTGCTCTGCGGCATGTGGGATCTTCCCGGACCAGGGCTCGAACCCATGTCCCCTGCATTGGCAGGCGGATTCTTAACCACTGCGCCACCAGGGAAGTCCATTTTCATATAATAATCCACAGTTCTTGCCCACTGTAAGGATAACTATACATTTCCTCTGCAAACTTTCTTATTTATAAAATGCTTTAAACTGGACAAGAGTAGTTTAAATGGCATAAAATGCTTTCTGCTGAAAGAATAAGAAAGTGTACTCAATTACAGTTTACACCTCTTCAATAGCTCTGTCAAAATTTCAAAGTTTGAGTGCCCTGAGCTGGGGTTGGAGCATTTGTGGGCATAATTTTCTTCTATTTATTTTTTTTTATTTAGATACCGCTTCAAAAGAGGATGGTAAGTCCAGGTGTATAAATACGTATACAATTATTACAAAAACAGGATGTCTGTGTCTGTTTATTTCGTTTTGAGTTATATTTGGTTATTATAAATACATATTCTTAATTGCATAATAACATTATAGTCCTTAGGACTACACCTTCAAACAATTAGCATTTTTTATCATGAACGTTTTTGCACAATATCACACATTTGGAATATTTGCTGGGTTCCCTTAAATCAAGACCATTTGCCTCTTAACTAGAAACGGACTGTGTAACTTATACATACAGATCTTTATATATGAATGCTCTTTTTTAAAGTTCACCCACTATTCTTAGTAAATAGGACTCTTTTCTATCACTGTAGTTACCAGGTGGTGGTTCCCTGTCTGATTTGCTCAACTAGAGAGTTAAATACATACAATCTGGCACAATATTCCCAAGGTAGTCTCTTTTTTCATCTTTTCATCTTCTAATTTCCATCCCTTTCAGATGGAAATCACTTCAGTATAAAAGATAATTGGTTGTGCTTTTCAGTCTGCCTTAGGTTATGACTGTCTCTTAAATTAAGACAGACAAAAATAATATCTTAACTTTTCCTCTCCCACTATCTCATAATTTGTAAATGTACTTTCATGACATTTCTTATCATTTTCAATAAAGCCCCCAATTTTTATCTCTCTGCATATTGTTTTTATTTAATGCTTTTTTTTTTTTTTTTTGCTTCTCTCCTTCCCTCACCTTCATCCCATTTATTTGTAAAGGAATGTTCTGCAGCCTAGTGTATAAGACTCAGAATTACAGTTAAGAATCATCTCACAAAGGTCAGGAAAACAGTTTATAAAAACAAAACTCTTTGGACATCATGTCTTCATTTGTGACAATATCTGCAAAAAGGATAGAAGGCGGCTCTCCAAGCACATTTCCAGTCTCTTTTATGAGACTTCTTTTTATTATTATTTGCACAATTTGTAAAGTCCTCTTGATAAATGTATATGTATCACCGTGTCCTTCCATTAGTACTTTTTTTCCTCTTTTGGGCTCATTTTATATTCTGGGGTCTGGATCTTAGGGACTGCACCCCATTCCCACTCCTAAGACAGCCTGCAGTGCATCTGCAGGACAAGATCCTTCTTCCTCACTGTGCTTTGCCCACAGATGCAGTGCAGAGCAGAGTGTTATTAATCAGTACAATGAGCAAAGAAGGAGGAAAAATAATCAGAGAAGAGATGTCTGATTTTGGACATTCGGACTTTGGAATCTCTGATCTATGTAGAGTTTGTTAGTAAACTAACGGAAATAAAATTAAGGATCATTATTACTATAATAATAGATGTGCTCTCCAGAAAGGAGAATCATCTTTCTTCATTCCTCAGAATGCCAATGCCTATTACTCTCAAATTTCCACTAGAAACTCAGGGCAAGATGAGAAATTCTAGAGTGAGAACATGAAGTAAAGACAAATTACACCCTGCTGCACTGTTGGTGGGAATGTAAATTGATGCAGCACTAGGGAGAACAGTATGGAGGTTCCTTAAAAAACTAATAATGGAACTACCATATGACCCAGCAATCCTACTACTGGGCATATACCCTGAGAAAACCATCATTCAAAAAGAGTCATGTACAACAATGTTCATTGCAGCACTATTTACAATAGCCAGGACATGGAAGCAACCTAAGTGTCCATCGACAGATGAATGGATAAAGAAGATGTGGTGCATATATACAATAGAATATTACTCAGCCATAAAAAGAAATGAAATTGAGTTATTTGTACCGAGTTGGATGGGTCTAGAATCTGTCACACAGAGTGAAGTACGTCAGAAAGAGAAAAACAAATACTGTATGCTAACACATATACGTGGAATCTAAAAAAGTGGTACGATGATCCTAGTGGCAGGGCAGGAATAAAGACGCAGATGTAGAGAACAGACTTGAGGACATGGGGGGAAGGGGAAACTGGGATGAAGTGAGAGTGTAGCACTGACATATATGTACTACCAAATGTAAAATGGATGGCTAGTGGGAAGCAGCTGCATAGCACAGGGAGATCAGCTCGGTGCTCTGCGACCACCTAGAGGGATGGGATAGGGAGGATGGGAGGGAGGGGATATGGGGATATATGTATACATTCAGCTGATTCACTTTGCTGTATAGCAGAAACTAACACAACATTGTAAAGCAATTATACTCCAATAAATATGTGAAAAAAAAGACAAATTACATAAAATCATTGACTTCCACCCAAGAGATAGAGTTTCTATAATAAAACAAGGGTCAAGTTTTGTGCATAACATATGGCAGATGAAGAATGGTGAGTTTCAGAAATATAAAATGTGATTATTACTGTTTTGCCCACCATTAGACATAAAAGTCAACATTAAGGTCTCTGTTCAACAATTAAACTTTCAACGTATGTGGAAAATCTGTCAATCTCCAGATCCTTCTGGGAAAGCAAGCAAGTCATATACTTTCAGCAATAATCAATATTTGCTTAAGTCAAACAATACACTAAAACAAATCAAAATACAGTATGTAGTTCTGAGTACAAATAAACATCTGCGAATTCTCAAAATACGATAAACACTCTATAGAATTATTATTTAACTTATCAAAAGGAAATCCATTAACAAGTGGAATACAAAATGAAATGATTCCACTATGTTAAAATTAATTATATAACTGGATGGTATTTCTAATTCCTTAATTCATATATTTTAACCTTTAAAAGGTCTTAGGCGTGTAAATAAGGCGTATATGACAACTCTACTGGAAAGAAAATGGCCAGGCATAATTAAAAGACATACCGTAACAGTTTAACATTTTTCATTTATATTTAAAATGCAAAGTCCTAATTTATGAGCATGTTGAGTTATAAATTTTAACTTAAAAGTTATATGGAATTTTTAATCCATGTTCTCTTATTTTTTTATTGTGATCATGCAAGAAATACCACTTAATCCATTAATTTATTCTACAAACATGTATAAAATACTAACTGTATACGCCATGTGCTGCATCACTGTGGAGGATACAGCCATGTGCAAGACTGATACGGTTTCTTACACACCACTTAAGACATGATTAGTATATTAATAAAAGACCGCCCAGTTATTTTTAGTATATAATCATAGACTAAAATGCCTCCATAAAAAAAATAAAATGGGCTCACAGTTACATTTAGTAATGCCACGAAGAAATTTACTCCAAAGTAAAATCTGCCCAAGGTACGGATGCTCAGGTGGTCAGTGCAACACAGCTGGGTCAGGGGAGTTGATACTTTCATGGTTCTGTAGGATTCTACCTCTTTCCAAGTTAACACCAGGGATGAAAAATAACTTTTGACACTCTAGTGAACAATGAGGATATAGTAAATTATTTTCGGTCTCTCTGCCTAACTCAGTGACTTCCATTCTATGAAAAACAGGGTTCCCACTTACATGGACGGCCCATGACCCCCATGACTCCATGGTTACATCCTTTTGCCATAAGTGAGCCAGTAAGTGATGAGAAAGCCAATAAACTGAGCAGAAAATTCTAAACAACTCTGCACTCTGGAACATTCAGGCAGTCTTCTGGGAAAACAGGAGCCTTTATCACTTTGATCAAAAACTGTGGAATTCTGGATTGATCGGAGTCTCACTTAATCTCCAGCATTTTTCAGCCTTTTGCCACATGCCTGTGGCCCATGTCAATGACAACTCAGTCTTATGTCCCTGGAAAAATGTTCATTACATTTTTCTTTCCCAGCATTGAATCTTTACCTAAAGTTCTATATCCGGCTTGATCTCTTGTGCCATAATGGTAACCCACTTCTTGGGGTTCTGGTATCAGCTTGTTGCGTGGAGCAAATGCCTTACGCTGGTCCAGTCTGTTAAAACACTAAGTGTGAAGGTTGACTTTAAAAAATAATAATTTATAGCATGTACCGTCATGAGAGTTTTTCAAGTTTTTAAGTAATGAAATATTTCCTCTATTTATTCTCCATTTGAAACACAGGCCTACCCTGTGCCTTAGCACAAAGATATTGATTTTAATATCATTGCAGTTTCCGGAATTTCCTTCTCCATCCCACGACTCCTCGTGGCTTGTTCTCGGTAGCTCTCTGTTCCCTCTCATGGCAATCATCTAATAGCAGGCACTGTAAAAGTATACTCAAGGATCGCTTCTATATACCAACTTAATCTAAAGTATATGTTACATCCCAAATCCTAGTGGAAATCCCACGGTGCTACTAAGTACACCTGAAGCAGGTTTTGATCTCACTCAGCATGTTGTCCAGTCAATAGGAGTGCCTTTACACAACCCAAATAAAACATCAAAATACAATTGAGTGGTTTTTGTTGTTCTACAAAGAGATGCCAAGGAAAGATTCCTTGAATGTCACACAGTTATACGTCCAAACAATCCTAAACTGAACTGTCTCACCAGAGTCCTTAAAGCAACTGGTCAGAAATCTCATTCCTCTCTTGCCCATTTTCCTTTCCTGCAAATGTCAGCCCATACTATTTTTTTTTTTTTTTTGGTCCATTTTTCAACCTCTGTTCTCATTCTTACGTCTGCATTCCAGTTTCTAGTATTCTATATGCCCATCAGAGCTGAAGATACAGTTCCTCATTTATTTCAGGAAAAAAAATCCTGTTTTATCTCTGAAAACTTTTACTATTCCACTTGTTGGTCTTCCTTTATTATTCTTTCATATTTATGGCCTTTTCTCCCGATGCAGGAATTGCTAGATTTCTTTGCTCAGCCTTCCCTGTAATTTGCTCTTTTCCTCTAGGTTGTGAACTTGGGCTTGGCTCGGGCTAGTTTTCTGACTAACGTGGCAACTTTGCTTAGATGTTCTATTTGCTCTGATACAGTAAACCTTGCTTTTGCCATTTTGCCTTTCTTGATTGCCTTCACCATAGTTTCAGCTAAAAAGCCACCCGAAAAAAAAAGTGTTCTCATTCTTACGTCTGCATTCCAGTTTCTAGTATTCTATATGCCCATCAGAGCTGAAGATACAGTTCCTCATTTATTTCAGGAAAAAAAATCCTGTTTTATCTCTGAAAACTTTTACTATTCCACTTGTTGGTCTTCCTTTATTATTCTTTCATATTTATGGCCTTTTCTCCCGATGCAGGAATTGCTAGATTTCTTTGCTCAGCCTTCCCTGTAATTTGCTCTTTTCCTCTAGGTTGTGAACTTGGGCTTGGCTCGGGCTAGTTTTCTGACTAACGTGGCAACTTTGCTTAGATGTTCTATTTGCTCTGATACAGTAAACCTTGCTTTTGCCATTTTGCCTTTCTTGATTGCCTTCACCATAGTTTCAGCTAAAAAGCCACCCGAAAAAAAAAAAAAAAAAAAAAAGCCACCCGAACTTTACAATTTCTGCAGCCAGAAAGCATGAAAGTAAGGCGATGGGAGTGAGGTCTCCTGCTGAATGTAGCTCTTTCTAGGAAACCTGGCTTCTGCTGTCTAGAATGGGGGTCACGACATTCAGCCCGTGGTGCTCTTCTCTGCTCCCAGCCTGGCACTGTTTCTGGAAGAGAAACTCTATGGTGTGGGAATATATGGAGACTGATATTCTTCAGTTTCTTTGATGTTTCTACAGTCTGCCTACTCAATCCCTTTTTCCCTTCTCTCTGAGTTATAGTGTTTCATTCTACTCAGAATTTTGACAGCTCGTATTCCTTCCTCAGTACTGCCACAGAAGGTAGGATATAACTATTATATTCAAACGTACATCTTAAGCCCTTTTAAACTTGTGTCATTCTGTTAATTCATACAAAGCAAGAGATGACGCTTGAAAGCCTTGTTAAGCAACCCTTATTGTAACCTTTGTCACGTGTTGTATTATGTCATTTTGATTAACTAAAATTGAGACATGATACATTTTGACTTCAGTTAAATGAAACGTGGACTTGACTGTAATGACAATAATGTACAAAAATAATGGCCTAGGTTGAAATAGAGTCTTGTCACTCATAAATATCTTGAGATTAACTCATTAAGAGAGATACACAGAGGTATGTGTCTAAACAGGGAATGAGAATAATTCTGTTCTGTGACAACAGAAGTTGTACAAGTCACTGAGAGTCACCATACCACTCAATTTCCTAAGCTGTAACATATACAAAATACACTGTATGACCTGCAGTGATATTTCCAGATCAAAGTCTGTAATTTGAATTGTTTACTGCTTTTGTGGCTTCATTAGTCATTATTCTAAAAAGAGACATATGTATTTTTGACATTATAAGAACTTCACAGAGGAATGGATATATTTCAGAAGATAATTATATCCTTATTTTATTGATAAATTTCAATTTGATAACATTAATCATTATCGTAAATGCTATTTTAGGTTTTGGAACGTTTGTAAACCTAGAAACATTTAAATTCCAAAACTTCCTTTCACAAATTGATTTATTAATCTTCCTCTTTTTCATAAATATCTTAGAGTCTAAAATTTATATTTACTACTAATTACTACTATATACATAGTATATGCTTCATAGTTTTCAAAACTATTTTCCTACAGTGCTCAGAGAAGAAGAGAATACAGGAATCCCTTTTAATTTGGTACCTTATGTGCAGACATTGAATATAAGCTGAAAAAAAGTTAAAAAGGTGGTTGCTTTCCATTTGTTTGACTTTGGAACAAATGTCAACGGAGAAGACAGGCCCTTTGCTACCTACGTAGAATTTCTTTGGAGACAAATGGTAACCAACAATGTTTGTATTAGAGGAGGATGAAGACTTTTTGAGATTCTTATTTATAAAACTCAATAATGAGGATGAAAATAAGACCTGCTAGGATGACTGCTTTGGGTTTTTCTTTTTTATTTATTTATATTTTTGGCTGTGTTGGGTCTTCATTGCTGCACGCGGGCTTTCTGTAGTTGCGGCGAGCAGGGGCTACTCTTGGTTGCGGTGCGCGGGCTTCTCATTGTGGTGGCTTCTCTTGTTGCAGAGCACGGGCTCTAGGCGCGAGGGCTTCAGTAGTTGTGGCACATGGGCTCAGCAGTTGTGGCTCGTGGGCTCTAGAGCGCAGGCTCAGTAGCTGTGGCACATGGGCTTAGCTGCTCCGCGGCATGTGGGAACCTCCTGGACCAGGGCTCTAACCTGTGTCTCCTGAATTGGCAGGCAGATTCTTAAACACTGTGCCACCAAGAAGCCCCTCATTTATTTTTTGAAACTGATTTATTGTATTTTCATTATTCAGCTTCTGTTTTCTGCCTTTATCATTCAGTGGAGATTTTAATCTTCCTACAGGTAATGAGATCCACAGGTCAATTCTGAGCTTAATACCAATATTTTACCTGGTAATATGGAAGTTATACTAGATGTGTGGTGATTTCATTTTCACACTGAAGAAAAGTGATACTCGTACTAGGCATGGCATGAGGATTGCTTATGTTAAAATTATTCTAATATGCAAAACAGTTGTTTACTTCAAGTAATTTTCAGAGCTGAAATGAGGCTATAGAATGGTGTGCTGATCTTATGAATCCTGACAACCTCCAATATAATTGATATTTTTGATACTGTAGTTTTTTCTAATAATCAAACAAGACTACAGCCTGGAAGTTAAAGGGACCACATATATGACTTGACAACCATGCAAAACTATTGGAGAGCTAATTAAAGATGAAACAAGGGACATATCAGGCGTTCAATGAACAACATAGACACTTTTTGTGTTTTTTTTCTATGTATTTTCAAATTAATAAATGTCAACCAAATTTCTGTTAGAGCTCTCTTTCAAAGTGAACAGTCCTGCTGCATATTGTATAATACTCTTATCTACCATTTCCATACATGTTTCTATTTAAACACTTTCACTTATCTTACCTTTTCTAGACTCCTATCCTAAATGATAATCTTATTTCTATAATTATCCATCTATTTCTGTGGGGGTTTTTTTGTGTGTGTGTGGTACACGGGCCTCTCACTGTTGTGGCCTCTCCCGTTGCGGAGCACAGTCTCCGGACACGCAGGCCCAGCGGCCATGGCTCACGGGCCCAGCCGCTCCGCAGAATGTGGGATCTCCCCGGACCGGGGCACGAACCCACGTCCCCTGCATCGGCAGGTGGACTCTCAACCACTGCGCCACCAGGGAAGCCCTCTGTGCATCTTTTATATGAAGTGTTTTCAGATGCTCTCTCGTCCTTCTTGCTTTGTGTCTCCTCTCAAACCACAAAATTTACACGTATTAAAAATGCATCTGGAAATTTTTTAAGAACACATTTCAAACAAATTTATCTGATTTGTCTGATGAATGGTCTTCTACAGCTTGAACCTTTTGAAGATATAACTACTTTTGCTCTGATTATAGGTCTTCCTTCTCATCTCAATTCTAGCATCAAACTATCATCCTTCATATGTTACACATTTTTCTGTTTTCAAATAGGCATTCTAATCTTTACACTCAAACAGCTCCCAGTGTGACAGCAAAGGGTCTGAACCAAAGGCCTTTTCCCATACAGCATTTATGTGTATTTTTTGCTGTTGCCTCTTTTTTTGGTTGTTTCTAAACTGTCTCTCCTGTATACCTAGGGTCTGTATCTGCCCCATTACTCTTATTCTTGTCTTCTCAGCCAGTTCTCTCTAGTGACCCTTCTCTTTCCCTGTATAATGTAGCTTTCTCTGAAGTATTAAAAACAATATACAACCATTATCAACAGAAAGAGGTATATTTTTTCCTTTAAGGTAATGACCTTTCATCAACTCTTTACCTTTTTATTTCTTTGAAAGCACCACTAAATAATTGAATAGAAATTGCAGATACTTTGAATCAACTGCTTAAAAATAATATTCTGAATCAATCCAAAGTACTCTTTTAGGCCACATTAAAATCCATCTTGCTCTGAAACTGTTCATTATCAATCCAGTCAAAATAATGTCTGCAATTCTGGCATTTCTTAATACTCATCCTACATTTATAATGATGCCTGACGATAAATTTAGCCTATCTTCTAGCTTACAAATATTCTCCTCGAAACTAACTTAACCATCTTTTAAAAGTTCTGTGATTAAATGGTTAAAAAAAAAAAAGGCATTCTCAGCTGTCTCTTTAGTCCAACAAAATAATTAAAATATTGATTAATTAAGAAAAAACTAGATTTGGGTAAAATAATACTTATTTTATTATACTGAAATATAATACATTTGAGAAAGAAATTAAAACTTTAATGGCAAAATTAATTTTTGATATTACCATAATACAGCGTTTCTCACAAATAAATGTGATTTTTTTCAATATGCCTTAACATTTGGTATGGTGTTTTGGTTTCCTCACAGTTATTATAAATCATTCCCAGATTTCCCATATATCTCCTCAGAAAGTAGCAAAAAACATTTGCTCTGTGTTTCTCTTTATGAAACTTTAGAATTGGCTAAAGAAAACCACAAATCTGAGTAACGCTGGTTACTGTGTAGCGATTCGTTTTGGGACAAAAGGACTGTGGTCTCTGCTGTCTCTGTATTTGATTAAAGACAGACTTGCATTATCAGATGAGGAATGGTCACCAAAAGCTAGAGAAATAAATTTATCTACTGGAGTTACATACATCTTTAACTCTAGTGATCAATAGCTACAAGTACAGATCAGAAAATAGTTCTATTAAAATTTGAAACTAACCATACATTCACAACTACTTTACTTAAAATATTAAATGGTACTACTTACTTTTCTTAGTCTCAATATAGCCTTTTTCTCTAGACAGAAAGAAATTTTCCATTCAAAATAGCTCATAAAACTTCTTGTCTTTGTAATCAAGTTAAAACTAGAGGAAATGACTTGCCTCTATCAGCAGGATACCATTTTATTAAATTCAATCAAATGTTCTATTTACACACTTCAATCCTCGATAAAATCCAATTTTATTATTTGAAACCTATAATCTTCAGTGAAATTGAATAAGTGTATTTCACCAAAGCTGAAGTGCTCTGTTTTATTAATCAGCTAGACAAGATTTTATAAAAGGGTCGGGGGTATGGAACAAAAGGCAGCATTGGTAATGGTCTGTATTTTACCAAACTGTTTTAGCCTCTATTAGAAGTTAATCGATTTTTAGATGTAATGTCAACATTCTTATTAGATAAATGCTACACACTGGAATGAAAAATTTTTTTTTTTTTTTTTTGCAGTACGCGGGCCTCTCACTGTTGTGGCCCCTCCCGTTGCAGAGCACAGGCTCCGGACGCGCAGGCTCAGCGGCCATGGCTCACGGGCCCAGCCGTTCCGCGGCATGTGGGATCTTCCCGGACCGGGGCACGAACCTGTGTCCCCTGCATCGGCAGGCAGACTCAACCACTGCGCCACCAGGGAAGCCCAAAAATGTTCACATTTTAATGTAATTTTTATGTTTCACATGAAGGGTTTTTCCTTGAACATAGTTAGAGAACACTAATATTTTAGTATATTTAATTTACAGAAATCCAATTATTTAGCTTACGGAAGAATAGGCATCACCTGCTTAGGAATTCTAAGAAAAGACAAAACATGAACTATGGTAAGTATAATTAATAAAAGAAAGTACCTAGTTCAAGTGCTTCGGAATAACCTTAAGTAAACTATGCCTTGATAACCATACATATATATATATATCTCAGTAAGTTTAAGCCACAAGCACGTGGATTCAGAGCAGCCAGCGCACCCTGCATGGCTCTTCACCCCGTCAATTAAGTCTTCTGAATGCCTCTGTGGCTTTACTCTGAGAAAATCCACCGGATATGTTTCTACGTTATCAATAGAGCAGAGCAAATAGCACTGGATTATGAGTCAGATGCCCTGTTTATAGCCATGGATTCAGAGCTAACCATCTGGGCAACTTTGGGCACGTGATGTAAAATCAACTCTCTGAGTCTCAGCAACTATGCTACCAGACTCCATGGCTCACCTGTGGTAGGTAAGGCTAACTGATTATGACACGCTTCATATATTCTAACACAGTGGTCCAGAAAGCAAGTTCCAATCAGTCTAAGGCAGCATTAATTTTTCAACTATTGCCATCCTAAGATTGGATAGTTTCTAAGGTCATTACCACTTATAACATTCTGGGACTCTCAATGCCGCAAGCAATTAATTGATTCCTTGTACTAATACTCATAACGACTCCAAGGCTCTCAGCTTCCTAGATAATCCTAGTGCTACTTAGGAATGTTTTCTGCAGGTTCCTAGCTCAGGGCCCCTTAATCTGATTGAGATGGCTAGATTCTGATTAATAAAACTGAAGTTTACCAGAAACTTATATACATACATATATCTGTCAGATAACATATATACACATACACACACAGTTTAAAATTAACTGGAATATTTATAATTTAAACAATGCTTAAGTCACTTATTTCAATTGGCAGTAAAGGATAGCCTGGCGATGTTTACGAATGTTACGTAATTGAAGGAAGAAGAATTATGTAATAAGATAGGATGTCTTTTGGTTTTGAGAAATGTTTTTTGGAGTCATTACTCTGTGCAGTAGAATGGTGGAAATGTTATTCTGAACTCAGTCAATCCCCTTGACTATTCATCTGTCTCTAAACTACCTCTAAAACAGAAAGTGACTAAATGTGATATGTGACAAAACACCCAATTAAATAAGTCTTGTTGCATATACTATAATTTAGGCTTGGCAAAGTGCACTAAGGATGTGTATTTCCTGGACTTAAATTTAAGAGATTTATCAAGAAGCCCTATGATAGGGTAAAAAGAGCAACAGCCTTGGAATTAAAAGACAAGGATTCAAACTATGTTGTTGATCAATGAAGTAATAGATTTAATAGAGATTTTTTAATATAAAAATTGTATAAATGTTATCACTAGAAAAATACATAAATGTAATTATAATAATAAATATAACTATAATTATAAATATAATACTTTATATTAAGCCAAAATGTGATTATATTATACACATATTATACATATCACATTATACATATATATATATATATATATATATAACTGTTATATATATAACCGGTTAGTGAACTGGTCAGTTTTCTCTGTCATATTTTTACTTAAGACGCTTACAAGTAACTAGAAGGAAACAGAATTTAATATAAGTAGATTGCATTCCTTACGTGTGGCAGTAAGTTTACAAGGTTTTTCACTGTAAAATATCAAGACTGATCTATGTGACACTTTCCAATACTCTAATGGTGGCCCTCTCACAGTAGATATAAAGTAACATGTTCAAAAATAATAATTTCCATGATAAGAACCCTGCCTTCCTTTCCTCTAAAAACGTGTTAGTTTGAAATAAATTTTTATGATTTTTCTCTCCAGGCCTCTTTTCAACATCTATAATGGTGCCCTTTCCACAATATTCAATTGCTTCTTTCTCCCCTCTAGGGCAAAATAGTCAATTACGGAACAGGATATCACAAAAGTTACCAAAATATATTTATTTAGTTATGGGGAAATGTAGATCGTATTATAAAATTGTTATTTTATGTAACAAATGCTCTCAGATTGTGTGTGTCTGTGTTTGCGTACGGATTAACCTGAAGGATTATAACATAAAATCATAAGGGTATTTCTTTTAGTAAGTGAGTAAACTTGCAAAACGATCAGAGAATATGGTAGGTGATGAATGTGCAAAAGAAAATAATATGTATATTTTCTTTAAAATATTTCAGTTTAGTTATAGTTTATGCATGGTCTTTTAAGGTGTGACTAGACATTTTCAAATCTTTTATTTTAACATAAAAATATATTCAAGGAACTGCTACAACACAATATTGCACTAACATATTCAAAGTGCCATTAACAATTTAAAAGTTATTGCTCTTAATATTGAGACTATTGAAAACTTGGACAATTATCTTCTCATGGACTTTCCACATCACAACAAACTATAAACACTTAATTATTAACAAAAAATTCAGATGTTCATAATTTGTTGTATTCCTCAGGCAAAAAGAACTAAAATAGCTCATAATTTTTTAAGAATATCTCTTTAATCAAATGTTACGTTTAACTCTATGATGTACACATCAGGATAAAGAAAAGATATCACTACACTGACTGGCATTTTGGGGAAATTATACCATTAAGCTTGCCAGCAACTCATGTACACCTTATGAAGTGTCAAAATACTGTGGCACAGGTATAGGAAAACTTCATCAAAAATAATAAACCTCCACCTCACACCAGTCAGAATAGCAATCGTTAAAAAGTCCTCAAATAACAAATGCTGGAGGAGGTGTGGAGAAAAGGGAACCCTCCTACACTTCTGGTGGGAATGTAAGTTGGTGCATCCAGTATGGAGAACAGTATGGAGGTTCCTCAAAAAACTAAAAACAGAGTTGCCATATGATCCAGCAATCCCATTCCTGGCCATAGATGCAGACAAAACTGTAATTCAAGAAGATACATGCACCCCTGTATTCATAGCAGCACTATTCACAACAGCCAAGACATGGAAACAACCTAAATGTCTACTGACAGATGCATGGATAAAGAAGATGTGGTACACACACACACACACACACACACACACACACAGACACACACACACTGGAATATTACTCAGCCATGAAAAGAATGAAATAATGCCATTTGCAGCAACCTAGAGATTAAGTCAGTCAGAAAGAGAAAAACAAATACCACATATCACTTATATGTGGAATCTAAAATACAACACAAATGAACATATCTAGGAAACAGAAACAGATTCACAGACATAGAGAACAGACTTGTGGTTTCCAAGGGGGAGGAAGGATGGAGTAGGGAAGGATTGTGAGTTTGGAATTAGCAGATGCAAACTATTATATATAGGATGGATAAACAACAAGGTCCTACTGTCTAGCACAGGGAATTATATTCAATACCCAGTGATCAACCACAATGGAAAAATAATATGAAAAATTATATGTATGTATAACTGAATCACTTTGTTGTACAGCATAAAGTAACACAACATTGTAAATCAACTCTACTTCAATAAAAAATTAAAAAGTAAACCCCTGTCCCCAAAGCACACAGAATATGAATATTTTTATTAACATAACTTTGTCTACATATATTCAGTTACACAATCCAGTGTGCTCTCTCTGTTCCCAAGGTGCTGAGGTTGACACTGTTTTTGAAAATCATACTGATGCTTCATATGTATTGATATAATTTGTAATATCATCAACCTAACTGTGATTCCACATACGGTCTCTTGTGGTCCTCTCCAAACTCTGCGGCCTAGGTAGAACCTGAATCACCACCCTTATTTCAAATAAGAGGTAGAACTTAAATAGTCTCACCAAAAAAAAAAAAAGGTAAATATGCGAGGTGATAGATGTGTTAATTAACTCAAATCCTTTCACAATGTATACATGTATATGCATATCAAACCACTGTATTTTATACTTTAAATATCTTACAATTTCATTTGTCAACTATGCGTCACAAAAGCTGAATAAAATAAAAAGAGGCAGTATATGCAGAGACATATATGTCAATTGGCCAATGACACAGACTCATCAGTGACTCACACTGGACTAAAAACCTTCCTCCTCTCCTTCCATTATTCCCTTCCTCTCTTCTTTCTTCTCTCCTTCGCTTCCTTCTTCATTTAGTAATCATTCATGTACTTGGCACCAGTATCAGGTGCTGTGAAATGCACAGATAAATGAGAACCTCCAGAAAATTACTAGATCTATAGCCTGCTCCTCTTTCGTAAGTGACATAAAGCACCTGAATTGTAGGACTGAACATTTCAGGTGCTGGCTCATCAACAGATGGGCTGTGCAGCCTCAAACAAAAAGGAGATGACTTTAATAAATACAAAGATTAGAACAGAACTCACAAACCATGCTCGATATGACGGCGGACAAAGTGGTATGCGTACTACAAATCTCACTATGTAAAGGTTTGTGTGTGTACGAATCCATCTGCTAAATGTACACGTGAGATAGATATGTTTCATTGTTAGGATATATAAAGCTAAATTAAGTCTGACCTATTATTTACTTTATGGAAAAGTCTCTACATAACTTAAGGACATGGGCCAGCATTACAATATATATATTACATTTTTACATACTAGTTTTCAAAATAACCATTTTCTTTTCTCACGTGTTTTCTTCAATTTAGGATATGGCCTTTGTCAATAAAGAAGGCTCTTAAAATGCACTAACACACCTTGCTGAACAAATTCATTTAAAATATTATCTGCTATTTGTCTTATTGTATATTGTCACTTTCCACTGAGTGCTAATAAGTGCTTGTCGCTGAAGAGGTCTGCATTTAACATCTGTCACCAGCATCTAGCAACAGCACCGAAGGGGAACTGTCAGGGAGACTGTCATTCTCCTTTGTAACACCCTGAATATGTTTCACATCATTTACATACAGATAGTTACAGGCATTCATCATTTCATTATGCTGACGACTTCACTATTCTGATATATAATGTCTCTTTAATGAGCCTCAAAAAACACAATATTCCTTGATTTATGACTGCTTAACTGAAAAATTACACAAATTGGCAAAAAAATTACTCATAATGTATTTTCATTGTTCCTCCACATTACACTTATATTTAACAGTGACTCATGAGTTAAGATCATGCATTCTTGACAAAAGGAATGATCAGAATTTGACTTACTATGTTTTAGTACCACTGAGGTTTATGGGCATATTTAAAGCTTCCTTGTAAAACTGTGCTGACACGAAAAAGTAGCAAATTAAAATCAATCTTTTTTTTCCCCAAAAACTGGACAACCAATTTCAATGGCATCATAAGTCTGATAAGGTTTCTTAAATTGTACTTAAAAGTTATTAGCCTAATACTCATTTTTCCCTTTTGCAAATAGATATGAAGATCCTTGATACCAGAGAGAACTCTATCAAGAAACAAAGAAGGTAGTAAAGAAAGAAAAACCCCAGAAGTAAACTGAAATGGGAACAGAAGCTTGGAAAGAGGGAGAAGTTGCTGATTCTTTCACTGCTTGTTAACTCCTAGGCTCCTCCTGGGATGGCAGTTCCAAGGTGTCACTAGCCTTGTTTCCTAGTCTCTTAAAAGTTACACCATTGAAGGTGATGAAAAGTGTTCTATTTATTAATTAAAAATCATTTCCCAAAAGAAACTGGTTGTGCCCCAAACAGGCAAGAGTGCCAAAGAAGTATAAATTATTCAGACGCTGCCAGCCACTGCAAAAATAGGAAGCCTCTGAGTGGAGGGTAAATCTTAGCAGAATGAACTCTATATACAATCAAGAATAAAGATGAATCCTGACTCTCAGAAGAGCTCCTAAATCAGTATGAGTAGACATACAGAAACAACAAAATTGAGGAACTGGCATCCTTACATTTGATATTAGCCTCTCTGAAGTTTAGCTTCGATTCAACACATCTGAGATTATTTGCAGCTTTCGATTTCAGGAAGAACAGGAAACTAGGCTAAATTAACCCAGAGCCATGAGAAAAGCAGCGGTTCAAGTTAAATGAAAGAAAGCACAGAACCGTTCTCACGTAGAACAAGTGACAGGATTCCACACAGAAATCCTAATAAAAGACATATAGTATACACACACGTACTCTGTAAGAAAATGTCCATCTATAAAATACATACAAGAAAATGAGTTCTATTACTTTAATACTACTTTTGTATTCCCTAGCTTGATTAGTCACTTTCACGCTCATGATAAATTACTTTGGGTTATATCTAAACATGTGACTCACTCACAGAGAAAATAATCAACGTTGAAAGAAAAAAAATGCAATTCTTCAAGTATTCTTAAATAGAAAGGATTCAAAAAAATATTTAAATGAATTTAGCATCATTTGCAAGAAGGGTTTATAAGTTCCTTGGTCACTACATGGAAAGGAGCTTGATGTCAGAACTGTTTTAGGCAGGTTTTCTATCATCACTTAAAGGGCAATATTAAATTGTTAATTCCTGTGCTAAAGAAAGAACATTCATTACGTTTTACATTTGAGGAGTATAACATTGGCAGCTCACCTACAAAAAATAAGATGTACCTCACAATGTATATATAAAAGCATTCCCGAACAGATGTACACAGTTTTAGGACAAAAGAGGTCTTATTTCCAAACATCTTGGAACTGGCCAAAGGTTTATAAGTTTAGAACAAATGGGGTCCTGATTTTTACTTTTCGTTTTTTTTTTTTTTTTTTTTAAAAAGGGATAACTGCTAACGTCACCAAAACAATATGGTATTACCTCCCTGAGTATCGTATTTCAAATCTGCCTCAAGAAATACCTATCATTCCTCCTTCATTCTAGTCTCAGGTGACATGCTCACCTACAGATCTCTTCATCTATGAGGCCAACAAGAAGAGCAAACCTTACGAGTTCTCACTGTAAATCACTTTCCCATACATTATAACGTCTAACCTTCACAATAACCCTCTTAGATCAGTACTATTTTTATCCACATTTTAATCAGGAGGACACTGAAGCTTTGAGAGATTAAACGCCGTCGCCAAAGTCAAAGTCGTGGGGGAAGCCAAGGCCGGCAGGCATCTCAACCTGAGATCACTGCGGGAACTATGCTTTCAATGGTATTCCCTCTTCCATGTATTTTCAACTTCTCTCTCTCTTTCCTGGTACTCTCTAAGCTTCATATCACTCTCATTAAGAAGAGAGAGGAGAAAAAAAAAAAGCATCCAGCCACTAACCCAATAGTCAACAAACAATAAGGAAGCCTACCTTAATTCCACGGTCTCCTTCATTTCTCAGGTCGGCTTCTCCTCCATCCCTGACTGTTCACGCCCCAATCTAGCGCCGCACGGCGTCGGCCTCTCGGCTCTACACATCCTGCGCTAGCTACGCAGCACAACCTGTGGCCTATTAATTAGGGATCCGTTCCCAGGGAAGTTCACCTTCGACCTTAATTCACAGTGGGCTCATCATCGTCACTTCTTTCTCTTTAAAACTCCCTTGAAACTGACTTTCCTGATTCTTCCCGTCCTGCTCCGACCTTCCCTTCGATGCCTCACTTTGCAGTTCCCTTTTCTCTGCTCTCTTATTGGATTCCCACGCTTGCCGGGGCCCCATTTCTCTTCCAACCGGCGATTCACATGCTTAACTGTCCCAAACTACCTCTACCTGGCACTTCAACGGGCACATCCTCAAGATGCCCGAAGCAGAACGCATCTGTTTTCTTAAACCTCCCCTTCAATTATTTCCTCAGCGTAAGGCGTCATGCATCAAATGAAAATGAAAAACTGCATGGGACATTTTCCTGTTTCTCCTCTCTCGAGCTCCAGTTCACTAACACCCAGTGTAAAACAGTGTGTGGAGACCTTCGATCCTGCCTTCCCCGTATATTGTCTCCATCCGACCCTTGTCTGAGTTCTCAGCCTTTTACATTGCTCGCTGCTTGAGAGGTCCTTCCTCAACCACTTCCCGCAGAAACCCAGTGCCTATTTTCACTTCTCCCGTAACAGATTATGCGTTATCTCTGGCCTTCGGGTATTTTCAAATAGAAATGAAATGCAATGGCTGAAGTACATGGCCTCTGAACTCAGCTCTACCACTCGCCAGCAGACAGGTTACCTAACCTCTCTCGACCTTAGGCAATCTCTGTTCTCACATCCACAAAACGGAAGACGACCAGAGCACAGACGGAACAGGGTAGCGGCGAGGATACAGCAGAGCATACTGAGCAAGCCCGGCAGGTATGAAGCATGCTTCAATACTGCTACAATACTGTTTATAAATAAGTATGTTTCTCTCTGGACTCCCCAGCGGACTGCATCCCTTGAGGACATGGGGATTTATCTTACTATCACTAGTGTCACACACCAAGCACACAGTCAGCGCCTCTATGTGTTGGAATTGATTGAATAAGGCTCTTGAGACACACTATTCTAAGTAGAAGACCGATTTTATTGGATCCGACTCCCTAATTTAAACTCAAGCTGAGTTCAGAGGCCACATTTAAGTAAGATTGGCAAGGAAGATGATCACCAATGAGGAAGTTCACTTCAGACCAAAACCCTATGTGTGATTTTTCAGGCCTGATCATAGGCTATACCTGGCAGGCCTCAAAGGGGAAAGCCTCCAGCCCACCCCTGACTGGGGTCTTTGGCAGAGGTGGCGCTTTCTCCAAATTAGCTTCTTGCTTTTATGATCGCAGCAAGTGATTAAAGCCTTGACCATTACTTTCATTCTGGGTTACTGTCTTAATTGACGCCTCGGACACCAGGCAGCTCTACACTCTCCAGCTCAGCCCTCAACAACTAAGGAAGAGAGGAAGAGGGAAGGAGATTGCAAAGGGAAGACACCCTGGAAAACAATATTCTGCTTGTCCTACTTTTTAAGAAGATATAATCTTTTGAGTGGTTCCTGATTAAGAATTAGGATACTCTTAGATGAGAAGACATCTTAGAGACTTCATAATACAATTTATTCATGAATATATGGTAGACATGAAGAAGAACTCAGGGGAAGAGACAAGGCTATATTGACTCTTCATTTGAAAATCTAACTTCCATACTGCTATGTATTATATAGGGTTGAGTCCGGAAACACACAAGTTCCAGAATATCCTGTTTCTTGGTTCCCTTTTTGGCGTTAGTGTCTGTGATGTCAGTAAATCATACATGACCTTGATACTCCAAACCCAAGTGGCTGGAGAAAAAATAATAGGATAACCTGAGACCAGAAATGTAAATATATGTGTTTTGGTCACACAAGCATGAAACATCAACTTCTTCAAGTTTCTAGATGAACTTATTTCAGAGTGAAGGTTAAAGATTTAAGAGTGTGTATCATATCCCTCGATCACCACAGGCTTCAAGTTGTTTAGAGTTAGAGAGTGAAAGAGTAGATCTGCTGGCCAATAGGCTTTAGCATTTTGTTGGAAAGCAGTTTTCATTGGAGACGTCTAAGAATGAGGGTGGCACAAATAGAGATAAATGGAGACCAACCACAGGTTCACCAACTGCATGAATTCTTCAGTGGGGAACAGTGACAACGCACACATTTCCAGAAAAAATGGTCTCCAGCCTCGGAAGTGCGGGTACGACTATGGTGAGGCAGGACTGTGACTGTTCTCATCTTACAGTAGAGGGCACTGAATGAAGCTGAGAAGTGACGAAGGTCTTCAAAAACCTCCTACAGCACTTTCTACCACAGGACACTTAGCGGTTACTCTGTGAGCCTCATTCCAGAGTCTAAAATAGAGTTGCAATAAAAGACAGGAATTCAAGGAAGTCACCTTTGAACACAGGTCATCGCTGAGACTCATCTTTGCGTCTTAGACTTTTCCAGGTTATGTTTCCAATTCTACCACTCGATTCTCCCCAGTTTTCTCTGGCTATGTGCCAAATGTTAATACTGCACATTTTCTTTAAGAAAGAAATACAAATACTGCTGGCATGAAGCTAAGACTTGCTCCTTAATAATTGAAACACACTTTGTAGAGGTACCAACTAAAGGTCCTAAGTGCAGATCTTCTATAATAACACCCAAATCTAAAAAATAAGTAAATAAAAGAAAAATCAATGGAAGCATCCCTAAGTATTAATAAGACCATTTCCTTTAGACCTTAAAGGTATGAAAGATCTCAGTAAGAAATAAAGAGTTAACTATTATTTATCCCTCACTGTGTTGTTTATTTAAATGGAAATCTTAAATTCATAAATAATGTAGTTTTCCTCTTAAAAATTCTTATTATTATTAACACCATGCATACGGAACAGTACAAATATCTTTTAACATTAGAGTCAAGGATGAAAGTAACTGATTCAAAATGTGTGATTTATCACCTAGTAGGCTGTTCACTTCTTCAATGTTAAGTCTATGCATTTGAACATTTTACCCTAAGGTAAAGATTTTATTTTTTAGAAAAAACACCTAAAGTATAGCACAAATTATCTGCCAAACAGAGCAAACAGGAACTTGCAAAAAGCTAATGCTCAGGGAATGTTAAATACCTGTGCCTAAGGAAGAAACAAACAAAAACAACTGCTTTCATTAAGCAAACATCACAATGAAATATTTTACGTATTAATACCACTAGAGGGCTTAATGCATTTTGCTTAATAGAATTCCTTTCACAAGTTTGTCTTCTTGGCATAAATGAACTTCTATATATTCATCCTATAATCAAGGTTATTAAAAAAACTGACACAAAACATAATAAAGTGACTAGATGAAAGGAAATTTTATAGATTGAATATTGTGTTAAGCAATTTAAGTGTGTTAAATAAACTGTTTGGCTTCAAATATCACTTATTCTCAAATGACATTATTTCTGCAAATCTGTATTTAACAACATGGTTCTGATAAATGGTCTGAGCCATTTTCAAGGAAGATTAATAGTTTTAAAGCAACTCACAAATTTCTTTCAGTCACAAGTCATCAACAATATAAATTAAAAATAATTTGCCTTCATTCAAGCTAGTCTCAATATTTCATAGGAATATTTACTCTCACGAAAATTTGTCTATGATTCTAACTTAGAGAAATTATATTATGGAAGACATTAAAAATGACTGTCTTTAAGTTCCCTCTTTAGTAGGATAAGTCACACATTTAATAAGTTTGATTTTGTCTCGAGTGGTAATTTATCTTTAAAAAATCAATCTCAGTATTCAGTCATACTGTGAATACATTTATGAGAAAATGAGAGAATAAAAATTATAAGACTCAGCTAAATAAACAAGTCTTACACCGACTCTAAAGCCTCTACTTACCCGTTTAAAATATGAATGAGTCCAGCTGCCCCAAGTCTTGGATGTGGGTAAAATAACACTACAAATAAATGTTTCATCTTTTGAAGTTGAAAATCTAAGTTATCACCACACTTTATGATAAATTACCTCTGTAATTCTGAAAAAAACTAATGAAATATAAACTGTTTCATTCACAAGGACTGGCCCAAACTCTATGTTCAGTTTTGGGGAAAAAAAATATTAGATGTCATAGGATATTAAAAAAAATCTTTCATTATCTGAATAAATTTTCTGGCTAATAACACAATTCAAAACTTGAATGGTGTTAACAGTCAAGACATACTTGACTGTAACCTGGGTGGCAGGCGTTCAAAATACGTAGCCATCTGTAGTGCGTGGGCCTGACTGGTCAGAAGGTCCTGCTGGTAAGCTCTGAGTACCATCTGAGATTGCTACATATGATTTCAAAACCCAAAGAAACCCTAGTTGTCTGGAGGTTTTACTATTAAATGCAATCTTCCTGAATTCCCCCCAGAGGTTATGTTTTGCTGTGTAATTCACAGGACCATCAAAGACATTGCCACCTAAGAGATATAACCTGCCACCTTTATTCCACCAGCAAAATGGCTAACATTTCCACCTCTTTACCAATCATAATAGCACTTACCCGTGAATTACAGCAGGGTGCTGTGAAATATTATGTGGAAAATGTATTTCTTTGGTTATATGACCAAAGCAAGCCCTCAGGTCAATTTACAAGGTTTTTACAAGGTTTTTTGTTTGTTTTATTCTTTATGAATACAATAGTTTTATATGACTAAACTGCAGATGCCATGAGCAAAGGGCTTTTGAAAAAACTTGGTACAGATTAAGCATTCTAATAATTGAGCTTGGTGCTATCATCACTGATGATTCAACAGGTTTACTCATATCACCAAAATTTAAGCAGTCGGCCTTATGAAAGTTTCTCATTCTGTATTTTCCTAACCTGTATCTCATGACATACTGATTATTCATGGGAAGATTATCATTCTTCCCAGCATAGTTTTATGAATATTTTACTTTCTCATCAGAATATTATCGCATTACTAAATGTATTCTGGCAACGATCACCATGACATAGTAAAAAATCATCACATTGTCCCTCACTTTACTTTTGTTTTCACCAAATATTTATTCTGTAATTAAGTTCTTCTATATCCAGGATGATCTTTTTCTTTCCAAGTTACTATGATCTTGTCAGTGGTGTTTCACCCATTACTGCTCTTAGAATACATGTTACTCTTAAATTCTGTTGAAGTGTACTCCGTTCGACATCATCAAGGCCAAAAAAATTAACATTCTAATTTCATTAGAAAATACTTACAGTGACACACCTCTAGTAGAGATCTTTATGCTTCATCCAGAATAATATCACACGAGAGGAATATCCAGAGGTTATTTTTATCTCCTTTCTCTAATTTAGATGACCGCTGCGTTCAAGTCTGAAAAATAAAAAATTTAAACTACCTTACTAAGTACAATGGCATAATTTCAATGTACTCTATAAAATAAGAAAAAATGTTACAATATTCTCCTGAACATGTTTCCAAATACTGAATGGATGTATCATGAAGAATTTTAAAAATATAATTTATATATGATGCAAAAATCATCAGGCCCAGCAAACTTATATTAAAAAGTACATTAAGTCATGCTCAATATTACTTCTTTTACTTCCCAATGAGAAATGAATCGGCACACAGTGAGAGATCTTAATCACATATATTGTATTTCTATAAAAAAGAAGTGTATTTAGGATACTAAGAAAGGTACAAAATGTAATCTTCCTTTTTGTTTTAACAGTTAAATGATTATAAAACCGACCTAGAATTATTTTGGTGAACTAGCTTTTAGTATTGAAGCAGTCACAGGGAAGTCAATTTTGTCCTTTTATATCCAATTAAGGTACGCATATCCACATTACATTTAACAAAAAGGATACGTATTCAAATATTGTGAGAGATTTGTAAAAGAAAGCTATACAAATAAAGTACCACATTTTTACAATGAGCTGACTCCGGAGAAAAAAACTCTAGGGATATCCTCAGATTCAGTGCTCTACAATCTGCAACGGGAGAGGGACAGCCCTTGTTTGTTCAAGGGAGGTTGCCTATAGCGCAGCTATCAATTGAAATCAAATCAAACAACTTTAATGGAAAGGACTTCCAATGGAAAGGCTCCTTAAGGCTACTGAGCTGTTTCAAGCTGTTTTAACGGAAATAAACTTAGTATCTAGTAATAAAAACTATAATGTTTCAAGGTAATGTGGCTTTAATTATTAAACCAAAAATACAAAGCTATTTTAAGTACAAATGCATTAACACTCTCACCTGCACCTCCCAAAGTTAAAACTTCGTGGAGTCACTGTATGTGAACCCTCAAGACTAAGAATAACAGAAGTCACCCAATGTGACCCTTGCAATCTCACTCACCGTGAAGGGAGGCAGCTTAAAGAATAAATAACTGGATAAAAGACCTGCTGCTACCAAAAAAAAAAAAAAAATAACTCTACCTCTGAATGTAATTACTAATGTCAGTCAACAGTAGCTTTTTTTTTTTTTTCATGTTCAAACTGGTTTACTAATCCTCTGGGCAATGACAAGGAGGCAATGTATCATGTTAATGTTCTGAGCCTTTTTGCCTTATTTCTTTGCTCTTTTTTTTTTTTTTTCAGTAGGTTCTCATTAGTTATCTATTTTATACATAGTATCCATAGTGTGTATGTGTCAATCCCAGTCTCCCAATTCCTCCCACCACCACCCCCAGGCCGTTTCCCCCTTGGTGTCCATACATTTGTTCTCCAAGTCTGTGTCTCTGTTTCTGCTTTGCAAATAAGATCACCTATACCATTTTTCTAGATTCCACATATACGCATTAATATATGGTGTTTGTTTTTCTCTTTCTGACTTACTTCACTCTGTATGACAGTGACTAGGTCCATCCATGTCTCTACAAATGACCCATTTCGTTCCTTTTTATAGTTGAGTAATATTCCATTGTATACATGTGCCACATCTTCTTTATCTATTCCTCTGTCGATGGACACTTAGGTTGCTTCCATGACCTGGCTATTGTAAATAGAGCTGCAATGAATATTGGGTTGCATGTGTCTTTTTGAATTATGGTTTTCTCAGGGTATATGTCCAGTAGTGGGATTGCTGGGTCCTATGGTAGCTCTATTTTTAGTTTTTTAAGGAACCTCCATACTGTTCTCCACAGTTGCTGTATCAATTTAATTCCCACCAACAGTGCAAGAAGGTTCCCTTTTCTCCACACCCTCTCCAGCATTTATTGTTTGTAGATTTTTTGATGATGGCCATCCTGACTGGTGTGAGGTGATACCTCATTGTAGTTTTGATTTGCATTTCTCTAATAATTAGTGATGCTGAACATCTTTTCATGTGTTTGTTGGCAATCTGTATGTCTTCTTTGGAGAAATGTCTACTTAGGTCTTCCACACATTTTTTGATTGGGTTGTTTGTTTCTTGATATGGAGCTGCATGAGCTGCTTGTATATTTTGGAGATTAATCCTTTCTTGCTTCATTTGCAAATATTTTCTCCCATTCTGAGGGTTGTCTTTTGGTCTTGTTTATGGTTTCCTTTGCTGTGCAAAAGCTTTGAAGTTTCATTAGGTCCCATTTGTTTATTTTTGTTTTTATTTCCATTACTCTAGGAGGTGGGTTACAAAAGATCTTGCTGCGATTTATGTCAAAGAGTGTTCTGCCTATGTTTTTCCTCTAAGAGTTTGATAGTGTCTGGCCTTACATTTAGGTCTTTCATCCATTTTGAGTTTATTCTTGTGTATGGTGTTAGGGAGTGTTCTAATTTCATTCTTTTACTATTGGTAACCCACTTCCTTTCTGATTGGTTAGTATGTCCAGTCTGATTTTTAATGCCTCCTTTGTCTCTGGTACATGACTTTTTTTTTCCTTTCTGGTTATGTAATTGTTAATCCTTGCTATTCAGGAATTTCAAAGGATAATTTTATACACTGATAATAATTCTACATGAAAAAGGGAACACTCTTGCACTGCTGGTGGGAATGTGAATTGGTTCAGCCACTATGGAGAACAGTATGGAGGTTCCTTAAAAAACTACAAATAGAATTACCATATGACCCAGCAATCCCACTACTGGGCATATACCCTGAGAAAACCAAAATTCAAAAAGAGTCATGTACCAAAATGTTCATTGCAGCTCTATTTACAATAGCCCGGAGATGGAAACAACCTAAGCGCCCATCATCGGATGAATGGATAAAGAAGATGTGGCACATATATACAATGGAATATTACTCAGCCTTAAAAAGAAATGAAATTGAGCTATTTGTAATGAGATGGATAGACCTAGAGTCTGTCATTCAGAGTGAAGTAAGTCAGAAAGAAAAAGACAAATACCGTATGCTAACACATATATATGGAATTTAAGAAAAAAAAAATGTCATGAAGAACCTAGGGGTAAGACAGGAATAAAGACGCAGACCTACTGGAGAACGGACTTGAGGATATGGGGAGGCGGAAGGGTGAGTTTTGACAGGGCGCGAGAGAGTCATGGACATATACACACTAACAAACGTAGTAAGGTAGATAGCTAGTGGGAAGCAGCCGCATGGCACAGGGAGATCAGCTCGGTGCTTTGTGACAGCCTGGAGGGGTGGGATGGGGAGAGTGGGAGAGAGGGAGACGCAAGAGGGAAGACATATGGGAACATATGTATATGTATAACTGATTCACTCTGTTATAAAACAGAAACTAACACACCATTGTAAAGCAATTATACCCCAATAAAGATGTTTAAAAAAATAAAATAAAATAATTCTACATGAAATTTTCAAGGTAAAGAATTGATCGCAGATTCAAGAATTTCATTCAGAAGTATTTTCAATTGTAACTTCAAGTTTCCTTTTTATCTGTTTGTTCACTTTTCTATGAACTCCTATAACGTATGCATTAGTTCTGTTACTTTTCTTTAAATCTCATATCCTTTCTAGTAACTTCTATATTTATGTTTATCCTACTTTATTTTTTGATAAATATTTCAAAAACATTTCATCATGTCCTAGGCAATTATTGTAACTGAAAAAATCCGTTTCTGTAATTTTGATTTCATTTTAGAATGGTTTCGTACATTTCCTTACTCTTTCAGTATTTTCCCCTAGAGTCTGAGTGCTTGACCTTCATTTCCTTCTGTTGCATTACAATCTCTTTTTGAAACTTGAATTTCTTTATTATGCTCTCACATTTTAGAGATATTTTGCTTCAACACTATGAGACAATGAATTGTCAGAACTCTTTCTTATAACACCTTGCGTCATTTAAGATAGATATTTTTCACCTCCTGTTCACTCAAGTGACTTACCTACTCTTGCTTATGTTGTAGGTGTGAGGTTTCTCTGTATACATAAGATGATATTCCTTTTTAAATTGCTGAATGGGACCATTCAGTGACTGAAATACTGTGTGTGTGCAAGTGTATGTAATCACCATTGAATGTCTTTAATTCAAACATCCCCTCAAAAATGTTATTTGTTTTGTTGACTGGAAACCAGTGACAGTGCTATCAGAAACGTTAACGAAGGTTGTTCGAAAAAGGATATCATTATCCAAAATCTGGCAGATTACAATCGACCCCTGAAAAATTTTGAAACAATTTTTCATCCTGATATTTCAGGCCTACTTGGAAGTAATTATTGATTGTTCTGTAAGCCCGGGGTAGGATACTGGTAGCAATATTTACTCCCATATGGCCCAACAGACACACTTCAGGTAAAACCCACTGTACTAGCTTTTCTGAACATCTGACATCATTTTTCTAGTCAAGAAAACAACCTGCTGGAGAACACAGAGTTACAAGCTTGGAACCGAACGTCAAAAGGGTGGTGAGGAGGGAGATAGTGATTCTCCCACTCAACGTTCCTAGCCCATTCATGCCTCCTCTCATTCCCACTCAACGATCAATGAAAGTCAGGTCTGCTTTGCTCTGAGCGAGGACTCCCATCCTCAGCATCCTCTTCTATTCTTAGTGGACATCTTGCTGCCTCACAGGAATGGCTGGCAGTAGAACCCAAGTGCCTCCTGAATTCCTATGCCACCCACAACCAAAAGGGCTCTTAAAACTCCATGTTCTGAGAGAGAATAAGGCCCTTGCTAGTATGTAAATTTCACATATATGACATATTTAGAAGATTTGTTTCTATGACCAAAAAAAAAACCACACACACACACACACAAAGACACAGTAAACTCTGAATGACATCATTTACAAACCGAACATCTAACCTCAAAACTCTCTCGTGTATTCTTTGATGCTTTCTGCAGCTGTTACTCAACCAAGGTTTTTGCACAAATAATCATCAAGACAGTTAACTGAAGAGATTAGCTGTTGTCATCAGGCTTGTATTGCCGGTCCTTCCCCATTTGATTCATTCAAACAAATTATTTAAAAAGGACTTGACTTGATCGGCCAACAGTTAATATTACTTATTAGTTGTTATTTAATTTCATCGTTTCTTTTCTTTATGGACCCATATGGATAAGTATGTCTTAATATGCCTCAGTGATATTTTTCTATGTTAAATTTTCTAGAGTTAGTATTCAGACATTAAGAAATCTGTAATTTGTGAGGAAAAGAAAGTTTGTTTTTTCTCAGAGAATTTTAAAATTAGAAGGCTTTATAGTACAGTACAGGAAAGTCACATGTAAGAAAGAGGTCAGATTTCCAGGACATATTTGCAAGCTGTCTGCTTGATTTCGGGTGTAATATATCATCTGCTGTAACAATGTTCTCAATGGTATTTAAATCCCTAGAATATTCAACTAAGGCATCTACATTTTGGCTTTATTATATTTTGGTAAACACGTCTGGGAACCAAGCCACCACTAAAAACACAGATAATTGTCAGAAATGAACAGTGCATTCTGACTTCCAATTTGGGATTCAATATGCAGAGGACAGTACTGTCCATTTCCCCTTAGCATCCCACACTCCTCAGGGGAAGTCACTGTTACCTTGCAAAGTGTCTGCCTTGCTGTCGCACACTGAAATCCAAAACAGAAGCCACCAGGTATGTGGCTAAAACTGAACACACACATTTGCATGACAATAATACAAAAGACTAGTAACCAACACTTACTAATTGCTCGATATATGTCGGGTCAACACTGTATATCAAGTTTTCATTCATATATGAGATAAGGAATATCATTATCATCTTCAGATTACATATTAGGAAAATGAAGCTAAGAAATATTAAGTGATTTTCTCAAATCATGTACCTGCTAGTAAACAACTTTCATGATAATGTTAATCCCAGATTCTTTCCATCAAATTATGCTATTTAAAAAAAAAATTATGTTATTTTGTGATGAAACTATAACAGAAAATGAGAAGTTGTTTTAACCGAGTATGGACTGTCATGATATACAACACATTACAGGCAAGACTTCAATTTTTAAAAACTAAAATGTACAGATATCTGATACAATTTTAAATAATTAGAAAATATACGGAATAAACTTGATAAGAACTGAATCCTCTGAAGTATCATATTCACATGAAATTAAACAATAAGGATATGAATGTCAACATGCTAAAATGCTGAATGTCTAAGTTAAATCATTATAGAATATACATGGGAAATAAAAAGGAAATATTTATGTGACTCTCAGAAAAATACAGTTCAAATGTAAATATATCCTACATCTT